>NC_092879.1:80031339-80364279 GCF_028372415.1 Notamacropus eugenii
AGTTTCCCCCCCTCCCCCCATCCATGGATGAATTATTTAGTCGTTTCAGTCCGGTCCAACTCTCTGTGACCCCATTTGGGAATTTCTTGGCAAAGATACTGGCATTGCTTGTCATTTCCTTCTCCAGCTCCTTTTACAGATGAGGAAACTGAGACAAACACAGTGAACTGACTTGCCCAGAGTCACACAGGTGGTAAATGTTTGAGGTTAGATTGCAAATCAGGAAGATGAGGCTTCCTGACTCCAACCCTGGCACTCTATCCACTGCACCACTTAGCTACCCCGAGAGATAAGACAACTCCTTATAAATCCCCAGATTTTTCAAGATCTTTTAGTATATTTAGCATATACACAAATATATAACTTATATTGACTTTATGTTGTAGAAAAGAAACACTGCCATCTACAATTGTGGAGGAAGAAGCCAGCCCTGAGAAGTGAAGAGTCGGGCATTTTGGGTTATCCACTGCCCCATTGCTGCCTGCCCACCAACCTCACCACCGGGCTGCATCTAACAGCTTTCAGATCCCAGAACACAAAACTGGGTGTCTTCACAGCAAAGCATGTTGTAGTTTTATTCATCACTACATTTCCCATAGGAAAAGCCCAGTGCTTTGCAATAAATACTTGTTAAATAAAATGTTTAGAAAGTGTACAAATGTATTTGGCAAGTCAAGAATCCCTTTCTGGGTGTGACAAGCAATGCAGAATAATGACAGTAACACAATACCTGGTAGGCGTATAGCATTTTAAGGTTTGCAAAACTCTTTAAAAATAACATCTCTTTTTATACTCACAACAATTCTGGGAGGTGGGCACTATTATTATCCTCTTCGTGTAGAGGAGGAAATTGAGGCAAACAGTGACTTGCCAAGTGTAACACAGCCAGTCAGTATTTGAGGTTGAATTTGAATCCAGATCTTTCGGATTACAACGCCAGTGCTCTATCCATTGTGCTGCCTAGATGCTGGCAAGAGTAAGCTAATAAATCCAGCTGAACCACACCTCTGGGTTTTCAAAAGTAGGGCAAAAGTTGTCCTTCACAAAGCTCTTTAAAATAATTCAGTTACATGTTTACATTCACTTTTGTGTATAGTATCATTTACAGTTTTATCTCATATTGGTTTCATTCATTCAGTTGTGTGTAGTATCCTCTAAATCTATTCTAGAAGATTAGTTTTTTGTCCTTTGATCATTTTAATACTATATTTCAAGAGTCAAAAAACAGTAATTAGAAATATCAACTGTTTAATGGCTTTGTCTTTTGTGGGCCAGATATTCTAAGGTAAATAACTAATATCAACATCTTTCAAAAAGTTTTCTGTGAGAACTGAGAATTGTTAAATGGTGTCAGATCAGAGTTTAGTCAAAGAATTCACTAAATATTGGAAATTGTCTTTCAGTTACACAATAAACCATTCAAAAAAACCAAACAAACTAGGAACACTGGTAACAGGCACGGATAAAAGGAAAGGCAAGGAGTTTCTTGATAGGTTCACTTTGTAACTGAAGAATCATTCCCAATACTTAGTAAATTCTTTGGCC
Source organism: Notamacropus eugenii (assembly GCF_028372415.1). Taxonomy (NCBI): domain Eukaryota; kingdom Metazoa; phylum Chordata; class Mammalia; order Diprotodontia; family Macropodidae; genus Notamacropus; species Notamacropus eugenii. The sequence continues at coordinate 80,032,885 of NC_092879.1, forward strand.
AAAGCATACAAACACACCTCCCCTGCTACCTGTAAAAAGGAACGTAGTGGAAAAAGGACTCAACTGGAAATCACAGGACATGGTTCGAATTCAGGCTGTCACACTCAGGCATAAGTGACCTTTCCAGTCTCATTTCACATCTTACCCCTTCCCACATTCTGTGACTGGAGCCAAATTGACTTATTTGCGGTTCCCCAGACTTGGCGTTCTCCCTCCTGTCAGGCGGCTTTGGACAAGCTCTACCTCCAATGTTCTCTATCTTCACCTCTGTCTCAGACTCAGTTCATTAGTGAGCCCCATGTAACCCCCCTAAGCTTTGCTTTCTGCGTCTGTAAGTGAGGTTAATAAGACTTGCAGTAAGGCTGGTGTATGGAAAGCACCTTGATAATAAACCTTAACACACTACAGAAATATTAGATAAAACTATTGCTTTGTCACTATAAATTTAGTAAGTCAGGCAGTCAGTTAACTAGCATTTATTAATAAGCACCTACTATGCACCAGGCACTGTGTTAAGTCAAAGTCTGAGTTATTTCTCAAGCCATCTTCTCAAGCTATCTCTGCAATATCTTAGTGCAAATTTTTGTATCTTGCCATGAAACTATCACCCTATACCAAGGGTGGGGAAACCATGACTTCAAGGCCACATGTGGCCCTCTAGGTCCCCGAGTGTGGCCCTTTGACTGAATCCAAACTTCACAGAACAAATCCCCTTCATAAAAGGATTTGTTTGTAAAACTTGGACTCAGTCAAAAGGCTGCACTTGAGGACCTAGAAGGCCACATGTGACCTCGAGGCCACAGGTTCCCCATCCCTGTCCTATACTTCTCCTCCATTTTGCAGACAAACTGCTGACAGACAAACTCTCAATCTGACTTCTAGACTTACCCCTCAACTGAAAGTGCTTTCTCCAAGATTACCAATGACCTACTAATCGCTAGATCTCAAAGCCTTTTCCCAATCCTTTTCGGTCTTGCTCTTTCGGAAACATTTGACAATGTTGACTACCCTTCCTGCTGAATATACTCTTTCCTCCCAAAGTGTTCGTGGTATCACCATCTCCTGACTCTCTATGTCTCTAAATGCTCCTTAACGGCATACCTTAATTCTCTTTTTTCATCTCATCCATGTCCCACCCCACCTAAGCATGGATTGTACAACAAGGTCCTGGCCTGGCCTACCTTTTCTTCTTTCTATATACTCTCTCTCAGCAATCTCATCAACTCCCATGGGTTTAACGATCATCTCTATGCAGATGATCAAACCTACATATACAGCCCCAGAGTCCCTCCTGAGCTATAATCTTACTTTACCCACTGTACTGCCCTTCGAACATTTAAAACACAGACATTTCCAATTCAACATGTCGAAAAGAGAACTCATTGTCATCCCCCCAAATGACCTTCCACCAAACTGTTCTACTTCTATTGAAAATGATCTTTTTACTCACCCAGGTCTGCCATATCAGTCATTTTCAGCTCTTTCTTCTCCCTCCCTGGTCTTACCTACTTGATTTGCTAAGTCTGGTAGATTCAACACCCCCAATATTGATCACATCTCTATCTTCTGCACTCACTCCAGGACAGGCCATCATGTTGCCTTCTCATAGGGGACCTGCCTTCTAGTCTGTGCTCCCTCCAATCTCTCCGCCATCTGCCTAGCTACTGGCTCAAAAATCTTCAGAGTTCCCTAGTGCCTCTTGGATAAAACACAAACTCTCCCTTCAGTTTGGCATTTAAAACACCTCACATTTTGGTTTTAGGCTTACTTCACAACACTACTCCTCTTCACCCACTCTACATTCCAACCAAATTGACCTGCATTCCATCTCGTGTCTATGTACCTTTACACAGATTGTCCCTTATGCCTTGGAATACCTCTCTCTTTACCTCCTGCTCTTAAATTCTTTGTTTCATTCAAGGTTTAGTTCATGCACTATCTCTTGCAGGGAGCCTTTCCTAATACCCCAAGTTGTTAGCACATTCTCCCTCAAATTATCAGGTATATGCTTATTTGTTTACATATTCTCCTTAGGGGTAGGGACTAATTTTTTTTTAACTTTGTTTCTGAATCCATCATGCCTAGCACAGTGCTTTCCATACTTCATGGTTTGGTTGGGATCTTTGATACTTCCATCTCCCCTGTCTCTCAAATTTATTGTTAGCAAGTCCTATTATTTCTTCCTTCCCCATCTGTTTCATAACAACCATTTCTTTTCCATTCCAAATACTACCACCCTTGTTCAGAACATTAATATCACCTTCCTGAGCTATTGCAAGAACTGTTTTTTGTTTTGCTAGATTCTTCTCCCTTTAATCTATCCTGCATAAAACAATCAGGTTACTCTTCCTTAAAAAAATCTTCCTTTTATCAAGCCATTCCCCAAAGTGTCCAGGATAAAATCCAAATTTATTAGCCAGAATGTAATATCTTCCACAATCTGGCTCCAAGATTGTCTTTCTCAACAAAAATCTTCAGCTACTATCTTCCCAGTGCACTCTGCCTCCCCCAATCAGTGCCGGCCCATTCTTGCCTCATTTGCTCCTGCCCGATCTTTGCTTGGATTTTGTTGTCCATCTTAGGTGCCCTCCTTTCCCCTTCTCTCTGCCCATCCACATCCTCCAAGTCCTTCACAAAGAGGCTCCACTTGAGGAGTCTTTCTTCAAGGAAGCACTGCCCAATTACTTCAGCCTTCAGCGATTTTACTTACTCCTTTGAGCATTTAATCATATATTAACTTGTCGTGTGTTCATGGCAGCCTGATGTGGCCCCCTTCCCAGATATACTCAAGACTTATGTTACCACTGTACTAACATATCAATCTGAGAAATAAGTGGGGGGAAAGGGAACAGAATGCCTCATTCCCAAATGAATTGCCATCTCCACACGTGTCCTCCAGGAAGGACCCAACTCAGTTCCAAATGAACAGTGTTGTTTCCCAGATATGGAGGAGGAAGATATCAGTCACTCACTGAACAACAAACTTCTCTCTCAAACAGATCTTCAAAATGCTGACTCCTCTGCACAGGAACTAGATAGGACACTGCCCAAGACATAGGGGCCATTTTTTCTCCCTTTCTTCCTAGTAGGCACTGTGCTAAGCACTTGACAAATATTATCACATTTGATCCTCATGACAACCCTAGGAAGTATGTTCTATTACTATCTCCACTTTGCAGTTGAAGAAACTGAGGCAGGTATAAGTTGAGAGACTTGCTCAGGGTCACACAGCTAGTACATGTCTGAAGCCAAATTCCAACTAAAGTCTTCCTAACTCCAGACCCAACATTCTATCCACTGCATCACTGAGCACCTTTTTGTAATGGAAATGAACTGGTAACTAAGGGGGTGCCCATCAAGTTAGGAATGGCTGAACAAATTATAGGATATGACTATAATGGGATATTGGAGTACTACAAGAAATCATGAAAAGGGCAGTTTCAGACAAACCTGGGGAAATGTGTATAAATGGACACAGAATGAAGTGAAAAAACTGGAGAACAATTTATACAATGACAACATTGTAAAGAAAAGCAATTTTGAAAGACTTAAAATGATCAACATGATCAACCATGATTCCAAAGGACTGATGATAGATAAAACAAGCTAAACACATCCTGAGAGAGAAACGACCCCAAGGTGCAAAATGAAACGGAAAATTTTTAGATATGACAAATGTAAGAATGTTTCTCTTGCCTATGTACAAAACAAGAATTTTAGTTTTCTTTCTTTCAGGTGGGAGGGGGGAATTTGATGGGGAAGAAGAAGGTTAATGATGGGTTTACCAAAAATGGGGAAAAAAGAAAAGAAAAAAGGTAACAAAAGAGAGTCACTGAAGATCAACAGGAAGCAGACAAAATGAGTTTACCAAAGAAAGAGGAAGAAAAATAAAAGAAAAGTGTTTTTCAAATGCATAGGAGAAGAGAATGGAGGTCAGTAAGAAAAAGACAAGTACAGTAACTTTGAAAATAACATGTTGAATTTATTATCTACTTAAAGTCATAATAAAGACTGGCAACATCTATTTTGTCTATGGAAATACTCATCTTATCTGATGTTGGTTAAGTTCAGAATGAAAAGTCAAAACCAAAACCTCAGCATCCACACCTGTTCCTTTATATCTTTAAGTCTTTTCTCCTCAACTAGGTTTCAACTCTATTATGTAGCATATGAACCATATCTTAGTGACTCATGCTTTTTTATGAATCTGCACTAGGGAGGGCCAGATAAACCAACACAGCCCAATCAATTTTCAGATTAAAAGATTCCAGGAAGCCCTGCTAGTTAAAAGGGCAACCTGTGGGTTTGGGTAGGCCTCAATCTGACCCTGGACTCCTAAAGCTACAACGAAATTAAACTGGTCTCCAGGGGTCTCTGGAAAAGGAAGACTTTTAGACATCTAAACAGGTGCATTAAGACAGGAAATTTGATTGAGAAGCAACCCTGGAAACAATTCCAGGAGCAGCCTCCAATTGCAATGTTCAGAGAGGTGCTAAGTGAGGGCTGCTCACCCAAAATAGCCTCCTTCTCAGTGGCCCTATCAAAAAACTCCAAAGTACATTCCGATTAAGGCAATGAAGGCATGCTATTGAATACCAAATGGCATTTGAGATACTAATACATTAAGAACTAATCAGCTATTAATACTTAGTTTAATTTAATCAGATTAACCCTAATAGTAACTTCTTGAGGACATGGGACACAGGACAGGGAAGAGCTGTAGGGGGGAGAGAGGGGATGAAGCAATTAGTAAGAGTACAGAACGGGGCATTGAAAGGCAAGGATCCAAATCCTACCTATCCTTCCAGGCTCTACTTAAATCCAGGGCAGGCTAACCATGGTAAAGGGCCCTAGGTAGCAAGGGGCATTTGAGAGAGTTGGGTCTGAGTTGGCTAGGGCTGAAAATTAGATGGGATATAGAAAGAAAGACAGAAGAGCACCAAAGTTCAACTTGCTTCATAATCTTGCTGAGGTCCTCTAATTCCAGCCTTCCTACAACAGCATCGGGAAAATCTGAACCTGGACTTTGGGTTGAGTATATGAATTTTCAGGAATGGTCTATATGAGGGGGGAGTAGAGACAAGAACCCTAGGCTCTGAAGAGAACTCCAGGGATCTCTGGGATCTACTTTGAGAAATATTACTTTCAAGCAAATTGGCCACTATTCAATTTGCCCCCAAATGCCTCATCATGGATTCTCCAAGACTAAGCCAGCAGAGCACAAGTTCTGGCCATCTCTGGCCCAGTGGCAGTCTGTATGTCTGTCATCTGAGAACCAATCCAGTTAGGCTCAGAGACAAATACATCATCTTTGGGCTGACTACAGGCTGATAATGTTTTCAGGCAAAAACCCAGCAAATCACATAATGGAAAGAGCATCAGCTTGAGGATCAAAAGACTTAAGAGGTAAGTAATTATGGGTAAGTCATTTTACTTCTCCTAAGCACAGTTTCTTCAGCTGTGATGCAGGGACACCAAGACTCACCTATGTCTCATGGTGACTGTGTGGATCAAATGAGGTAATAACAAGGAACCAGCATTATTGTAGCCAGAGAGTACTGTTGTCATAAGTGTGGTCTTCCCTGCTGTTGGCAAAGTCAGGTATGTGATTTTCCTTCTCTGTGTTGGCTTTTATAGCTGAACTTAACTTAAAAGAGAAGCATTTCTGCATTTAAGGTTTTGTTCACTGGGAATCCTCAACAAGGGATTTCAAGCCCACAGTACAACTTAGTTCTGCAGTGTCTTAGGGTGCTTCTCTAATTTTGCTGCTATTATGCAGTAGGCAATCAATAAATTGTTGATGGAGTAATAAATGACAAGCAATAGAGCCCACATCTATTATCTTCTTCTTCCACATCCCCCACTGCAACTAGCCCAATTCTGGCTATAGAGCAGCTACTTAAGAAATACCTGAAAGTTTATTTCTTGATTAAAAAGCCAGTTAGCATTCCCCAAGTGAAGAAAAGTGATCACCTTCCCTAGCCTCCCCTACCTACTTCAGTTGTCCCTCTCATCTGCGGGGCAGGCCCCTGTTGTGGGAAATGGAAATGAGGAATGGAATGGAAGAAGGAAATTAGGGAAGAGGTCAGCACAGCCCATCTCCAGTGAAACCATGATACCAACTTAGCTGCTGGCGCAAAAGGAATGCTTGGTTTCCACTTGCCATAGGGATAATTACAACTATGTCCATTTCTCTGGCTTTGTGAGACTTCTGAAGTACCTTCTTCACAACAATCCTGTGAGGCAGGTAGTGCAAGTATTATTATAATTTGGACTCTTGCCTCAGAAACTTACTAGCTATGCGACTCTGGGCAAGACCCGAAAGCACTCTGAGCCTCAGTTTCTTTATCTGCAAGAAGATGAGGACAATAATTGTACTACTTACTTCACAGGGTTGTTGTGAGCATTAAATAAGATAATGTAGGTAAAGTGTTTTGCAAGTCTTAAAATTATGGACCAATAGCGGTTGTGGTTATTTTCATTTTACAGAGGAAGAAACTGGTTACATGATTTGCCAAAACACAGAGAACAATCAAATCCATCCCTCCTGCCACAATGATCATTCTACCATATCATGCTGCCTCTTCTTGGGTCTACCCCAAGAATTTTTACAAAGGAGACTGCCTGCCCTCTCACTCCATGCCAGGGACCACAGAGTGGGTAAACATATTGTAAATCCCTATTATTCCACAATAATATGAAAAGACAGAACCAAAGCAACAGAAGGAAAATGCAGGCAGAATATTTCACAAGCCTCAATGCACAGTATTAAGGAATAAAAATGATATCGTTAAGTGAGTCAAGACAACAAAGTAAAGACCTATATGCTACTGAAATGAATGGCCAAGCTATTAAAGGTAGGCTACACCTAGAAAAATGACTGCTAGGGTACAAGGCACTGTGATTAGTTAGAAGCCATAAGCAAATGGTGTGCACTTGGATGATAACAGGGAGAATAAATAATTAAAACAATGTAATAAAAATTGGTAAGGGAAAAATAATGAAACTGAGAAATAAAAACTCCCACAAGATCCTAGGAAAATAGATTTATCATGTTCATATGCTTTCATAGTTATAAGTGATATATATATCAAATGATCAGTGCCCAGCATGGTCAGAAGGCATTTAGAGCTGGTCAGGTTCCATGTCGTACCCCCTTTTCAAAATATGAATGGACTAGGTACTTTATTTTTCCTTTAGGCCTCTGTCAAGTGATAATCCTTTGGAATTTTTCTTCTTGCCTGTAGACTTGTCCCTCTGATACATGCTGCCACATCAATCTTCTTAGAATATCACTTTCATTGAGGAGCCAGTATGGTGCAGTATAAAGAAAGCAAAATGTCAAATGGAATATCAAATGTCAAATGTCATGAGCCCAGAGTTCAAAACCAACCTCTGCTATTGACCTTACATCTTGCCTGTGTAACCTGGGGCAAGTTCCTAAACTTCTCAGCTCCTCAATTTTCTCATCTGTAAATTGAGAGAGCTGAAATAGATGACCTCTAAAGCTTTCTTCCAATTCTGGATCTTTCATCATGTGACTTCCCATGAAAAAACTACTGGTAGCTCCCCAATCCCTAAAGAATAAAGTCAAAACTAGTTAGCCTGGCATATAAAGCTAGTCTGGCCCAACCTGTCCTACCAATCTTATTTCGTACTACTCCCATATGGGAACCCGTATCCCCAAATGTACAGATCTACTCACTGCTTCCCCAAGTATGCCTTGTGTCTGGTAGGAGTTATAATGACATTTTATCTTTATTTTTTCCACCTAAAAGTTATTTTAAAATTATTTATTGTTATCATTCTTTTCTTTTTAAATTTTGAGTTCCAGATTCTCCTCCCTCCCACCTACCTTTCTCTTGCCACCCACTAAGTCAAATATATTGATTATACATGTGCGGTCACACAACACTTATTTCCATATTGCATATTAGCCAATTTATGAAAAAAGAAAGAGAAAATTATCCTTCAATTTGCACTTAGACTTCATCAGTTTTCATTCTGAAGGTGGATGGCATTATTTTCATGAAGAGTCCTTTGTAATTGTCTTGATGAGAGTAGCCAAGTCTTTCACAGTTGATCATCATTACAACATTGCTGTTCCTGTGCACAGTGATGTTCTGATTCTTCTCACTTCTTTCTGCATTAGTTCATATAGGTCTTGACATTTTTCTGAAACTACCTCCACCCCTTATCATTTCTTATAGCACAAAAGTACTCCATTATAATCATATGCCACAGTTTGTTCAGCCATTCCCCAATTGATGGGCATTCCCCTCAATTTCTGATTCTTTGCCACTACAAAAAGAGCTGCTATAAATATTTTTGTACATATAGGTAACTTTCCTTTTTCTTTGATATCTCTCAGGCACAGGCCTGAGTCCAAGGGTATACTCTCTGGGCATAGTTCCAAATTGTTCTCCAAAATGGTTGGACCAATTCACTACTCCACCTACAATTCATTAATGTACCTATTTTCCCTCATCCCCTCTAACATTTGTATTTCTGATAGGTGTGAAGTGGTACCTCAGAGTTGTTTTAGTTTGCCTTTCTACAATCAATAGTGATTTAGGGCATTTTTTCTTACGATTATAGATAGCTTTGATTTCTCTCCTGAAAACTGTTCATATCCTTTGATCATTTATAAATTGTGGAATTGCTTTTCTTTTTATAAATTTGACTCTGTTCCCTATATATTTGAGAAATAAGGCCTTTACGAGGGAAACTTGCTGTAAAATTTTTTATATTACTTCCTTGTCTATGACATCTTTTAGCACAATGTAGTTTCCCTGATTATCTCTTCCAATTAGATCTAATCTTGCTTTTACTTTGTCTGAGATCATGATTGCCCTTTCCACTTGAGCTCAAGTATAATAGACTTTGCTCCAGCCCTTCACTTCAACTCTTTCTATCTCAAGCATGTCTCTTGTACACAACATATTGATGGATTCTAGTTTCCAATCCATTCTGCTATCTGCTTCTCTTCTATAGGCCAGCTCATTCCATTCACAGTCATAGTTATGATCACTAACAGTGATCCTACCACAGCATTTTTCTCTGTTATCTATCTTCCTATCTATGTTTCTGTCTTATACTATCTCACTTTTTATCCAGTCCCTGCTCAAAAGTCTATCTTGCTTCTGGCCACTGCCTCCCCCAACCCCGCCCCTTTCCCTTATCATTCATTCTCCCTCTTATCTTACCCAACTGAGTATATATGTACATTCTTCTCTCTTTGAGCTAATGCTGATGAGAGTTTGGTCCAAGCATTGTCCCATCATCCCCTCCATTTCCCCCTTTAAAATAAAAGCTCCTCCTTGCATTACTCTATGTGAGAAAATTTGCCCTATTCTACTTCTCCCTTGGGGCAGCTGGTGGCTCAGTGCTAGGCCTGTAGTCAAGAAGACCTGAGTTCAAATGCGGCCTCAGAAATTTACTAGCTGTGTGACCCTGGGCAAGTCAATTCACCTTGTTTGCCTCAGTTTCCTTATCTGTAAAATGAGCTGGAGAATGAAATAGCAAACCACTCCAGTATCTTTGCCAAGAAAACTTCAAATTGAGTCATGAAGAGTCAGGCATGACTGAAATGACTCAATAATATCTCTCCCTTCCCTCTTGTTCCAGTACATCATTCTTTCTCACCCCTACATTTTTTTTGGAGGTCAGCCTAACATAATCAACTCACATGTATGCCCACTGTCAGTATATACTCCTTCTAAATACCCTAATAATGATAAAGTTCTTAGGAGTTACATGTATCATCATTCCATATAGGAATGTAAATAGCTTAACTTCATTGTGTTTATGATTATTCTTTTATATTTAACTTTTTGTGCTTCTCTTGAGTCTACTGTTTGAATGTCAAATTTTCTATTCAGCTCTGGTCTTTTCATCAGGAATGCTTGGAATATTCCCCTTTCCCCCATGAAGGGTTATGCTCCATTTTGCTGGATAGGTGATTCTTAGTTGTAATTCAAGCTCCTTTGCCCTCTGCCATCTGCTTCTTTAACATGAAAGCTGCTAGATCTTGTGTGATCCTGACTGTGGCTCCATGATATCTAAAGTGTTTCTTTCTGGCTGCTTGCAATATTTTCTCCTTGATCTGGGAGCTTTGGAATTTGCCTATAACATTCCTGAGAGTTTTCATTTTGGGATTTCTTTCAGGAGGTGATCGGTGGATTCTTTCAATTTCCATTTTACCCTCTATAACTAGAATTCCTTGATAATTCCTTGAAAGATGATGTCTAGGTTCTTTTTTTGATCATGGCTTTCAGCTAGTTCAATTATTCTTAAATTCTCTATCCTGGATGTATTTTCTAAATTTTTCCAATGAGATGTTTCACATTTTCTTCTATTTTTCAGTCTTTTGACTTTGTTTTATTGTTTCTGAATGGCTCATGGAGTCATTACTTTCCAGTTGACCTAATTATAAAGGAATTATTCTCTTCAGTGAGCTTTTGTACCTCTTTTCCCATGTGGTCAATTCTGCTTTTTAAGGAGTACTTTTCTTCAGGGAAGTTTTGTGTCTTTTTTTACCACAGGTCAATTCTGTTTTTTAAGACATTACTTTCTTCCTCTTATTGTCTTTAGGCTGAGAACTCCCAAAGAAGATGCTGCTGCTTTATTATGCCTCTAAGGTCTTTCTGGTGCTCCTGCAAAGTCTAGGCCCATGACCACCTTAGTGTTACAAATCTCTCCTGCAGACCTCTTAAGTTGTCTTAGGCTGGAAAAAATGTCTCACTCTGACTTTTTGTTGGCTATGCCACCCAAAATTTGATGAGACCTTACTTTAAAGTTGTTTGGAAGTAAATGTTTAGAGAGTTAAGCTAGGCTCTGGCCTCTACTCTGCCATCTTGGATCTGCCTTCTTTACTCTTTATTTTCAACCACGGGACAAACATTTGTGTCTGCCCTCTCTGATAGAGGTTGCCTGGCAAAGCAGGATTTCTGTTGCTGCTGTTAATCTGTATTTTAGAACAACACTGTATTTAAAGCAACAATTAGATATAGGCTAATTGCTCTAAAAGTGCCCAAAAGGCCAAGAAACCTGTCAACAGGGAAAGATCAGAAACAAAAGGAAAACTGTATCCTACCTTTGAACAGAAGTCTATAAAGAAACAAACAACTAATTTACTTCAGAGGATATCAATTTTTAAATCTGTCACTTTTCCGTCAATATTTTTACTGTGAGAATTTCTTTCCTTTTCACTCTCTCATTTTTTTTAATGTGGAGAGGGGATTTGTTTTAGTGGTGGGTCAGTAAACTTAGACTCAACTACCCACTTAACCATCTTCCCAGAAGACTCTAGGGCAGCTTTTTGGTGCCACTTCAAAAACTGCTTAATACAGTCATGTTGTTAGCTACCCTAAGAAATGACTAAGAATACATTCAAAGAGAAAGGACATTTTCATCCATCATATTTAAGACCTAAGGAGGAATGTTTTTTTAAATTTCAGCTTAAATCTCTTGTCTTTCATACAATTTAACTGTTCCCTAATAGTTTCATGCAAATTCATTTTATTTCCCCAGCTAATTTTGGTGAAGACAAGATCTGTCTCTTACACTTTGTAACGGACTTATTGATCAGTGTAGTGGAGTGGCAAGTATACTGGATTTGCTGTCTAAAAAACAATCTTGCAGTAAGTTCACAGCAAAAGTTACAAAAATAATTATTTTCTTTGATCCCAATCCCAGCTTTCTTCATTAGTGGCTTTGTGCCCTCAGACAAATCACTTGCCTTCTCTGGTCCTCAATTTACTTATGCGAAAAATGAGAGAGTTTAACTAGACTATTTCTACTGTCTTTTCCTGCTTTAGCTCTGTTAATGCTTATGGCCCATAGTAGTGGCTTCACTAGATGCACACCACTCTTATAGGTCAATAAATCAGACAGAAATATTCTGCCTTCGACAAGCTAATGCAGACAAAACAAGTGAGTACATAAGGGATGGTAGATGCATGCACACAGAGGCATTAAGTTCATACTAGTTAAGTTTTAGTTTACCTTGGTAGGTGGAAGAGGTTCAACGTTATGCCTGTATGCAGCAGATGGTCTGTTTTACTCAGGAGTTTTCTTAGCCAGACTATGGTCTTCCTTATCATCAGCACTGCCTGAGGGCATTTCCAGGCACAAGGCACTGAATCAGATGTTTTATGTGATTTGCTTAACGAAAAAGAAAGAAAATGATTACCATTAATTTTTTTCTCATCAAGGTAGATGCACCACAGTTTAGAAGAACTGGAAATATTCAATTCTAAAGATAAAGTTTTATCTTGTCTTTCCTTTTTCCTAGGGTTTTATTTTTCAAAAAGAATATCAACTCTTAGAGAACTGTTTAACTTCTGTCAATGTTTAGCATAATGCCTGGAACATAGCAGGTATTTCATTAAATGTTTACTGATTGATTTAATCTGCATTTTATCTTAAAGGCAATAGCGAGCCACTAGAACTTGGTGATTAGTGGGGTGACATGGCTAGGCTGTTGCTTTTGTAATCTCACTTTGGAAGATGGATTATAAAGCTGAGACACTGGAGAGGCTAATTAGGAGGTTATTCCAGGCAAGAAGGCCTGAATGAGGATGGAGGCCACATAAGAACAGAGAAGAGGGCAAATAATGCAAGAGATGTTATGATGGTAGAACAGACAAAACTTGGCGACTGACAAGACAAGGGAGGTGAGGGAGGCTAAAAGTGAAGGATGACACTGAGGCTGTAAAACTGGGTGACTGGAAGGATGTTGGTACTCCCAACATAAAGAGGAAATTAGGAAGAAACTACAATGGTGAACTAGAGATACCTATGGTACAGTCTACTGTGATTATCAAATAAGTAGCTGATAATGTAAGATTAGAGGGCAGGAGAGAAATGAGGACTGGATAGTTAGATCTCAGAGTCATCTGCATAGAGATAATAATTGAACCTGTGAAAGGAGATGAAATCACCTAGAGAAAGGATGTAGAGACAGAAGAGGGCATAGGATAGAGCCTGAGAAATATACCTAGTTAGGAGGTGGACCATGGCTGATGATCCAAAAAAGAAGACCAAGAAAGAGTAAGCTGATAAGGAGGAGGAGAGCTGGGAGACAGCAATGTTATGGAAAAACAGAGAGGGAGGCCACTGGACTTGGCAACTAAGAGATCATTGGGAACTGTGAAGAGAACAGTTTCAGTTGAGTGATGAGGTTAAGGATTGATACAATAGCACAATCATGCAGTTTACAGAGAGCTTATGCCAGAGTTTTATTTAAAAGTTTATTTGACAAGTGACACTGCTTTAAAAACAGAGGCTTCAAGAACAGAATATCTGGTGGCAGATGAGGATGAGTCTATATTTTTTAAATGTAGTCAACTCTAGTGGAAAGGAAAATGATCTAGATAATAAAAAATGGAAGATGATATACCACTCTCCTTCATTATGGTAGGTACACCTTAAGGGAAAGCTGGCTCTGGAAACTATTGCTGTTGGTGGAAGGGATGCTAATCCCAGGCATCAGAGGTGAAGCCATTTCTCTAACCCAGCTGCATGGGATTCCCTGGGAAGCTAGTATAGAATTAGCAAATTGTGTGTTGACAAGATTAAGTGTCTGTACTATAAGATCATGAGATGCAGTATGGTGTAGTAAACAGAGATCTAGCCTCAGAATTGGGAAGCCACATCTGGCACCTACTAACTGTGCAACCCTGGGCAAAGTCACTTAACTGTTCAATTCTCTATCACTCAAAGTTGCAGAGAAGGGGCTCCCCTGCATTGCTAGAGAGAGTTCCCTCTTCTAGGAGTTGTCTATACTAGGTCTTCTTTAACTTTTTCCACTCGTGATTCCTTCAGCTCTTCAGGTCTCAATACACAGTTTAAGAAGGGCCAGACTCTATACCAATGAAACCCCAGTCCAACTTTTACCCCCACTGTAGATTACCTCTTCGTGGTCTGGCATCAGTTACAGAAGGTCTTCCTTCTGTCCAGTAAAATCTGGCTCCCTTTTCTACTTTTCTACCAGTTCACTGTTCAATGCCTCAGCCAGAGAGAAGAGCACCTAGACAATGCCGATCATCTGCATAGTTAAGATCCTTGCCATTCCAACATTTCTGTTTGATTGTGACTATGTTTTAGAAAGATAAAGTACTTTATCCAAGACTGATTAGCAAGTTGTGAAGACGCTGGATTTGATTGAGCACGTCAGACCAACTGGAGTTCCACAAAGAAGAGCTCTCATTTGTAGCTATTGCAGAAATGACTCCTGCTTCTCCCTCAATGGCAGCCAAATTCTACCTCCATTCTTCCCAAATCCATCATTTTGCCTCTGACAGGGCTAATACTTCAACGATTCCTGCCTCTTAATTCGTGAACTGTTCTGCCTAATACTCATTCATCACCCAACTGCCAGATCGCTATCTCTATTGTTTCATGGTCTATTCTTTGCTCTCCCATGAGAATTTCTTCTTTTGGACTGTTCAGACATTGGGGGCTGCTCACTCCTTTCTGAGTGGAAATTCTTCTCCACTGTTCATCTTTCCCATACACTAACCAAAATCTGTCTCATTCAACTTGTTAAGGGATTAGATGATAATAACTTCATGCCATGTTGGCTATAATTAAAAATGAAAGACTGCAGTTTAAATATGTAGTCAAACAGGTAGGAGGAGAACCAAGAGAGTAATGCCATAAAAACTCAGAGAGAAGAGAATATACACTAAGGTGGTGGCTGTGAATACAGCTTCCATGCTGTGGAAGCAAAAGCAATAAGATTTAGCAACTGATTAAATAAGTGGGGGGGGGGAGGGAGAGTGAGGAGTCAGGGTAATGCCAAGAACAAGGTAATAAAGAGAAATAGGGAAGTTCAGAAGACAGGGGAGTTTGAGGAAAAGATAAGTTCTGTTTTGGACAGACTGAGTTTGATATGTTTATGAGACAAACAGTTTGAAATGTCCAATAGACAGGCGGTGATATGAGAGACTGTAGGTCAAGAGAGAAGCTTGGTCTGGGCATACAGATGTGGGGGTCATCTGCAGAGATATGACAAGTAAACCCATAGGAGCTGATTTGGTTGCCAAGTGAGAAAGTACAGACAGAGAAGAGTGCCCAGGACAGTCTTTGGGGACAACTGATATTAGAGAGCATGATATGGATAATGATTCCCAAAAAGAGAGAGGGGAAGAACCAAGATGGCGGAGTGAGACCAATGACTCACCTAAGCTCTTAGACAAACTCCTTCAGATACCTCTAAGGAGAGAATTTGACCAAATTTGGAGGTGCAGAATCCAATAGGAGACAGACTGTGGCAGATTCACAGCCCAGGACAGACTGGAAGATCCATGGGAAGGATCTGTTCCGCAGGGGTGAGCCCACAGTGCACAGGGCAGTGCATGTCTAGCACAGCAGAGTGAGCGGGCCCCAGGGAGACCTGAGACAGCAGCAGGCAGAACTAGCAAAGCAGCAGCCCAGGGTGAGAGACCAACAGAATCGAGCAAGTGACAGCCTCTGAGCCCCAGATATCAGCCGCAGCAGCTCCTGAGACTTTCAGCCCGCAGATTAAACGTCAGTAAGTCACTTACTTGAACTTCCGGGAGCCAGGATGGCAGAGTGATCAGTAAATGCTCTCTCCTCCCCTCTTGATGACCTTGAAAGAACCATAAAATATTTCCCCAGAAAAATCCTGAATCAGTGGGAACAGTAGACAGGGCAAATAGTCTCATAACACTTGAGGCTAGGAAAATAGCTAAAGGGGATTCCTCCTACTGTGGCAGAGGCAAACTGGAAGGAGACGGGCCCCAGGATGGTGGAAACTTGCACTAGGAGCCAGGCAAGCCTCAGTGCTAGGAGAGAAGCCCCAGGAGGGGTGGAAACTTGCACTAGGATCTAGGTGTGCCTCAGCACTCCAGGGGAAACAGGAAGACAATAAGGTAGCTGGGATCACCATCCCCTGAGCTTGCCTTTGCCTGAGTTCAGCTGAGGAGATCTCCCATGACCAGACCATCCCTCCCCCACACTTAACAAGCAAGCCCCAGGGATTATCAGGGAAACACAAAACAAAAAGATAAAAAGACACCTGCTCTTAGCTTTTTCACACAAGTCAGCTCAACACCAAATTCTGCAGCTTTTAACTGAAAGACCCAGAAGCCACAACACACAATCACCATCATGAACAAGAAAAAGCAAAAGAAAGGCGAAAAAACCATACAATCTTTCTATGGGGACAAAGACCAAAACACAAATACCAAAGAGGTCAGTACTGAGACTGTACTTCCATCTGAAACTTCAGAAGGGACTATGAACTGCTCACGTGCACAAACAGCTCTCCTGGAACAGCTGAAGAAGGAAACAGAAGAAAAACTGGCCAATGATTTTAGAAGTATGAAAAAAGAATTCACTGATGACAACATCTCTTTAAAAAGGAAAATTGAACAAATGGAAAAGGAAACACAAAACCTAACTGGGAAAACTGGACAAATGGAAAGGGAAGTACAAAAAATAACTGGAGAAAATAACTCTTTAAAAGGAACAATTGGACAGATGGAAAAGGAGATGCAAAAGTTAACTGAAGAAAACAATTTGATAAAAATTAGAATTAGGCAAGGAGAAACTAATGACTCTATGAGACAGCAAGAATCAGTCAAACAAAATCTAAAGAATGAAAAGATAGAAGAAAATGTAAAATATATCACTGGAAAAACAACTGACCTGGAAAATAGATCCAGGAGAGAAAATTTAAGAATTATTAGCCTTCCAGAAAGCCACGATGAAAAAAAGAGTCTGGACAATATCTTCCAGGAAATCATCAAGGAAAACTGCCTAGAAGTGCTAGACCCAGAGGGCAAAATAGTAGAGGGAAAGAGGGAAGGGAGATGAGTATTGTTTGAGAGGTACTCTCATCTGATTTGGTTCAAGGAGGGAACAATAAACTTAAGTATATAATTCTAACTTGTTCTATAGGCAACAGGAGGGGAAGGGGGAAGAAAGGGGAGGGGAAGCCAAAAGGGAGGGAAGAAGCAGTAAGGGTAAAGGGCAATAAAAGGGAGGGGGACTAAAACAAGGAAGGGAAGGCTGCAGGAAGTGGTGGTGAAAAGTGAAAACTATTGAGGAGGGGAAGGGAGATGGGAGAACTAAAAGCACAAATGGTGGGAAAGAGGATGCAGGGAAATACACAGATTGTAATCATAGCTGTGAATGTGAATGAAATGAACTCTCCCATAAAACAGAAATGGATAGCAGAATGGATTAAAAGCCATAATCCAATAATATGTTGTTTACAAGAAACACATTTGAAATGGGGGAATACACACAGGGTAAAGGTCAAAGGTTGGAGCAGAATATATTGTGCCTCAGCTGATGTAAGAAAAGCAGGAGTAGCAATCCTAATCTCAGACAAAGCAAAAGCAGAAATATATCTAATCAAAAGAGATAAGGATGGAAATTATATCCTGCTAAAAGGCACCATAGACAATGAAGCAATATCATTAATAAACATGTATGCTCCAAGTGGTACAGCATCCAAATTCTTAGAGAAGAGGTTGGGGGAATGGAAGGAAGAAATTGACAGCAAAACTATACTAGTGGGGGACCTCAACCTCCCCCTCTCTGAACTTGATAAATCTAACCTCAAAATAAACAAGAAAGAGGTTAAGGAGGTAAATAAAACTCTGAATAAGGTAGATGTGATAGATCTCTGGAGAAAATTGAATGGGAATAGAAAGGAATACACCTTTTTCTCAGCAGTACATGGCAAAGTTACAAAAATTGACCATGTACTAGGACGTAAAAACCTTACAATCCAGTGCAGAAAGGAAGAGATAATCAATGCATCCCTCTCAGATCATGTTGCAATAAAAATTATATGTAATAAAAGGCCATGGATAAACCAAAAATCAATTGGAAACTAAATAATCTAATCCTAAAGAAGGAGTGGGTTAAAGAAGAAATCATAGAAACAATCAACAACTTCATTCAAGAGAATGACAATAATGAGAGACATACCAAATCTTATGGGATACTGCAAAAGCAGTTCTTAGGGGAAGTTTTATATCTTTCAATGCCTACATAAATAAAATAGAGAAAGAGAAGATCAATAACTTGGGCATGCAGCTGAAAAAGCTAGAAAAAGAACAAATTGAAAATCCCCAAGTAAACACAAAATCAGAAATACTGAAAAACAAAGGAGAGATTAATAAATTGAAATTAAGAAAACTATTAAATTAATAAATAAAACCAATAGTTGGTTTTATGAAAAAACTAATAAAATTGATAAACCTTTGGTCAATTTGATTAAAAAAAGAAAGAAGAAAATCAAATTACTAATATCAAAAATGAATCGGGTGAACTCACCTTCAATGAGGAGGAAATTAAAACAATAATTAGAAATTACTTTGCCCAACATTATGCCCACAGATTCAACAATCTAAATGAGATGGATGAGTATTTTAAAAAATACAAATTGCACAGATTAACAGAAGAGGAGGTTGAATACTTAAACAACCCCATCTCAGAAAAAGAAATTGAACAAGCCATCAATGAACTCCCTAGGAAAAAATCTCCAGGGCCAGATGGTTTTACAAGTGGATTCTATCAAACATTTAAAGAACAGTTAATTTCAATACTATATAGACTATTTTTGAAAATTGAGGAAGGAGTTCTCCCTAATTCTTTTTATGATACAAATATGACTTTGATACCTAAACTAGGAAGAGACAAAACGAAGAAAGAAAATTATAGACCAATTTCTCCAATGAATACAGATGCAAAAATTTTAAATAAGATTTTAGTAAAACGAATACAGTATCTTATCATGAGATCTTATTATCTTATTATTATCTTATTATTATCTTATTGTGATCAGGTAGGATTCATATCAGGAATGCAGGGCCGGTTCAATATTAGGAAAACTATTAGCATTATCGATCATATCAACAACAAAACTAACAAAAATCACATGATTATCTCAATAGACGCAGAAAAAGCTTTTGACAAAATACAACACCTATTCCTATTAAAACACTGGAGAACATAGGAATAAAGGGAACTTTCCACAAAATAATAAGCAGTATCTACCTAAAACCTTCAGCAAGCATTATATGCAATGGAGGCAAGCTAGATGCATTTCCAATAAGATCAGGGGTGAAACAAGGATGTCCATTATCACCACTATTATTCAATATGGTACTAGAAATGTTAGCTGTACCAATTAGACAAGATAAAGAAATTGAAGGAATAAGAATAGCCAAAGAAGAAAGTAAGTTATCACTCTTTGCAGATGATATGATGATATACTTAGAGAACCCCAGAGATTCAAGTAAAAAACTACTTGAAATAATAAACAACTTTGGCAAAGTTGCAGGTTACAAAATAAACCTGCACAAATCTTCTGCATTCCTATATATTAGTAACAAAGTCGAACAGCAAGAGAAAGAGAGAGAAATACCATTTAAAGCTAGGGTACACACTATAAAATATTTGGGAGTTTACCTGCCAAAACAAACACAGGGACTATATGAACACAATTACAAGACACTTTTTGCACAAATAAAGTCAGATTTAAGTAAGTGGAAAAACATGAGTTGCTCATGGGTAGGGGGAGGCAATATAATAAAAATGACAATTCTACCTAAACTAATTTATTTATTTAGTGCCAAACCAATTAAACTATCAGATAATTATTTTCTAGAGATGGATAAAATAATATCAAAATTCATATGGAAGTACAAAAGGTCCAGAATATCAAAGGGACTAATGAAAAGAAATGCTAGGGAAGGTGACCTAGGGCTACCAGATCTCAAATTGTATTATAAAGCAGCAATTATCAAAACCACTTGGTACTGGCTAAGAAACAGAAGGGTGGACAAGTGAAATAGGCTAGGTACTCAAGACACAGTAGGCAAGGAATATAGCAATCTCCTGTCTGATAAATCCAAGGACCCCAGCTTCTGGGATAAGAACTCACTGTTTGACAAAAATGACTGGAAACACTGGATAAAAGTGTGGCGGAAACTAGGCATAGACTCATGCCTGACACTGTACACAAGAATAAAGTCCAAATGGGTACAGGACCTAGGTATGAAGATTGATACCATGGACAAACTGGAGGAGCAAGCAATAGAGTATTTATCAGATTTATGGAGAAGGGAAGAATTTTTTACTAAAGAAGAGATAGAAAGCATTATGAAGTGCAAGATGGATAATGTTGATTGCATTAAACTGAAAAGTTTTTGCGCAACCAAACCCAATGCAATGAAAATTCAGAGGGATGTAGTATATTGGGAAAGAATTTTTACAGCTAATCCAGGGGATAAAGGCCTCATTTCTAGAATATATAGAGAACTGAGTAAATGTACAATAATACAAGTCATTCCCCAATTGATAAATGGTCAAAGGATATGAACAGGCAATTTTCAGAGGAAGAAATTAAAGATATCTATAATCACATAAAAAAATGCTCTAAATCACTTTTGATTAGAGAGATGCAAATCAAAACAACTCTCAGGTACCACATCACACCTATAAGATTGGCAAACATGACAGAACAAGAAAGTGATAAATGCTGGAGAAGATGTGGGACAGTTGGAACACTAATTCATTGCTGGTGGAGCTGTGAGCTCCTCCAACCATTCTGGAGAGCATTTTGGAACTATGCCCACAGGGCTACAAAAATGTACATACCCTTTGACCCAGCAATATCTCTACTAGGACTGTATCCCCAAGAGATCATAAAAATGGGAAAGGGTCCCACATGTACAAAAATATTTATAGCAGCACTCTTTGTAGTTGCCAAAAACTGGAAATCAAGGGGATGCCATCAATTGGGGAATGGCTGAATAAATTATGGTATATGAATGTAATAAAATACTATTGTGCCATAAGAAATGATGAGCTAGAAGATTTCAGAGAGGCCTGGAAAGACTTATATGATCTGATGCTGAGCAAAAGGAGCATAACCAAGAGAACTTTGTGCACAGCAATGACCACAGTGTGCAAGAGTTTTTTCTGGTAGACTTGGATCTTCATAGCAATGCAAGGACATAAAAAAAAAAATTCCCAATGGTCTTCTAAGGCAAAATGCGTTCCACATTCAGAAAAAGAAATATGGAATTCAATTGCAGAATACAGCAGATCATTTGTGTGTGTGTGCATGTGTGTGTGCGTGTGTATGTGTGTGTGTGTGTGTGTGTGTGTGTATTATGTTTTGGTTTGTTATATGATTTCTCCCATTTATTTTAGTTCTTCTATACAGCATGACTATAGTGAAAACGTATTCAATAGGAATGTATGTGTAGATCCTATATAGAATTGTATGTTGTGTTGGGGAGGGAGGGGGTTGGTGGAGGGTAGGTAGGGGGAACAAAAGTCTAAGTTTTATGGTAGTGATTGTAGAGCATTAAAAATAAATAAAATGAATAAAAAAGAAAAGAGAGCTGGCTAGGTAGCTCAGTAAATAGAGTGCTAGATCGGGAATGAGGAAGACCTGAGTTCAAATCTAACCTCAGGCACATATTAGCTATGTGACCCTTGACAAATCACTTAACATCTGTACCTTAATCCACTGGAGAAGGAAATGACAAACCACTTCAATATCTTTGCCAAGAACAAGGCATGGACAGCACTGACAAACTGTGGCCCACAGGGTCACAAAGAACTGGACACAGCTGGAAACGGCTGGACACGACTACATGACTGAACAACAACAGAGACAGGTAGGAGGAAAACCAGGAGAGAGCAATGTCACAAAAAGTGAGGGAAGAGAGCATATCCAGGAGGAAAGGGTGGGTGTCAAATTCTCTGGTGAAGTCAAGAAAGATGAGGACTGAGAAATGGCTATCAGATTTGGCAATTAAGAAAGTTGCTGGGAGGAGCCAAGATGGCAGAGTAGAAAGATACACCTATGCTAGCTCCCACCCCACGGACCATAAAATACCTGTAAAGAAGAACTCCCAACAAATTCTGGAGCAACAGAAGCCACAGAACAATGGAGTAGAGGAGATTCCTGTTCCAGAGAGACCTGAAAAACTGATGCAAAAGGTCTGTCGCACCCTGGACCCAGAGCAGAGCCCAGCCCTGCCTTGGCCGTGCAGCACCAAAGGGAGCAGATCCAAGCAGGCTTCAGGAATGGAATCTCCAGTGGCCACGCAGGTCCCTCCACCCATTGGCACCAAAGGTCAATGAGAGAGTCTTTTTGGCTCGCCAAGAGGGGAGTGGGGTGTCTCCATAACTCAGGCACCCTCGGGAGGCGGCAGCGGAATGGGGCTCCCCAAGCAGGCAGGAGCCGAGATCCATTGTTGAAGGTCTCTGCATAAACCCCCTGAGGGAACTGAGCCCGTGATGCGGCCCCCCCTACCTGAGCACTTGAACTTGATCTCACACTGAATAGCAGCCCTGCCCCTGCCCAAAGCCCTGAGGCTGGGAAGCAGCATTTGAATCTCAGCCCCCAAGCACTAGCTGGGCGGATCTGGAAGCAAGGTGGGTGTGGAGAGGAAATTCAGAGGTCAAGTAACTGGCTGGGAAAATGCCCAGAAAAGGGAAAAAAAATAAGACCATAGAAGGTTACTTTCTTGGTGAACACATATCTCCTCCCATCCTTTCTGATGAGGAAGAACAAGGCTTAGCATCAGGGAAAGACACAGAAGTCAAGGCTTCTGTATCCCAAACATCCAAAATAAATATTCAATGGGCTCAGGCCATGGAAGAGCTCAAAAAGGATTTTGAAAATCAAGTTAGAGAGGTGGAGGAAAAACTGGGAAGAGAAATGAGAGAGATGCAAGAAAAGCATGAAAAGCAGGTCAACACCTTGCTAAAGGAGACCCAAAAAAATGCTGAAGAAAATAACCCCTTGAAAAATAGGCTAACTCAATTGGCAAAAGAGGTTCAAAAAGCCAATGAGGAGAAGAATGCTTTAAAAAAGCAGAATTAGCCAAATGGAAAAGGAGGTCCAAAAGTTCACTGAAGAAAATAGTTCTTTCAAAATTAGAATGGAACAGATGGAGGCTAATGACTTTATGAGAAACTAAGAAATCACAAAACAAAACCAAAAGATTGAAAAAATGGAAGATAATGTGAAATATCTCATTGGAAAAATAACTGACCTGGAAAATAGATCCAGGAGAGACAATTTAAAAATTATGGGATTACCTGAAAGCCATGATCAAAAAAGAGCCTAGACATTATCTTTCATGAAATTATCAAGGAAAACTGCCCTGATATTCTAGAACCAGAGGGCAAAATAAGTATTCAAGGAATCCACCAATCACCACTTGAAAGAGATCCAAAAAGAGAAGCTCCTAGGAACATTGTGGCCAAATTCCAGAGTTCCCTGGTCAAGGAGAAAATATTGCAAGCAGCTAGAAAAAAACAATTCAAGTATTGTGGAAATACAATCAGGATAACACAATATCTAGCAGCTTCTACATTAAGGGATTGAAGGGCATGGAATATGATATTCCAGAAGTCAAAGGAACTAGGACTAAAACCAAGAATCACCTACTCAGCAAAACTGAATATAATACTTCAGGGGAAAAATTGGTCTTTCAATGAAATAGAGGACTTTCAAGCCTTCTTGATGAAAAGACCAGAGCTGAAAAGAAAATTTGACTTTCAAACACAAGAATGAAGAGAACCATGAAAAGGTGAACAGCAAAGAGAAGTCATAAGGGACTTACTAAAGTTGAACTGTTTACATTTCTACATGGAAAGACAATATTTGTAACTCTTGAAACTTTTCAGTATCTGGGTAGTGGGTGGGATTACGCATGCTACCCAGGACCAACCTAGTGAGGTTGGGAGAAGCTCATCACCAAACACTTGACCACTGGGTAATGAATTATTTTGGCCATAGGGACTCATAAAGATCTCTAATAAGATGTGGAGGGGGATTGTGAGTAATAAATGTTCAATAAAGACTTATTGAATGAATGAATGGACAGCCACCATCAGAAGGGTCCTTAGTGATCATATAGTTCAAGCCTAATAACTGAAACCAGAGTGCACCATACCTGCCAAGGGGTCAAGCTTTTGTTTGAAGACTTCAGGTGACTAGTGACTCAATACCAACCCAAGGCAGCCCATTGCACTTTGGGATAGATTTTCCATAAATCAAGCCTCTTTACAACTTCTCCCCATTGCTCCTACCTCTGCCCCCTGAGGCTAAGCAAAGCAGGCCTTCAAGTATGTGAAAGCATTCATCATATTGTCCCCTCTTCCTATCTGCCTTTTCTTCTCCAGGCTAAATATCGAATCTTCAGGTGGCATTTTCTCTAGGCTCTTTACTATATGGCTTCCCTCTAGATACTTAGGTGGTATAGTAGAGTCAGGAATACCTGAGTTCAAAATTCTACCTCAGACACTTACTAGATATGTGAGCCATAGCAAGTCACTCAACCTCTATCTGCCTCAGTTTCTGCAACTGTAAAATGAGGATCATAACAGCACCTACCTCCCAGGGTTGTTGTGAGGATAAAATATTTATAGAGCACTTTGCAAACTTTAAAGTATTATATAAATGTTAGCTTTTTTATTACTATTATTATTATCATAATTACCAGTTTATCAGTGTCCTTCCTATATTGTGACACTGAGAAATGAATGTAAAACTCTAATGGGATCTGACCAGAGCTGAGGACAGTGGAGATGCCATCTCATTATTCCAGTATGATTCTCTTAATGCAGCCTAGAATTGCATACCTCATTACATTAGTGTTAATTTTGAAAATAATTTTACTAAACAGATGTCATCATTTTAATGTTTCATTTGAAACCTGTCTTATAAATCTTAGGTTGATCATATTTAAATGTAAAAAGAAAACCCATTCAAATTTTCAATTAGCTTGAAATAAAAGTAGAATCTGTATTTTAGTCCCAACATACATTAGAGCTAATTTCACTATCACACATTACAGAATTCAAAGTAAAATCAATGGGAATGCTATGTGACAACTCCTACTGGCCGCTCATCACCCTTGATCATAGCTTCACATGCTTGACATGAAGTAACTTCATCAGTCAGGGGCACTGTCTCCAGCACTGTAACTCACAAGCTCTCAACAACTTGATAAATGGCCTTCAGGAATTGACATGAGAGAAACTAACTCGTTGATGATGTCAAGTTAAGGTCAGGTCCATGACAAAACGACCACATTCTAATGATCAAGAAAGGAAATGCTAGCATAATACTTTAGGAAAAAATATAAAATGATAAGCAGTATCTATCTAAAACCATCAGCAAGTATTATATATAATGGGGATAAACTAGAAGCATTTCCAATAAGATCGGGGTGAAACAAAGATGCCCATTATCACCACTATTATTCAATATTGTACTAGAAATAGGAGTTTCAGCAATAAGAGAAGAAAAAGAAATTGAAGGAATTAGAATAGGCAACAAGGAAACAAACTTCTCATTCTTTGCAGATGATATGATGGTATAATTAGAGAATCCTAGAGGATCAACTAAAAACACTATTTGAAATACTTACCTTTAGTAAAGTTTCAGGATATAAAATAAACCCATGTAAATCATCAGCATTTCTACATATCACCAATAAAACCCAACAGCAAAAGATAGAAAGAGAAATTAGATTTAAAGTAACTGTAGATAATATAAAACATTGGGGAGTCTATCTGCCAAGACAAACCTAGGAACTACATGGACAGAATTATAAAACACTTTTCACATAGAGTCAGAGCTAAACAACTGGAAAAATATCAATTACTCCTGAGCAGACCCAGCTAATGTCATAAAAATGGAAGCAGAACAAAATTCATCTGGAAGAACAAAAGGTCAAGAATATCAAGGGAATTAATGAAAAAAAATGTGAAGGCAGGTGACTGGCCATACCGGATCTCAAACTATATTATAAAACAGCAATCATCAGAAACTATTTGGTATTGGCTAAAGAATAAAGTGGTAGATCAGTGAAATAGGCTAGGTACACAAGACGCAGTAGCAAATGACTATAACAATCTACTGTCTGATAAACCCAGACTCCAGCATCTGGGATAAGAACTGACAATTTGACAAAACCTGCTGGGAAAACTGGAAAACAGTATGGCAGAAACTAGGCATAGACCAACGGATCACACCATATACCAATAAAAGGTCAAAATAGGTAATGATTTAGACCTAAAGGATGACACCACAAATTAGGAGAGCAAGGAGTAGTTTACCTGTCAAAGATACGTAGAGAGGAAAAAAAACAAGAGAGAGAGAAAGAGAGAGAAGATTATGAAATGCAAAATGGATAATTTTGATTACATTAAATTAAACAGTTGTTGCAGAAGCAAAACCAATACAACCAAGGTTAGGAGGAAATCAGAAATATGGGAGACAATATTTACATCCAGCGTTTCTGATAAAGGCTTCATTTTCTCAAATACATGAAGAACTGAGTCAGGTTTATAAGAATATAAGTCATTCCCCAATTGATTGATAGATGGTCAAAGGATATGAACAGGTAGTTCTCAGATGAAGAGATTAAAGCTATCTACAGTCATACGAAAAAAATGCTCTAAATCAGTATTGATTAGAGAAGTCCAAATTAAAACAACCCTGAGGTGCCACCTATATCTATCAGATTGACTAATATGACAAAAATGGGAAATGATAAATGTTGGAGAAGATGTGGGAAAATCAGGACACTATAATGCATTGCTGGTGGAGTTGTTAACTGTTCCAATCATTGTGGAGAACAATTTAGAACTCTATTATTTGTTCAGTTAAGAATTTTCCCCATATCTTCAGAAAAACCTGGAGAGACTTCATGAAATGAAGCTAAATAAAGTGAGCAGAACCAGGAGAGCATTGTATACAGCAACAATCACATTGTGCAACCTTAGCAATACAATGATCCAAAGCAATTCCAAATGACTCATGATGGAAAATACTATCCACATCCAGAGAAAGAACTATGGAGTTTGAACGAAGATCGAAGCATACCATTTTCACTTTTTTGTTTGTTTTCCATGGCTTTTTCCTTTTGTTCTTTTTCTTCTTTCACAATGTGACTAATGTGGAAATATGCTTACATGATTGCACATGTATAACCTATATCAGATTGCTTACTGTCTTGGGCAGGGGGAGAGAAGAGAATGAGGGAGAAAAAATTCAAACTCAAAATCTCATAAAATAAATGCTAAAAACTATCATTACATGCAACTGAAAAAAATAAAATACTATCAAGTGGAAAAAAGAGATGGGCCTCATCAGTAGGGACAAATTGTGGTATATAAATGTAATGTAATAATGTACAATAAGGAATAAAAATATGAGTCATTCAGAAAAACAGAGAAAGAACTGTATGATCCGATGTGAAGTAAACAGAACCACAAGAAAAATATACACAACTGCAATGATACAGGCAAAAAGGACACCAAAAGGAAGCCAAAGTCTCAATAATTATAATAACTGACCTCCATGCTGAAGAACAAATAATGAAACATATGTCCCTATTCTCATCTGAGAGGTGGGGGACTAGAGGGATAGAATGTGATAGAATGTGTCGTACATTCTCAGAGGTGATCTCTGTATTACTTAGTGTTGCTTAATGATTCTTTATTGTTATAAATTGGGATGAGGAATTCTAATTTGCAGTAAAAGAGTACATTCAGAACTTAGCATGAGTCAAAAATCAAAATGCTTCCAAGGAGGAAGGGGTATTGTCCCAGGTTTGGGTTTTTTTGTGTAGCTGTTTTCAGAGCTAGTTGTGGGTGTCTATAAGTTTTCAGTTCTTCCAAGGTTGTATGATCTAAGGAGTGGTGTGTTTATACTCCCCTGGCCTGTGCTCTGGTCTGTGAGTGACCACAAGCACTCTTCTCCACTCTGAAACTGTGGCCAGGGCTCCTGCTCCCCCGCAGCTGCAAGCTCTGATGCGCCAGTGATCTTCCTCAGCCTGGGACTACTACCTAGGACTGTGACCTCTGTCCACATATGGGCAATGCAACAAAGTCCTGCACCCAGTTCCAGTAAAAGGACACTTGTAATCTTCTTCTGACCAGTTGTCTGATTCCCTTACAATCTGTAGGCTGAAAGCTCTGGAAGCTGCTGCTGCTGATTCAGTCACCCCCAAGGTCTGCTGCTAACTTGTGCCAGGTCTTGCAGCCTCGCTATTAGCTTGTCAAAGGTAGCCTACACTGGACTGTGCTCCACTCTCATGCTGGTGCAACAGACTTTTCCTGTTGGCATCCTAAGTTATCTTGGGCTAGAAAATTGTTTTACCCTGTCTTTTCATAGGTTCTGCCACTCCAGAATTCATTTTGAGGTATTATTTTAAAGTTGTTTGGAGGGGAATTTGGGAGAGCTCTGGAAAGTCCCTGCCTTTTCTCTACCATCTTGGCTCCACCCATCACTTCCCAAGGAACTTGATTCTAATATATCCAAGAAGTCATTTGGCTAACACAAGAAATGCTGTTAGCTCAATTTAAGAGTGCAATGTGATTGCTAAAAAACTCAATGCAATCTTGGGTTGTATTAACAGAACTAATGGTTCCCTACATTCTGCCTCATTTGGAGTACTGTGTTCAATACTAAGAATCACACTTTAAGAGGGACATTGAAAAACTAGATTGCGACCAATGGCAGGCAACCAAGATAGCCAGAGATCTTGAAATTATGCCAGGTGATACTTGGTTAAGAGAACTTGAGAGGATTGGCTTGTAGAAGTAAAGGTCTCTGATGGGCCGCCTTATCAAAAAAGGAGAGGCTTACCATGGATTAGCATTTAAGCCAGTAACAACTAGCCAATTCAGGGGAAAAGTTGGTACTTGCCAACTCCACCCCCATGACATGAGTTAGACTTAAATGTCTCATGAATCACTTCAAGTCGAAGACTGGGCTATATTAGCAATAAAGCATATTTTCTTAGCTCAGCTGCTAAACATAAGGGAGAGTTTATACTTTTTCTGTTCAGCTACTGCTTCATGCTTATGTGGTTAGTTCATTTTCAGCATAGACATTTTTATGAATGGCACAAGGAGATTTTAGTGTAACAAACACACTGGAATGTATATCCATGGCCTGTTGAGTGAATTTTTCTTTGTTTGAAATGGAAACAGATATACAGAAACGCCATCCTGGTAAAGGCACACAAGCTGAGAAATCAAGCCAAAGGGATTTCCCCCCACCCCAGGTTCCAGGTGAGAGACTTTGACTGCTGCTGTCAGCACCAGATGCTGCCAAATCCACCAACTTCCTCAGCCTAAGCCTAAGGGTATAAACAACATAATCCTTCATGCCCCACTTACATCTAGCCAGTTTCTGTTAGTGGAGAAAAAGCATGTACCTATTACGATTACTCCCCCAAGGCATCCTCCTGGATCAAAATGGCCCAGTGTGGGAATTAACAAGGCCAATTATCTACAGTTTCCTGGAAAAAAAGGATCAAAGAATACAAGTACCAGGTGAAGAACAACACCAGACTACTCATGACCAGAATCCGCCTGTCTCAAGAGGAAAGCACGGAGAGCAGCCCAGAGGAGGAACGCTTCTACGAGCTAAGAAACACCTCACTTGGAGAGGTTTGGGGAAGGAGAGATTTTGTAAGGAGTTAAACATAATATTTAAAACAATTCAAGGCAAGTACAAAAAAAGAGTTTAAGTGTAAAAGCTTATTAAGGAGTTCAAAAATTCCTACTCCCCTAGCTCTGCATTCTACCCAGGAGATAAACAGATTATAAAAGTCATATGGTGACAACATTCTTTTCTGTTTGATTGGGACAGATGGTTACAAGACTGGGTGAGTAGGCATTTTTTTCAGACAAGTCTAAGGATATTTTAAAAATATACTATATGAGGAAGATGATAAATATTGGAGAAGATGTGGGAGAGATGAAACACTAATTCATTGTTGGTGGAGCTGTGAGCTGATCCAACCATTCTGGAGAGCAATTTGGAACTATGCCCAAAGGGCTACAAAAATGTGTGTACCCTTTGACCCAGCAGTATCGCTTCTAGGACTGTATCCCCAAGAGATCATAGAAATGGGAAAGGGCCCCACATGCACAAAAATATTTACAGCAGCTCTCTTTGTGGTGGCCAAAAACTGGAAATCAAGGGGATGCCCATCAATTGGGGAATGGCTGAATAAATTGTGGTATATGAATGTAATGGAATAGTATTGTGCTATAAGAAATGATGAACAGGAAGATTTCAGAGAGGCCTGGGAAGACTTATATGAACTGATGCTGAGTGAAAGGAGCAGAACCAGGAGAACTTTGTACACAGCAACAACCACAGTGTGTGAGGAATTTTTCTGGTAGACTTAGTCTTTCATAGCAATGCAAGGACCTAAAAAGTTCCCAATGGACTTCTGATTCAAAACACCTTCAACATCCAGAGAAAGAACTATGGAATTGGATTGCAGAATGAAGCAGACTATTTACCTTTGTGTTATGTTTTGTTTTGTTTTATGGTTTCTCCCATTCATTTTAATTCTTCTATGCAACATGACTAAGGTGAAAATGTATTTAATAGGAATGTACTTGTAGAACCTATATAAGATTTCGTGCCATCTTGGGGAGGGAGTGGGGAGGGAGTGGGGAGGGAGGGGAAAAAAATCTAAGATATATGGAAATCATTATAGAACACTGAAAACAAATAAAATAATTAAAAATATATATACTGTATGGAATCCATTTGGGAATGTCCATCATGATATAATTCCCAGAAAAAAGCAGAAGAGTGATCAAAGCCAGAAAGTTACAAGTATTTAAGTAACCCAATGAGGTAGTGCAGCACTGCCTCACAGATCTCTATGTGTAGGACAGGATAGTGGCAAGCTTTTATTTTAGAACAGAGATTAGAACAATAGCACAGGGTAGTTGTCCTCAGTACAGGACAGGCTATCCTCTATGAAGTTGTTCTCTCAAGTAAAGAGTTAAGAAAGAGAAGACTGGATGTCTAGCTGCATTGGGGCTCTTTGTGAGCCCTAGAGTGGACAAAAGGTTAATGGTTAAAATGGTGTGATATAAAACATTCTTTGAAGATCAGAAGGATATTTGGGGGGTTTTTTGTGCAAAGGTTGTGGAATCAAGCCATTTATTTTGGGGAGTTTGTCAGTGAGGCCTTTTAAAGTGCCCATGTAACAAATATTTATTCTGTGTTCTTTCTACTCTCCTTTCAAATCACCTCCTCCATCGCCTCCTTTAGTTCACCTTGGCTCCCTCCAAACTAGCATCTCTAACTGCACATCTTGAATTGGATTTCCCAGAGATTTCTTAAACTCAACATGCCCCAAAGTGAATTCCTTCTCCCTCCTCCCACCAAAACCTCTCCCTCTTACAAACTTTCCTATTACAAATAAAGATACTCCTATCCTCCTTTTCACCCAGGTCCAAAATCTTGATGTTAGTGTCCAAAATCCTGACTCTATAGAACTATAGAACATCATTTTCAAAGTTTCATATTTCCTTTTGGTACATTTTGTAGATATAATCAAGAAGACATATAGAGACATAGTCTATATATAAGAAAGTAGGTATATAGGTCCAATATTCTTCCCTGCCTATCTGCTATGTTTGACACTGCTAACCATTCTCTCCTCCTAGTTATTTTTTCCTCTTAGTATTTCATGACACCATTCTCTCCTGGTTTTCCTCCAGGAAGACTTATCTTTCATAGTCTCTTTTGTGGACTGGTTCATCATCCATATCATGACTCTTCTTCCTCAAGACTTTGTCCTGGCCCTTCGTTTCTTTTCTCTTTACACTTCTTTTCTTGGTGACCACATAAAATCCCAAGACCTTAACTACTATTTCTGTGTATATGACTCCACAATATCTCTCTAATTTGACTTACGCTTACCTAGGCAAGCACATGCTGATTGCAGATGTCATACAATCAAGTTGTGGGTCCATTGCTGCTGGGAGAAGGGCAGGAAAAGAAATACCATGCCTTTCCAATTAAGTTTCCCTTATTGGAAATCCAAGTGAGATCTGATGTGGATGTGTTTCCAATAGGGAAAGAGGTGGGGCTAGTTCTCCTCAGTTCCGCTTATAGTCTGTTGAGGAGGGGAGATTCCTCCATAAGAGGTCATCTTCAATGACACTCAAGGGCTCTTACAATATCCCAGTCACAAGGACCAATAAGGAATTTCTCCAAAACATCAGCTAAACATGGCACATATCCTGTAATATAGGGGTTCTCAACCTTTTGTGTCATGGACCCCTTGGATAGTCTAGTGAAGCCTATGAACTTCTTAGAATACTGTTTTAAAATGCCTAAGATTAAGTACATACAATTACAAAGGAGACCATTTATACTGAAACAGTTATCAAAATTCACAGACTACAGGTCTGCTTTTAACTCCTCCTTTAGCAAGAGGTCAATGAGCATATCCATCCCCATGAGACAGAACACGTTCCGAGCATCATGGGATCACTCTTTTTATGCTTTTTTGGTCTGTATTTATTTTTAAACTGTTTTTCTTAGTTCTCTGGAAATATCTTTCCGCTTTTATTCTCCTTTCCTTTTCCTCTGCTTTTACCCAAAATTTTAAGCCTATCTATTCAAGATGGTGACTCAACAAAAAGTTCAAAGTTGTTAGGCTATAGAAGCAATCAAAGAAATAAGTGGGTCACATCAATTGGGGAATGACTGAACAAATTGTGGTATATGAATGTAATGCAATATTATGAACCCTAAAGAATGACAAAATGGCTAGTTCATAGAATCCCGAGACTTACATTAATGGATACAGTGAGATGGGTAGAACCTTGACAATTTATAGGTTGACTACAATTGTGTAAAAGACAATAATTTTAAAGATTTAGGAACTGTGCCAATCACAAGTCTAATCTATGTATCTATATATTTAGAAAATCTATGTGGACATTCATAACTTAAATAAACATTAAAAAATACACAGAAGAGAGAAGCAAGTTTAGAAGGTGACATAGACCCAAATGGCAGTGTTCTTGGTACTATCATACTAAATTTGACATAGAATTTTTCAAAAAAGCTATAGTTGGTAGATTCACAGTTTCATACACAAGCCTCTTTTTCTGTCCTTTGTATATGGAAATGTTCATGTTAGTCGATGCCTGTGAAGTCCATAATAAAAAAATAAATGTAATAATAGGTAATGGGCTGCTCTCCTCTCAGGATTCCTTTATCCCTGCTACTACTCCCCTTAAACGCTGGGGGATCAGAGCACCTGTCCAAACACAAGCCCCATTTATTTGCTCCTTTAAAATGCACCTGTTCCCGTCAGGACTGTCTAGATAATGCTCATCAACTAGACTATTCTCATTTCAGATGTAAAACGAATTTCTTTCTGCAAAGTTGCTTTATTCCAGTACCTGTGCATGTTTGGTGGAGGAGGAGAAGGCGAGTTAGTGAGGAAATAACTGAAACAAAATGGTTTCCCATAAAAAACTAGTTAGTTCAATTAAAGCTGAATGAAAGAGCTTGTAAGTAAAGCTGCTGTAACAGCTAATATCATCCACCCAGTTAGGGCAGTTCTCTGTCTCTTGCTCAAGATGTGCCTCCTCCTTGGGCAGGTGACCTCATATGCATAAGTTTGCATGGTCCTAGTTTTCCAGCCCAGGATTTGAACTGAAGGCAACCATACTGCATCAACCACCTGTTTCCTAATTATTCTTCTAAGTGAAGTTATTGAAATCATAATGGCAAATGAATAGGCTGGTTTTTACTTTGTTATATTCTTTTGAAAATATATGACTTCACCTTCCTACCAGTCTATAAAATGTAAATTTAATTGGGATAATGTGAACCAGCAAGTTCAGAGTTTGAACACACCTCGTGAACACGTCCACAGCCTGCACCTCCTCCAATAAATCTTCCCCGAACCAGATCTACTCAGCACTCAGGATAAGAATATACTGAATAAATGGTTGTTAAATTGGATACTTTCATTATCAGTGCTTAAATATTCTGTAGGCCAGGGTGGAGAACTGGTGGCCTTGAGACCACAAATGGCTCTCTAGGTCCTCAAGTGCAGCTCTTTGAATTCTAATCTCTTTGTTCTGTAAAGTTTGAATTCAGTCAAAGGACTCCACCTGAGGACCTAGAGGGCCACAAGTGGCCTTGAAGCAGCAGGTTTCCCACCCCTGCTATAGGTATTTTATTAATTTATGATCACTGGTACAAAGAAACAATAGCTTGATAAACATTCTTAAACCTTTTAGATATACACAAGTTCTGAATTCCCTTGAAAACAGAGGTAATACTATGTCTTGTATTTCATGTGTTTATATGGACCTTAACATAGGACTTAGCACACAAGTTGGTGCTCAGTAAAGGCTGACTGCCTGTTTTACCCAAAAAGGCATGTTATAGTAAAAAGAGGACCAGCTTCAGGGCCAAGAGAGAGGTTGAGTTCAAATCCCAGCTCTGACACATACTAACTGTGTGACTGCAGCTTCTGTTTCCCCATCTATAAAAGGGGCATAAAAATATTTGTATTACCCTTCCCTCACAGGAGGGAGGAAAGTATTTTGGAAATCTTAAAGCACTAGAGATAATATGAGATATCATAGAGGATGGCTGTTAAAGATGGCTAAAATTTCAGAAGCCAAGGCTCTGTAAGGAAAGTATAGGTCTCCTAAGTCCCTGGAGTCAAAGTCTACTGCTTCTTTCCCAATGTTCCCCCACTCTTATTGATCTGTTAATAGATTTATCTCACCAACTCCAATTACATGGGGAGGTCACTGGCACACTAAGAGGCAAGGATCACACCCCAACGAACTGCCAGCTGCCATTGCTTGCAAGGCTTCTCCTTTGGTGGAATCAAAGATGTTGATCTCTGATTGTGGGGAAATCATAGGTGTCATATGTAAAGTTTTCTCACTGGAATTTGGGGCATTATGAAAGGCTCAGGCTAATCACACAAGCATCCTAAGCACTTGTTTGAAGTCATATATTTTGAAGGCTGGGCTCCTGGGGTTGGGAACTGGGCGAGCCACAAACCACAGATCTCTGTATGAATGGCAGGAACTGAAAGGACAGAATGTACTCATATGCTACCAGCACAACTTTACGAGCTGATAGGAAGCAGGTTGTACACTGGCGTCTTCAAAGTTACTGAAGTTACATGGAGTCCCTCAATTAGACATTATCCCTCCCTCTGGCATGTCCTACAGAATTCCATAACTCATGTAATTTCACACTCGAATTTATGTTCTATTTATTTGTGGATGTAAGAGGTATGCAGAGTGCTGTTTTGGTTGGCTCGTACAGGTTATGTGTGTCCATATGGATCTGTCTAGATATGGCTCACAGAAAGACAAGAACAGACATCTCTATCATCTCCTCACCACACTTTTCTCCAATGGGAAACCGATTTCTTCCAGGAGAGGAAGTAATAGGGTGGGGAAAGAGACTAGCCACTCTCCTCTCCACAGAAAGGCAGGGCAAGGGCAGTGAGTACTGTACTAGAATTATATCTATCTGCTCGTTTAAATATTGTTAGTCTAAGGAAGGCAGTTTTCAGGTTCAAGATACATTCCTGATAGCAATTCATTAATGGGAAAGGAGTTTGCCAAGCTCAGTACCTAAGGCTTAAACTCTTCACGAAATGCCAGTTACACAATGAACACATGCAGAAAACAGCAGAGAAACCTATTTATCCGAGTCAACAGTAAAACAGAAATCAGAGAAAGTATACATAGAAGAACTTAAAACAGACAATATAGAGGGAATAAGCTTTCCTATTGGGAGCCAAATAATTCAGTTCAACCAAGAGTCCCAGATCTCATCCAAGGAGAAATTTCCTGAAGTCTCTAGTATAGCAAGTTGGAAATAGAAACATGACTGAGATTCTACATGTGGGCTTCTTTCCAGAGTCTTCTCCTTTCAGGGACCTGAAGAGAAGTTAGAATTGCCTATCTTCTCTCTTGAAGCTGGAAGCCAGAAAGGCAAGGATAGTTCCTGCTATCACCAATTCTAGACCGCCCCTCACAGAGGTGGGTGGGTTTGAATGAGGAGAAAGCTCCATACAATTGATCCTTTGAACCAAGGTTTACACTCATATGTCTCATTTCCCCTTCACTAGATTATAAACTCCTTGAGGGCAGGGGCATTCATATATATTATTTCACTTGAGATAGATTCATGTGAGATAAATAGGGCAGGCATTTTTATTCTTCCCATTTTATAGATGTAGAAACTGAGACTTAGAGAGGATAAATGATCTAAGGTAACACAGCTGTTAAGTAGTAGATCTGGGACCTGAAAAACAGGTTTCTGGTCCAGTACTATTTCCATGTAATTCCATTGCATTTTGACTTTAAAAAACAGTTGTCACATTTGGGCTGACCCCTCTGGTGCCTGATAGAAATTCTTTTTCTTCCTACAATGTTTTGCAAATTATTTTTGTCCAGAGTCTGGAAAGACTCTGGGACTTTCTCTTGGCTGAGCTGTGTTTAAGAGATGTTCTTCAAATTAGTACACTGCTTTTCTACTATAAATTGTACTTTTCGTCCTTTTTCCAGTGGCTACATAAGGTGACCTCAAAGTACCACGTTTTTGTGTTTACTCTCCTAACTCGCATTCATAGTTGGCAAGTCAGGTCTTGAGAGATTACATCTGCTCTCAAAGTTCTAGGGGGTAGATCTGACGGGCTGTGGGGTGTTTTTCTAATACTATAGCTCACAAGTCCCTGCCATTATGCTTTATTGGTTGATAGCAATTAATGAGCAAGGCTTGATTTTCTTTTATTCAGGGGTTTTTACTAAGGTGATATAATAAAAACAGTTGGTGATGGGACTTTTCTTCTCTACCCCAAGCACTACCTTATGGGGAGGAGGAGGGGAAAAGGGAGAGATAGGACTGTAAGGCTTCTAATCTAAGCTGCCAGATACTTGAATCCAAACTAGTTCACTGGTTTTACACAGGCCCATAGGGCAGAATCAAGTTTCTCAACTATTCCAATTGATTCATTAAAGGTATCTAGGCCTTGTTCACACTTCACCTACAAGTTCACACACTTGTTCACACAACTCTAAGTGATTGATTGAAACAATACAATTCTCACATGATAAAGGTTTCACGGCCAAGTTATAGTGATGTAATTTACTGGCTCAATCAATTTCCACTCTTCCAAGTGAAACTGACTCCATTTTTATGAAAAATGAAAATACTTATTATGAACATGGGAGTTAAACTTGAGTCAGCTATCTAACAAGCTACTGACTTATCAGAGCTTAGAAGAGACTTTGGAATAAACAAGAAATAAAGATTTTGAAAAAGAAAAATATATGGCATTCCATTATTAAGATCTAACCTGGCATTGTTTAAACAAGTTATTAAAACCCAAAACATGAAGTAGACAACAGAAATGACAGCAATATTGGCTATAATAATTCTATCCAGAAGTTAAACCAATGTAAATTAATTGCTACAAGGAGATCAAAAAGTCCCCAAAGTGCCTTAGTCAGCAAGCATTTGACTTATTTGCCAAAGGGAGAAAGTTAACTATGAAAGGCAATGACAAGGATGAATATAAAGCCATCTATAAAATTGTGGTAGCTGTTGTTTACCGATCTCAAAGACACTTCCCTTCTCTCAGTGAGTACAGTGACTGGTTGACTCATAATCTCTCTTCTCCCCAACTCCTGCCCTCATACTAGGGAAAGTCAACATACATACTGAGAGTCCTTCCAACCTAAACAGGAATACAATGCCTGTGCCATACCTGCCTCATTTTGTATACTGAGCATCTTTTGGAAGAATCCTTAGATATGAGCCAAGAAGTAAAACTGTCCCCAGAATGATGGACAGAAACCCTGAGCCAAAGAGTATGAGAAAAAGATCCTAATTCCTCTCAGACTCCAGGCTCTTCCAAGAATGCATCTAGCCTCAATTGCATGTGTAGGTCTCCTTTATAGAAAATGGAGTGGCACACTATCTCAGCCCCTGTAGGCATAATGGTGGTTCCTTAAGGTTAGATTGTATTATCAGAAGACAAGCAGCAGGAAATGGAGCCAAAATGGCAGAGTAACAGAAGCACAGTAAACTGCTCCTCACCTCCTCCCCAATCTCCTCCAAGTAGATCTAGAACACTACATCTAAAGGGTAAATCCAAGAAAAAAACCATAGTGAGTCATTTTTCCAGCCCAGATTAGTTTAGGGGAACAGACAGATGACTCTACAGAGATTGGGGACAGGGCCTAGTCAGTAGCATGCTGCTCAAGACACACCAGCACAGGAAGAGGCTTATGCACCAGGGCAAGAGGAAGTCAAAGTCCCACATACTAGGGTACCACAATGTCCTGGTCCCAGACTGTGTACCCAGAAAGGAAAAAGCATGGAAGCAAATAGTAGCTTTGTAGCTCAGACCCCCAGGAGCAGAGCAGTGTCTCAGTTCTAACTTCTAGTCTAGTCTGAAATTTACAGAAAAATAATCAGGGCTGAAATCTCAACTTAAAGAGAAGCTTGCTTTTCAGTTACCCTGAACAAGAAGAGTTTTCCAGCTAGCTGAGAGTGGCAAAGTCCAAAGCAATCTATCGTTTCTCAAACCTGAATCCAGGTAAGGAATTTGCAGAGCTCAGACCAGGATATCAATGATCAGATTTTGTCCTGGATAAGACTACTTTGGGGAAACTAAAAGCTTACGGGTCCCCTGAGGTGTTCCTGACAACATGGTATAACATAACACTCAGTTTTCCAAGGAAGCAGCAACAAAACCAACCAAGATAATTCCCTCCAGAAGTGCACAGAACCCAGCCCTAAATAAAATCTGAATTCAAAAAGTAGGCTGGAAAAATAAGGAAACCAAAAAAAAAAAAAAAAGAATTCCACCATAAAATGACTTCAAAACATCTACAAGCAAGGCCATAAAGAAAAACACAACTTGAACACAAACACAACTAGAATTCCTAGAAACGTTCAATAATATTTTTTTTTAAAGTGTTAAAATTTTTCATAAATGAAATGAGAATGCTAGAGAAAAAATGGAAAAGAAATGGTCACCATGGGAATTAACAGCTTGGCACAAGAGGTACAAAATCTTACCTATGTAACAAACTCCCTGAAAATTAGAATGGACTAGTGGGGAAGAGGGACAACACATATTGAAGGTTTTCTGCTACAAGTCATTTTAAAAAGTCCCACAAAAAGTTCTCCCCTTTGTGTAGAATGGGAAAGCAGATGTTACTACCTCTTCTTTAATGTCATCATTTAAAGTAATTTTTTACCAGGGCTCTTGGGTTCAAAGTCTTGTCCTGCTTCTCCCTCAGGGTGCCATGCCACTTCAGCTAGATTAGGGGCCTTCCCTGTATGTGGCAGTTAGTGGAACTGGCTAGCCTTTTCTCCATAGGAATTATTTCCCACATTATGGCTGTGAGAGTTAGGATGGAAGCTGGAATGGTAATATGGGGAGTACTGCCATGCTCAAGGCTCCTGCCTCTGTTTATTGTTGGCAGGTGGTTA
This sequence comes from Notamacropus eugenii, assembly GCF_028372415.1. NCBI lineage: Eukaryota > Metazoa > Chordata > Mammalia > Diprotodontia > Macropodidae > Notamacropus > Notamacropus eugenii. The sequence goes on from NC_092879.1 coordinate 80,072,240, forward strand.
GCTTGAGAGTCGACAGTAGTGCTGAGGAAAGTGGACTGTCTTCACAATGATTTCTTCTCTTAATAATTGTTGTGGGGGCTGAGCAGGAAGCAAGTCTGGTGGTTGCAGGGATTTGGGATGTAAAGGGGGGATATATTGGTATTCTCAAAGCTTTTGTGTTCAGGGTCTGAGAGGAAATGGGTCAAGGGTGGTGGTAATGGTATGACTTGCCTGGCACATACTGCCTGTCTCTTACTCATGATGCTTTTTTCTTTTGGACTTGGATGATATGGAAATAGGTTTTGCTTGACTATATATATTAAAAAAAGATTTTAAAATATTGACTATGCAAATTTTACCAGGGAGTTTTCTCTCTTTCATTCTCATAACGGATAGAGGGAGAGAGGGTAGATTTTTGCTGATTGAAAAAATAAGAATAACTTTTTTAAAAAAGGGAAGAAAATTAAAAAAAATACAGAGTCAGTAGGAAGGCACACTTGTTTCCAGCCCTTGAATGGTAGTCAGAAAACTGGCAGATAACTACTGAAAACAACAAACTTGCCAAAAGATGCAAATCATGCATATCCCAGAGCACTGGGAATGCCTAGTGTTCAGATGTGAATTTTCTTTTCCCTTGATTTTTTAAAAATAAGTTTTTCAAAAAGGAAAAAGACTGATATGTACAAAAATATTTATAGCACCTCTTTTCTGGTGGCAAAGAATTAGAAATTGAGGGGATGCCCATCAAGTGGGGAATGGCTGAACAAACTGTGGTATGTGATTATGATGGAATACTAATGTGCTCTAAGAAATGATGAGCAGGATGCTCTCAGAAAAACCTGGAAAGACTTACATGAGCTGATACAAAGTGAAATGCACCATGTAAAAAGTAAAAGCAATATTGTGAGATGATCAGCTGTGCTATTCACAGCAATACAATGATCCAAGACAACTATGAAGAACTCATGATGAAAAATGCCCAGAGAAAGAAAGAAAGAACTGATAGTATCTGAATACAGATTGAAGACACTTCTTAAAACAACTTTCTTTATTTTGTTGAGGGTTTTTTCTGTCTATTTTCTTTCACAACATGACTATTATGGAAATGTTTTGCATGACTACATACATATAAACTATATTAAATTGCTTGACTCTCAGTTGTGGGAGAGGGAGTAAGGAAGAGAACTTGGGACTCAAAATTTTTAAACTGAATTTTAAAAATTGCTTTTACATGTAACTGGGGGAAAATAAAATACTAAATACAATTTTAAAAAATAATAAAAAAGTTTTTATTGATATCTTCTTTTATATTGCTGTAGTTATCCCAAGTATTTGCTACTTCCTCTTCCCCAAGAATCATCTCATGACAAAAAGTATTTTCAGAAGGAAAAAAACATCAGCACAACTGATTGATATGTTGAGAAACTCAGAAAGTCTATGCAATGTGTAATATCTATGGATTGTCCACCTCCACAAAGGTAATATCCTAGAAGTGTCTTATCATAGCTCTTCTTTTGAGATGTCCTACTTGAGCTTTTTTTTTTTGTTACATTTACTATGAATTTTTTGGTGTGCTCTTTTTTCCATTTACATTGTTGTAGTTACTGTATGCGTTGTTTTCTTGGCTCTGCTTACTTCATATAGATCTTTCTACACTTCTCTGTATTCATCTTTCCCTTGATTTTGTTTCACAATGTCTCTCATGGCATTCCTTACCACTAATTCTTTTTCAACACCCATGTGGCAGCTATACATGCATTAGAAGACTAGTTCAATCATGTGCTTTATCCAGTATCACATAGATACTGTGAATCAAAAAAGTAAAATATTTCCTCTCATATTCTAAGGCAATTTGAAATAAATATCCTACATTTTCATAAACATTCCTAACATTTTTCCTGGTTTTCATCAGCACATCACCAAAGCCTTCATTGATGTCTCATTTCTAATTATGATTCACCATAATGTAGGGGTGATGCTAGGATCCTGAAGGTTGTGCCAGGAAAGCATGAGTTCTGGCTGACAGGTCCTCCCAAGCTGGAAAAGCTTCCAATACAGACCCTGTAAGGGACTGCATATCTTTTGTTTGAATGCCAATCTAGCTAACTCTGGTTAGAGCCTTGTCACTAGATTGACTGAAGGGTGAAACATTTTTAAGCCACGATAACACTAGCATTCCATCTACCAAATTTTGGAGGAGCTTGTAATCTGCATTGGTGAAGAGAAAACCCACAGTACTGAAATGACAGAACAGAGATGTCCTCGGGGAAAGGCACCAAACAAAGCCATAATTCTCATTGAAAATGAGAGCAAGAGAATTGTCTACTAAAGGAGCTAGGTGCAAGGAAAGGGAAAAAATAAGAAATTATGCTAGGACCAAGCAGGGCTTCAGCAAGAGTCCTAAAGTTCATCCCTAAACTTACTGAGGGTGTCTCAGTCCCTTGGCTTTATGGCCTTTCAAATAGGCCTTGGGGTGGGCTGTGAATGAGCAAACTAGGCTGAAGGCCCAAGAAATGAAAGGATGAGAGACAGGAATCAAATCAGCAGGGCTCAAAAGGCCATGAGGGATCTTAAATGAGAAATGGTAAGGTTTTGTTTAGAAGTAAATGATACTGAGGCAGCTTTGTTTGCTTTCTCCCTAACCAATTTCCCAACCTGAGAATTGCTTCTAAAGGCTTATGAGGCAATTGATAACCTCTGATTATGTCCACTGTAAGTTATACCTCGTCTGCTAGGAAAATATGGAAAATGAAGGAAAAATTCCTTTATAGGAGAAAAAATTCCAAAATCCACATGTATAAAAGTTTTTTAGTCCACTTGATGACAGAGAGATTGGAAAACCAAAGGCTCAGGAAATGGTCATTTCATTTTGATTCATGCAGAGTTGGTCTTCTTTGAGACTTGTGTCTCAAAGTGGTTTTCTACATGCATGTAAACTGGGTCTCTTCTCTAGTCACTTGGGGCCTAGGCTCCTTTGAACGTATTAATGGCTATATCTAGAACTGCTGCAACATACTCTCTGGGTCTACATGGCACTGCTTGGTTTGAGCTACTCCGTTCCATGTTTTGACTTTCTAAAACTGAATCATTTGAAAAGTAAACCTTCAGAAGATTGCTGCTGTAGAATACAGAAACTATTACCTCCAAAAAGGAGCTTACACCATTAAAACAATTACTCATGCGGTGACTCATAACTTGACATCTTTACTATGATTCTAACAACGTTTTATAGCTCTATTTACGTTATTAGTGGCATAACAGAAACAACAGAGAACAAAAGACTTAAATCTCAATGTACTTTTTACACTCAATGAACAATTTACAAATTAAGGCTTAAGCTTTATGTTCTGGGTCTTATTTCTCTCATTGAGATCAATTTTCTATTACAGTTTCTGAAATGATGTGACTTTAGAAGAGCTTGATATATGGACAGACTCTGCGATAATAATAATGTCATTTAAAACAAGCTCTTCAATCAGAAATGGTCTTATCTCTTTATGTTAGTTTTATTGCCAATAACAGAATAAAAGTTACAGTATGAAGAAAAAGGAACAGACCAAGAGAACGAATCAGAAGGAACATAAGCCACTTATTGCACGTACAGCAGCGTAAAAATCTGCAAAATGACATCATGGTTCAGGAGATTATTCCAAAACTGCAATGAATAGGATAATTCGCATTTTTTTCATCTAGGTCACAAATTGAAATTTAAAAAGCACCTGAACATGAAAAGTTGTCTTTGATAATGTTAATCCCAATTCCCATCTCCCTTCTAAAGTCAAAGTTTTGGGACCAGTGAGGGCAACTTATTGTAGCAGCTCTGGAATTAGTACTTCAAAAAATAACGGCCCGATTTTTTGCCCTTTAAAGAAGAGTAGGAGTTTGGTTTGTTTTTCTATCCTTAGTACTTCACACACTGTCTGGCACCTAGCAATCCATTAAAGGATTTTGATTAAGTTTGAGTTATAGGCAAATTATATTTGGTAAAATAAGAAAAATATCAACGATTCTGTGAGACAATATAACAGACCATTCACTGGCTTGAAGATAGTAACCTACAACAGTGGATGGAGTAGGAGATGTGTTTGTCCTCCACTTTGGAAAGAGGACCAATGACATCATGAGGTCATGTTTTGACTTGCGTGTGAATTGGAGTTAAGTGAGGGAGAGCCGTGCAAAGTCATCAGTCTCACTATCTCTTCCAGAGTCACTGAAGTCCAGGGGCAGGACAGGCAGAGAAAGATTGGCAATAGCCTGGGATGCAGTTGGATAACCTTGGGTCTTCAGTGTCCCTGACCAAGATCTAACTGCTCCATAGCACCTGCTTCTGCTGCCTTCATGCCATTGGAACAAATTGTTCTCATCTGCTCATTCGACCAGAGGAAGTCTTCATATGCTTGGGGTAGACGTTCCCCTAACTCACCTACAGATTTGAGGCCTGTAGATTACCCTTAACCTGGTTGAGCCCATCTGCTGAGACAGTTTTTATCAGAGTGTGGCCACAACACATGCTACAGCTTCTTGGAGCTCCAGATTCTTATGAGAGTTGGGTGAATCAGGTGGACACCAAAGGTAGATAAGCAGCACACCACGGGTGCTAGTCCTCCTGAATACCCCATAGATTCCTGAGAGATCTCCAGTAGTTGGTATGTCACGTTACTGATGAGCTTGCTGCATGACCTTGGCTAAATCACCTATTCTCTTGCTATTTCTATTTCTCTTCTCTGTCAAACTGAGGTAAGACTATTGTCTTTTTTATGTTTTACTTTGATGGATCCATGGTTTCACTAATGGGTTTTTATGTTAATGGTTCACACAGATATTAGGAAGAGATAGTAGGAATTGTGGACAAAGGCAGGCAGAATCATTCTACAAGGTTCAATAATACCTAGGCATTGCCATGCACAGGTCCAGAAGAACAGGTTGTCACATTCATGGTATAATCTTAGGATGGAATTTGGGTGTACTACAAAGGGCATCCTCCTACCCAAAATAGCATATTCTTTATAATGCCCAACATTAGAGTCATTACTTTGGGTTAAAGCATTTACTTTTCTAGGAGTCCCATAGTAAAAAATAAATGCATTGACCTATTATCAGATATTACTATGACTTAGTTTTATCAGATCAACTTCATTCACTGAGCAGGGCTCTGGGACTCTGAGACCTGTAGGAGGCTAGGGGCAAGGATAGGTCCAGAGTATCAGGATGCCTTTGGAGACATTGATGCCCTGGGAAACCAGAATGCACTAGGTAAAGGACTCACCAAAGATAAAGACAGAAACTCTGAGTTTCTAGGATAAAATTCGTTTATGTCAAAAGGCAAACCTTGTCAGCATAACAAATCAAGCAATTGCCTTCCATGCCAAAAACTTCCTGCCCATCATAAATAACCCAAGCTTCTATTAGATGAGAATGGGGAGGGGAAAATGAGAATGGGAAGTGGAAAATGACAAGGACATTAAGGGTGTATATACACTAGGAATTGTGAAACAACTGCTATTTCTTTTGTGACATTGGGGAATTCTAGGTGATACTTTGGAAAGCCCATTAAAGTTCAGGCTGGTCTCCTTCCCTTTTGGACTCGTGCCAATTACATTGCAGAGGAAGGGACCAAACAGGTCTTCCTGGTCTTAGATGTGTCCACAGGTGCTCCCTGCAATACACCAAGGTTCTCCACCCATGACATAAAAACCTAGTCAAATTTTCAAAGAATTTTTCTCGTTAAAATTCTTAAGAAATATATTCAAGGGTAATAAATAATTAGGAACTTGCAAACTTCTCAGGAGTTTAGTTTAATTATCTAGGTCAACATGAGTTTCACTTATCTCAACCTAGGCTTAATAGTGGCAAAATAATAGCAACAGCATTTATATGGAATTATAGGGGACTTACGTCCACAGTCCGTGGCTCACACAGTTATCCTCTCAGTCTCAGAGGGTGACTACCCACCTCTCTCCAACACAGTCTGGGAAGCAGTCATCTTTAAGTAGACTCTCACCTTTCTTAACCTAAAATGCTACTAAATTAACTGATTAAAAACCCTTTGTTTCATATATGCATAGTAACCTACAATATATATCACCCCCACCTCCACATGTGGAATTAGTGTCTAGAGACACTGAGTAAATGCAAACTAATACTTGAACAAATATTTTAAACCAAAAGTCCTGGCAATTAAAAGTCTCTCTCTCTTTCACACACACACACACACACACTCACACACACACATGCACACACAGACTCATCCAAAGCAATGCTAAGTAAAGGCCCATTTCTTCCTCTGAAAACGTAGGGGGATGGAACAAATGCTCTCTAAAGTCCTTCCTAGTATGAACATTCTATCACTTTAAGAAATAATGCTGAGCCTTGATATTTATTGCATCCTATCTGTCAGTGTAGAAAGGAGATGAACTTAAGTTCAATCACCCAATTCCCATTTGGATATGCAATAGATATCACAAAATCAACACCTTAAAATAAAACTCATTAAATTTATATTCAAACATATAGTTCTTCCAACACTTATATTTCTTCTAAGATCACCACTACTCTTCCAGTCATAACTCCCACAGTTTCAGAGTTATCCTTGATTCCTTCCTCTTGCTCACCACCCTCTACTCACAATCAGGTGTAAAATCTTGCTGATTATACTTCTATGAGCATTCCTGGATTTATAGCTTCTTTCCTGGTTCAGGATCTCATCACTTTTCACTTGCATCATTGCAAAATTTTCCTAAATTGGTCTCCCTACTCCCAGTCTTTTCTCTCTCTAATTCATCCTTCATGTAGCTGCCACATTGATGTGGCACAGATATGACTATATCAATCCCAACTCAAAAATATTTAGTGGCTACATACTGTTTCTAGGATAAAATGCAAATATGTCAGTCTGCCATTTAAAGTTCCCCTCAATTTAACATCCATCCACCTTTCTAGTCTTATTTCATATATTTTCAAAAATTACCAGGCATATACTAAATGTTTTCCCAGTTTGGTAGAGCTATCTAATTTAGTAAGGATCTTGTTAATTAATCAGTCAATAATCCCCTTCTCTCCCAAAACTAGCTCTGAAAACACCATCATTAAAAACCTGAAGCTTTGAACAATGGGCCCCCTCAAATGCAGGATCAAAGCACAACTTTAACATAAAATTAAAAGTCAAGAAACAGGTTGGAAAATGAGCAAAGGACAACAAAAAAAGTATCTGACCATAGAAAGTTATCATGATGACAGGGAAGATCAAAATACAAACTCAGAAGAAGAAAATTAAATCAAAACAGCTACATGCAAAACCTCAAAGAAAAATGTGAATTGGACACAGGATCCAAAAGAAATCCTGGAAGAGCACAAAAAAAGATTTTAAAAATCAAATAAGAGAGGTAGAGGAAAAAATTGAGAAAAGAAATGAGATCAATGTAAGAAAACTGAGTCAAGAAAAAAGAGTCAACAGCTTGGTAAAGGAGACACAAAAAATAGTGAAGAAAATAACAACTTTAAAAACAGAATTGACTAAAGAGAAAAAGTGGTGTAAAATTTACTGAAGAAAAGGATTCCTTTAAAAGTAGAATTGACCAAATGGAAAAGGAGGTGCATAAGTTTACTGAAGAAAATAATTCCTTAAAAATTAGAATTGGGCTCTTGGAAGCTAATGACTCGATTAGATATCAAGAAAGAGTATACAATGACAGAAAACACAGGTGTGAATTGACTAAGATGGGATGATTTTTAAAAAGATAAAATTAAGGGGTGATAAAGAGAGATGCACTGGGAGAAGCAGGAAGGGAGAGGTACTAAATTATAAATGGGGAAAATTACCTCACATAAAAGAATTGCAAAAGGAAGAGCCTTTACAATGGAGTAGAAGATGGAGAGGGTGAAGGGCAATACTTTAACCTTACTCCTATCAGAACTGGCTCAGAGAAGGAACAATATATACTGTTAGTTGAGTATAGAAATTAATTTTCCTCTACAAGGAAGTAGGAGGGGAGGAGGATAAAAGAAGTGAAGGCTCATAGAAGAGAGGGCAGATTGGGGAAGGTGGTGGTCAGAAGCAAAAGACTTTTGAGGAGGGACAGGGTGAAAGGGGGGGAGAGAGAGAGAGAGAGAGAGAGAGAGAGAGAGAGAGAGAGAGAGAGAGAAAGAGAGAGAGAGAGAGAGAGAGAGAGAAAGAGACAGAGAGAGACAGAGACAGAGAGACAGAGACAGAGAGAGAAGAGATGGAGATGGAAAAAAAGATAAAAGGGGAAGATAGGACAGAGAGAAATACACAGTTAATAAACAGAACTGTGAATATGAATAGAATGAATTCATCCATAAAATGGAAGCAGACAGCAAAGTGGATTAAAAATCAGAATATAACAATTTGTTGTTTACAAGAAACACACTTGAAACTCAGCTGAAGTTTTAAAAAAAGCAGGGGTAGCAATCATGATCTCAGAGAAGGCAAAAGCAGAAAGAGATCTCTTTAAAAGAGATAAGCAGGGAAACTACATTTTGCTAAAAGGTACCATGGACAATGAAGTAATATCAATACTAAACATATATGTTCCAAATAACATTCAAATTCTTAAAGTTAAATGAGTCACAGAAAGAAATAGACAGTAAAACTATACTGGTAGGGAACCTTAACTTTCCCCTCTCAGAACTAGATGAATCCAATCAAAAATTAAAAAGAAAGAAGTTAAGGAGATGAATGGGATTTTAGAAAAGTTAGATATGATAGACTCCTGTAGAAAACTAATGGGAATAGAAAGGAACATACCTTTTTCTCAGTGGTACATGGCACCTCCCAAAAATTGGCCCTATATTGAGGCATGAAAACCTCCCAAACAAATGCAGAAAAGCAAAAATATTAAATATTTCCTTTTCAGCTCATAATGCAATAAAAATCACAGTCAATAAAGGTCTGTGGAGACACAGATTAAAATTAATTGGAAACTAAATAATCCAATCATAAAGAATGAGTGGATAAAAGAACAAATCACTGAAACAATCAGTAATTTCGTTAAAGAGAATGGCAACAATGGACAACATACCAAAATTTAGGGGACACAGGCAAAGCAGTACTTAGGAGAAAATTTATGTCTCTGAATACTTATATCAACAAAATAGAGAAAGGAGAGATCAATGGATTGGGCATGCAATTTGAAATTAGAAAAAGAACAAAATTAAAATCCCCAATTCAACACCAAATTGGAAATCCTAAAAAATCAAAGGAGATATTAATAAAATTGCAACTAAGAAAACCATTGAACTAATAAATAAATTTAGGAGCTGATTTTATGAAAAACAACAATAAAATAGATAAACCAGTGGTCAATTTGATTTTAAAAAAGAAGAAAACCAAATCACCAGGGTCAAAAATGAAAAAGGTAAATTCATCAGCAATGAAGGGAAAATTAAAACAATTAATTAAAGTTCCCAATAGGAACTATTTTGCCCAATTATATGCCAATAAATCTAAGTGAAATAGATGAATATTTACAAAAATATAAGTTGCCCATATTAACAAAAGAGGAAATCGAATACTTAAATATCCCTATCTTATAAAAAGAAACTGAACAAGCCATCAACGAATTCCCTAAGGAAAAAAAATCCACAGGACCAGATGGAATCACAAGTGAATTCTATGAAACATTTAAAGAACAATTAATTTCTATATCACATGAACTATTTGGGAAAACAGGCAAAGGCAAAGTCCTAGCAAATTCCTTTTAAGACATAAATATGGTGCTAATACCTAAACCAGGAAGGGCAAAAACAGGGAAAGAAAACTATAGACCAATTTTCCTAATGAATATTGATACAAAAATTTTAAATAAAGAAAACAAGCTATTGGGGAATAATTAAGCACTAGCTTTTGCATCAAATACTCAGAATAAGAGCTAGAGAAAAGAGAAGTCAGTGTGGACTAGAGAAGTTAGAGAAGCCTTTAATGGAGGCCATGGGAGTCAAATAGGGTCTTGGAGAAATAAAGCAATTGCCCTAGTTTCCATTAGATCATCACACTTTGATAAATACTAATTCTGCAGTCTATCATTCTGTATAGAGTTCCACAAGGTCCTCTAGAGTACAATAATCACGTCCTTTATTCGATGTAAAGGCACCATCTGAGGGCAGGTATTTATTTGAATGTTGTAAATGCACTATTTAGCATGAGCCACATCAGGGATTGAGGACTAGATATTCCAAAAAAGCATGATCACTTCGGAAGGAGTGGGGTATATTTGCCCATTTTTCTGGAAAATTAATCCAGAGAAAGAGCACTGACTCTCATTTAAAAACATGACTTTAGAGGAAAATTATTCTCAAGCTTTTTACATTTATGGAATTTCTTTCCAAGAAAAAAAATATTCCACAGAATACACATCCTACTAGCTGCTGCTTTTCTTCTAAAAGAGTTCCAACAAAATTTATTGCAATATTATATAGCTCTGTTTTTGAGGAGCCACTTTTGAGGTGATGCTTCAACCATTTCAATAATGTCCTCATTGGTCTTCCAGTCTCTAGGATTCATTTCAGTCTGTATTCCACCTGGAGGCCAAAGTGATTTTTCCTAAAGCACAACCATATCACTCTACCATGCACTCAACTGAAGAGGCTCCCTATTGCTTTGAGCATCAAATACAAAGTCCTCCGTCTAGCAAAGTCCCTTACAATTAGACTGAGGGCAGCTTGAGTACTCCTGGAATATTGAAAGTCATCACTTCCTCCGTTTTTTGCCTTCTCTGTAAGTGGTCTGGGAAAATCAAAGCATTCTTTGTCTGTGTCAGCAGTTTCAGAACCACAAAAATGAGCAGGAATATGTTTTAGGGATATGGGCCTAGCTAATTTCTCTCAATAGTTCCTTTCCTCCTCTTCAGAGTAGCTCCACTCTGACGATTCAGATCTTTTCATTCAAAAACAGGTCTCTCCAAGTTGTATCTTTTCATTTTTCCCTGTGTTTTCCAAATCCTGCCTCTTGCTTTCTCCTGACTTTAATGTGGAATTACATAATTTTACCCTGCAGAACATTTTGTTTATTAGATTGTGTGAAACACATTCTGTACAACATATAATTGGAAAGGCAATCTGATTAGACATTGATAAAATGTCTGAGATAAGAGTTGGGAATTTGAAAATGACCGATCTTTTTTATTAGGTACATGAGGGTGGCAGAATTGCACATGAAAAAAATCTTTGTTGAGTAGCTTATTTCTCACGTTTCAGAGTGCTGTAGTAAATATGATTTAGCATGAGCACACATTGTTATTGGGTCTGTGCCTACAGAAACTGCCCTGGTAATGTGTTTGTATGACACATAATTAGGTGCAAGCTATAACTTGTTCTCAGCTGCAAGACACATCAATTTGAACAAGCTGCAATATCCAAGCATAAATTAAGACCCATGTTAATCATTATGTCTGACAAATTTCCTTGCTTTTAAAACAGTGGTCACCCTCTTAAACCATAATACATTCATGAAAGAAGCATAAGGATTGTGAGTGAGGAGCACCAAAAAATACTAGGTAAGATGAATGAACCTGCCTATTTATTCTGTACCAGCAATCAGAATGTAGCAAACAAAGTTAGATTTCATTTCGAATCAAGCCCCAGTAGATTCTCTTTTCTTTCAGACTGTTAATGGTGTTCTCTGGGACCTAAACTAACGGATACCATCACCACCACCACCACCACCACTCCCAATTTAGGAGGTACAATGATTCATTCAGGCCAGTAGGGCCCATGGACCAAAATGCATTGATCTCATTTTTTCTCCAAGTCCTTCAGCAGATGTGAATTGGTCCAACCTTCTGGAAAACTACCTGTAATTATGCACAAAAAGTCATTATGCTACTCACACCCTTTGACTCAGTGATTCCATTACTGGTAATACAACACCAAAGAGGTCAAGGACATTAAGAATAACTCCAGAGATGCCAAAATATTAACAGAAGTGTACGCTGAGGAAAAAAAGGAAGCTAAGTAGACACCCATTAAGTGGAAAAAAATCAGTCATTTAGTCAGTCAACAAGCATTTATTAAATTTAGCATTCTCTTGGCGCTATGCTAAGCAATGAAAATAGAAATAGAAGCAGAAAGACAGTCCCTGTGGCTAAGGAACTCAGAGTCTAATGGAGGAGACAACACACAAATAAATATGGATAAACAAGCTAGATATAGGAGTGTTAACAGTTTTCCCTAACTGATGCCACCCCTCGCCCTCCACCACCACTCCACCCTATTTAGGGAGGCATGATAATTCATTCAGGTCACTAGGGACCAAGGACCAAAATGCATAGTCTCCACAGTTTAGGCAAACCAGAGTACAAAGTAGACCATTCTCCATTCAACTCATACAAATTTATTAAATATCTCTTCTGTGCCTGACACTGTGCTAAATGCTAAGGATACAAAAAAGCAAAAGACAGTCCTTGTCTTCAAGGGGTTCACAATCAAATGAGGAAGACAACATGCAAATAAATCTATACAAAAAAGCTAAAGATAAAGAGGAGACAATTATCAGAGGGAAGACATTAGAATTAATAGGGGTTGGAGGAAAAAAACTTCTTCTAAAAGATAAGGTCTTAGTTGGGATTTAAAGGAAGCCAAAGAAGTCAGTAGGCACAATTGAGGAGGGAAAACATTCCAGGAACAGAGGATAGCCAGAGAAAATGTCTGAAGATATAGGAAAGATGGAAGGGAGGGTTGGTTGACAGGCTGCGAAGGGTGAAACAGAGAGTTTGGTATTTGACTCTGGAGGTGATAGGGAGCCACTGGGGTTTATATATTTGGAGGATGACATGATCAGACCAGCACTTTAAGGAGGTCACTTTGACAACTAAGTAGAGGATAGACTGAAGTGGGGAGAGACTTGTGGCAGGGAGACCAACCAACAATCTACTGGAACAGTCCAGGCATGAGGTGATGAGGGTCTGTACCAGGGTAGTGGCAGCATTAGAGGAGAAAAAGGGAAATATCCCAGAGATGCCATGAAAGTAAAAATGAACAGGCTCTGGGGAGAGATCAGATATGGGGGTAGGGGACAGTGAGAAAGACTGAGGAGCTGAGGATGATGCCTGGGTTACCAGGTAGATGATGCTGCCCTTGAGTAAAAAGGAAGTTTGGAAAGGGGGAGGGTTTGAAGGGAAAGATAATGAGTTGAGTTTTTGACATGTGTTTAAGATGTCTACAGGACATCTAGTTTGAGATGTCCAACAGGCAGATGGAGATAGGAGAAGCGAGTAGAAGTAAATTTGAGAATCATCAGCATAGAGATAATCATTGAATTTACCAGAGTTGATGAGATCACAATGTGAAATAGTACAAAGAGCGAATGAAAGAGGGGGCAGGACAGAGACCTATGGGGCCTGCATGATGAGTGGGAGTGACCTGGATAATCATGCAGCAGAGGAGATTGAAGAGTGGTCAGATAAGCAGAAAAAGAACCACAGAAAGTAGCGTCACAAAAATCCAGAGAGTAATCAAGTAGAAGAGAACGATCAATAGTGTCAAAGACTGCCCTGAGATCAAGGATGAGGATGGAGAAAAGGGTAAAGGATTTGGGAGCTACGCTGAAATCCAGGCTCAACTTTTCACTGCTTTTGTGACTCTGGATCTCAGTTGCTGTGGATCTCAGTTTTCTCATTTATAAAATGAAGGGATTGGACAGGATGACCTTTAAGGCAACTTCCAAATCTAAATCTATAATTCTATATTTTAATTCACTTGCTATCCATGATAGTAACTGAGGGAGAGTAGGATTGGTAGAAATATTTGGGCTGATAAACTTCTGTTCTCATGTGACTCATATAATCTATAAAAGTAAAAGGTTATAATGCTATTTTATTTAATGGAAAATTTCAACATAGTCAAGCTTTTATGTGCTTCACTCCACAGTCTCTAAATATATTTACTCAGTTGCTTGTTGCTTGTGAATTATATATTCTCATTTCATTTATGAATTCATTTAATGTTTAGTGGCATAACCACATCAAGTTGGTCTTCTATTAAAAATTGCTGGAAGGCAGGAATTTTGTCTAACTTGCTTTGTAGCAAGCATACAGCCTAGTACCATACAAAAAAGACTTATGATGATGATAAACTAATATACTCATATTTTTAAATTACAATTGTCTTCCTTCTCCCCTTATTTACAAATATTCTGAATTGGCATTACATGCTCAATCAGATTTACCATTAGTTGGGTTGATTGTCTAACAATCAATCAGGTCAACAATGTGTCTCATTTGGTTTTAAAGACTGAATGCCATCTGGTTGGAGTCATAGTATTATAGAATGTTAGACCTGGGAGATACTTTAGAGATATACTTTAACCCCTTTATCATCCAAATGCAGAAAACTAAAGCACAGAGAGGGAGGTGACTTGCCTATACAAGGTCAGTCAGTTAGTTAAAAAGCAGTTTATTAAGCAATTGGAATATGCCAGGCATTGTACTAAGTGTTAGGGATACAAAGAAAGTAAAAAACACGGTCACTGCCTTTAGGGAAGTCTCATTCTATTTGGGGAGATATGTAAGCAATTATGTACATACAAGATATTTACAGTATTAAATGGGAAGTAATCTCAGAGAAAAGGCATTAGCTTCCAGGGAAACCAGGAAAAGCCTTTTACAGACCGAAGGACTGGAGATGAGTCTTGAAGGAAGCTAGGGAAGCCAGGAAGAAGAGATAAAGAGAGTATGCCAGGCATGGGGGGGGGGGTGGGGGGGGGGGAGGGGTATGGACAGCCAGTGAAAAGGCAGATGGAGTGTCAGGTTTGAGCAACAGAAAGAAGGCCAACGTAGCTAGATTATAGAGTATGTGAAAAGTACAAGAAGACTGTAAAGGCAGAAACAGGCCAGGTTGTGAAGGGCCTTCAAAGCCAAAGAGAGGTTTATATTTGACTCTGGAAAGGATAAGTTGCCCACCAGAGTTAATTGAATGGGGTTGGGGGCCGGTGGGTGGGATGAGATCATGATCATACCTGGGCTTTAGGAAATTTGATTTGACAGTTGAGTATAGTATGGTCTGGAGCAGAGAGAGGCTGGAGGCAGGGACACAGAATGCTATTGCAATATTCCAGGTGAGAGATAATAATTGGAAGGATCATGGTACCTTTGACACTAATAGGGAAGGAGGGAATGTCTGGGAAGAAAGACAGAGTTCTGCTTTCACATGATGAGTTTGAGATGGCTCTGGGGCAGTTTGAGATGTTCAATAGGCAGTTGGGGATATGAGAATGGAGGTGAGGAGAGAGATTAGGGCTAGATAAATAGATCTGTCAATCATCTAGAGAGAGATAATAATTGAACCCATGAGAGTTGAAGAGATCACCAAATGAGGTAGCATAGAGAAAGAAGAGATGAAGGCCCAGGACAGCACCTTGGAGGATACCCACAGTTAGTGGGCATGACCTGTAAAATAATCCATTAAAAAAAACTGAAAATGAGGAGTCAGACTGATGGGGTACTAGCCCAAACTGAGACCTTTGTCCCTTGGACCAGGAGGGTTTTGGTCCCCATTTGTCTGAAGGGCCCTGGAAAGCCTGGCCTTAGGGGGCTGCTTGGATTCCCAATATTTGATTTAGCATTCTCTTGACATTCCTCCCTTTGATCCTATTACCGGCCTCTACTTAGCATTCTCTTGAGGTCCAAGTCACCTACCCCAGATTGTGGATTGTCTGGACCACTGGCCACTCCCATCAGGATCCTCCCTGTGTTTGATCTACATTCCAGGCTGACCTCACCTATCAAGACCATCCCTGGGACCCCAGACTACTTGGCGACACCTGGATTATTCCCTTGGTCTTTTTCTGTATTAAGTTCCATCTCGCCTCCATGAAGGCTTTCAGATTCAATCCCACTCAGACTCTCTCTAGCTGAGATTTTATCTGGTCTGCTTGTTCATACAAGTGTTACAAATGCTTAGGCTCCTTAAGGGTCAACCCAGTATGGCAAATCTTTAATAAACTTTGGTTTTCTTTGGTTTTAAGAAGGCTTGTGTCAAATTCACTCGAGCAGGACCCCGAGTGTCAGTATTTGGGGATCTCCAGCCTCCCAAACCTCAACAAGACAGGTAGGAGAACCTGAAGAGAGAAATGTCAGAAAAATATGGAGAGGAAAGAATATGTAGGAGAAGAAGGTGATTGACAGTGTCAAAGGTTGCGAAGAGGTCAAGAAGGATAAGGACTGGGAAAAAGTCAATAGATTTGACAATCAAGAGATCATTGATAACTTTGGATAGAGCAATTTCAGTTGGATGACAAGAATGGAAGCCAGACTGCAGAGAGGAGGAGATGAAGCAATGGCATCTATTGTAGATGGCTTTCTTAAGGAATTTATGATTGCCTAACAATTAATTGGATCATAAACAATGTGTCTCACTTGGTTTTAATGACTGAATGCCATCTGGGTAGAGTCATAGCATTACAGAATACTAGAACTGGAAGAGATTTTTAGAGATCTTTTCCAGCTACCAGTTTTATGCAGTAATTGAGACCTGGAGAAGTGGCTTGCTTAGGTAACTAGTTATCAAATCAGGTTTCTAGACTCTTTCCACTATACCATTACTTAAGTCTTTTTAGAGGCCAACACAGCCTAATCGCGTTGGTAGTTGTCAGAACTGAATCAGATGAATTAATTACCAATGAATTGCTTCCTATTGACTGGGAAGCAATTGATGCATGAAACAATCAACCCAACCTGACAGCTGAACAGGAGGCATTATGTAGATATGGCTTTGGTTATTGAAGAGGAGCTTCTGGAACTTGTCGCAAGTGGTTACAGTTTATTTAAAACAAACAAACTATACCTCCATAATACATGGTCAAAATATAATTTCAGTTTTTCTCCTTATCACTGTGACTACCATAACATTTTCAGAACTCAAGAATGCCTCAATAGCTACTCTTTCATAAGAGGGCTAGTACTTTTCCTACAGTGTTTCTCCTATGATTTTTGTTGGAAATTGATAATTAGACTATGTCCACTTTGCAATCAGTGCTGTTACCTAGAGAGAATATTCTAAAATTCTACATTGTATGTATGTATTTAGACAGGGAGTAATTGGGTCAAATTCCAGTAGGCAAAATGAGAAACCATTATCTTAGGATCTATTGTTCCTACTTAGCTTGTCTCACCTGAGTTATCTGATTAGTTCCTTGTTTTGGGTGAAAAATGATTTTAAAACAATATTTCGATAATGAAAAGCGGAGGAGTTGAAACCTAGACAGGTGTTAGTCATGCTCTCCAGAACAGGCGAATCAAGTCTTCCAGACCATTACACTCTGCTGTGCAAACAGAAAGTTTAAATATGTGGATAGGAAAGCTGATCATTTCCTTGTGAATGCGTGTATTGGGAGTGTTTAAAGTGGGAATTAATGAACCAATAGTTTAAAGTGATTCCTTTGCTGCTTTTATAGTCTGGGATGCAGATACATATTCATGAATTCGTAACAGGTGAATTGAGTCATTATGAGCTCTCATGTCACATGAAAACTGCCCATGGATTGTAGAAGGGACAAAGTGAAGCATGCTGAATGAGTGTGGGGAGGGGGAGCCAGTAGAACTGGAAAGACAGATAAATGCTGAAGTTTCCTTGTCCCTCTGTCGTCCCCTGCAGATTTTTCCTCTTAGGCAAGGGTGATGTCTGTTCCTGCACTTCTAATGTTTCAATAGGTAGGCAGCCTGAGTAAGAAAGGGTGTATTTAAAGGGTTGTAAACAGGCCTCAGGTATAATCCCCAGAAAGCTCAAGTAAATGAAGTGACCCTTTTCCCTCCATTCCCAAGTCAACAACATTGCCACTATCCTCTCCTCCCAATACATTCATTGTCACTGACTTTGTGGGGACTAATAGAAGCAGATGCCAAAAACAGAAGAGAATGCATTTAAGGTTTTTGTAGCAATTTTACTGGGCTCCCAACCTCAAGATCATAGAATTTCAGAGCTGAAGGGCCTTAGAGATCATTCAGGCTGACCTGTATCTGAACAGAAACACTTGAACAATTATCCCTCACAATTTATGATCCTGTCTCTTACTGAAGACCGTCAGTGATAGAAAACTGACTTCCTTGTGAAACATCCCATTTTATTTTTGCTATTAATTAATACATCCAAAAGTACTTTCAGTTGATTACTGTGTGCCAGGCACAAGGTCTGCAAAGAAAGGTTAAAAAGGTTAAAAAGTTCGCAAAGAGCTTCCTAACGATGGAAGGTAATTTCAGAAGGAAAAGCACTATCAGCTAAAATACCTAGGAAAGGCCTCCAACAGAAGGTGGGATTTGAGCTGAGACTTGAAGGAAGCCAGGGAAATTAAAAAGCAAGAGAGGAGGAGGGAAAGCTGGGGAGACAACCAGTGAGAAATGATGAAGATTGGAAATTTCTTCAAGTTTTTCCTTATATCAAGTCAAAATGCATCTCTCTACAAATTCCACTCAATTCTCCCAATTTTGCTCTCTAGGTCAAGACAACAAACGAGTATATCCCCTCTTTCACATGTCACCTTTTCAAATGCTCTCCCCTAATCTGCCATCCCTCCCCTAGATTATATATTCCCCAGCAATTCCCCATTTACTTGCTGATTCAAAAAGCATTCATTAAATATCTCTTGTATGGAAGGTACCATACTAGACACTGGAAATTTTAAAAACAAGTGAACAGCTTATAATAGATTACAAAGTAGGGGCAGAGAATGTCAGAGAAGAAATTATTGCACATCAATATAATGGAGTACTATTGCACTGTAAGATATAATGAATGACAGATTCAGAGAATCCTTGGAACACTTGTGAACTAACACAGAGTAAAGTAAAGAAACAATATGTGCAATGATTACAACAATGTAAAAGAGAATAGCTTTAAAAAATTTTAGAACTCTCACTGATACAATGATGAATCATGACTTCAGAAGACTGCATTTATCCCACCACTGGGCAGAAAAGGATGGATGAGAGGAGCACAAGGAGACATAGTTTTAGATGTAGTCAATGTGATGATTTGTTTTGATTGACTACACTTAATCTGTTACAAGGGAAGGCTTCTATTGAAGGGTGAGAGGTGAGGGGAGGGAGTTGGTTGTGATAATGGTGCAAAAAATAGGGAAGAGAAAGTCAATGAAATATTGAAAAACACAGAGAAGAAAACAGAAGGAAGTTCGGAAGGGGGCACATAAGCAGGGCAATTTGGTTTCTCATGTTAAACCTAACAAACTTTAAAAACATACATAACAGACGTGCTGTTACATATATAATTCTCTTCTATTCTTCTTTGAATATTAAGATGTTCATGTTTTCTGTTGTTTTTTAAGTTCATCAATAATTAAAAAAAAAGATTAAGAAAGGGAAAAGCAAACTCCCAGCAGAGAGGAAATGGGGGTGGGGAAAAGACAGTGAGGAGATCAAGAGCATAAATAGAAAGGTAGGCCTTGGCAGAGAGAAGAACTAGCTCTTCATCACTTACTTGAGAATTCTGAGAATCATTGTGAATTGTGGGAATGAAGAAACATGTCAAAGGGTTTTGAGATGTAGAGCAAGGGTACTCACAGCAGATGGTCTCTATTTTCTCAGTGAAGTAGGATGTGAGACACTCTGCTGGGAGCAGGGGAGGTAGAGAATTTCAGGAGAGAAGTTTGTCCTTCAATTAATCCTCATAGAGCACACATCCCTTTGCTATACCTTTTCCGAATACATCCAAATTGCCAGTGTCCTTCCTAAGATGTGGCAACCAGATTTGGTCTAACCAGAGGAGAGAACAGCAGGGCTGTAAGTGCCCTCAGCTCTGGGTGCCATACTCCTCCTAATGCAACAAAAGTTCATGCTTGTCTTTCTGGTGATTCTATTAAGCTCGCAGTCACATAGAATCTATCTTTCTCACAAGAACCATTATCTCACCACATCTCTCTTAAGTTGTATTTGTACAGTTGATTGTGAGATATCAGTAAAGGCCTTCATATTTATTCCCACCTCAGCGGGTTTGTTGTACAGTGGAGCACACCTGTAGTACCTGCTGCTATGGCCAGCAAGTCTCACTAAAGAGAGAAGACAGATAACAACTGATTGCGAATGCAAACACAAAGAAGTGAAGAACAACATGGAAGGAGAGAAGCAAAAAGGAATAACATTAAAAGAAAACACTCTCTGTACACAAGGAAAACACTGACTTTGAAGACAGGATGTTTAGAAACTATTTTAAGAATTATAAATCTCTCAGAAGAAGTCAAGTAAAAAAAAAAAACCTGAATAGCATAATGCAAGAAATAATACAAAAAAACTGCTCAGAACTTCTGAACATAGATAACATAGATAACAAACATAGATAACAAAGTGCCAGTCCAGAAAATCCAGGCTCCAGAAAACAAAACCAAATCAAACCTATTCTGAAAACTTCAAGGCACACACTAGCTAAACTATAAGATTCCAATTTTATAAAGACCTTAAATGATTAAAAAAGGAAATTCAAATTACAAGACTACTTTGTTCCTATCAGAAACTACAGAGGGAATGGAATAACATATTCCAAATACTAAAAGCACCAGGTTCTGCATGAAGTCTTCCTTGATCCCCACAGATTGTAGTACCCTCATCCTAAATAATGACCTTTCATTTATTTTGTATACATTGCACATATACCTTTAGAAGTATGTGCTGTCTCCCCTGAAAGAATGGAAGCATCTTGAGGGTAGAAACTGTTTAATTTTTATCTCTGTATGCCCAACAGCTAGCGTAGTGTCTGTCACATAGTAAGTACTTAATAATCATTTAATTGCTTGCTTGCCAGGCTTTGTGCTTACTCTCTTTTTTAAATAGAATCTAATGAGTATTTTATATAGATTTGTGGGATTCAGACTTCCTCACCAAGTCTAAGGACATCATTTGCTATTGCATTATAAAACTTCTTTTATAGTATTATTCAAATCTAGTTCAAATTTGAATTAACTGATTAGCAGTTGATTTTTTTCAAAAATATGCGTCAGGTGGCTTTTTTTCTGTGAGAACTCTAATGAAGTTAACCAATTTGTGGTAATTTCCATTTGTTCAAATGGGAGTTCTTTTGGAATAAACTTTCATTAGATTTTGTACCATTTAAAGACTATCTGCAAAAGCTTGTAGCTTTTGTTCTTACAAGTCCTTCCATGTTCAGGTGCTAAACTTGTTAAATTATTTCTCCAAATCAGATAATTAGATGACCTAATCTGTGGGAGCTGATCTCCTGCAGCACCATTAATCCAGTAAC
Organism: Notamacropus eugenii; assembly: GCF_028372415.1. NCBI lineage: Eukaryota > Metazoa > Chordata > Mammalia > Diprotodontia > Macropodidae > Notamacropus > Notamacropus eugenii. Next base: position 80,093,432 of record NC_092879.1, read on the forward strand.
TACTTGTGTAAAACCTCCCCCCCCAAAAAAATTCCAAAGCATGATGGAGGGAGGATAAGGGGAGGGAAGGAGGCAAAAGGGGAAGAGAGAGGGAAGGAAAGGGAGGGAGGGAGGCATGAGGGAGGGAGAGAGAGAGAGGGAGAGACGGAGGGAGGGAGGGAGAGAGAGAGGGGGAGAGAGAGGGGGAGAGAGAGAGAGAGAGAGAGAGAGAGAGAGAGGGAGGGAGGGAGGGAGGGAGGGAGGGAGGGAGAGAGAGAGAGAGAGAGAGAGAGAGGGAGGGAGGGAGGGAGGGAGAGAGAGAGAGAGAGAGACGGAGGGAGGGAGGGAGAGAGAGAGGGGGAGAGAGAGAGAGAGAGAGAGAGAGGGAGGGAGGGAGGGAGGGAGGGAGAGAGAGAGAGAGAGAGAGAGAGAGAGGGAGGGAGGGAGGGAGAGAGAGAGAGAGAGACGGAGGGAGGGAGGGAGAGAGAGAGGGGGAGAGAGAGAGAGAGAGAGAGGGAGGGAGGGAGGGAGGGAGGGAGGGAGGGAGAGAGAGAGAGAGAGAACACTTTTTTATAAAGTCCTGATGGTCTTAAAATTGTACATGACTTGGGTCAAGAAGGATGTTAGACTGGATAACTTTTCTTGATGGTCTCTGAAACAGAGGGTTAGAACTAAGTCTTTAGCTAACAAACTATGAAGAATCAACAGATTTTTACCATTAAGTCCAAAAACAAAATACAATTTACAATGAATTAAATAGCAATATTCTATTTCCCTACCAAATGAACGATGCGTTCAAATGAGAAAGGGGAAGGTTTTGCTTTCCTTGGCCATTCCCAATGGGCATTTACTTTATTTAATCTTCCGATATCTACTTGGTAACAGTTGCAGGGGTGGGGAACCTGCAGTCTCGAGGGCACATGTGGCCCTGTAGGTCTTCAAGTGCAGCCCTTTGACTGAATCCAAACTCAAAGGGCCTCAGCTTGGGGACCAAGAGGACCACATGTGGCCTTGAGGCCGCAGGTTCCCCACCCCTGGCTTTAGTAAATAAAGCCTCATTTGTTCCATTTAAAGAACTGAAGGAATTCAAGCACTTAAGTTCTAGGTCTCCTACAGAATTTGGCAGGTCCTTTAGTCCAGACTTCATGTTTATCAAGGAAGAAGCTGAGCCCCCAGCAAGGCAAAGTTACATCCCCAGAACCCACACTGCACAGCCCATCTCCAGGCACCTTTCTATTCTCTCTCGCTGCCTCATATCTATGGTTTGAGGCTATCTTGCTAAGAGAGGCTCTACTTAATCAACATGGCCATTAACTCTTAGTTGGTTGTTAACTTGTTTTAAAGGCCCCTAAACTGGAGACCTCACAGGAAAATAAGGCCATTGCTTCAGTTAGGTTTCCAACTTGGAAATTAGATAATGTCTGTAGAGTTTGAGCTTCTCAGAAAATGGTTCTAAAGTATGGTGGAAGGTATTATTATAATAATTTGTGGAGTTCAGTAGTAACATGTTCACTTCTCTATTATCCAGTCTTCAAGCAAAGGCTGAATATTAGAGTTTCTAATACGAAAGTTCTCAAAGAAAAAGAAATCTTGCCTGATGTACAGATGAGACTGGCTCTAACTGTGCTCCTGAGCTTCTGAGGCTGAGGTTGTGAATATCACTGGTTTCTGGCAAACCTGTCTTCACATTTAGCCCAGTGTTCAAATGATTTCAGGAATGCCGAAACCAACCTAACTGCACACACCCTTAACACAAATACTATAGGGAGCCAAAGTGTACAATAATATACTAGAAAACCTGGGCCTCAAATACCATATCCACAATAAGCCATAGGCATAACTGGCTACTTTGGGCAATCTCCCTCTCTAGAGACTTGACACAGCCCCTAGTGAGAGAAGAGATTTGGGTAAAAATGCTAAGAGGGAATAATATTATCTCATGACAATGGGGTTACTGTTGGTGGTTAAATTCCAGGCACAGGGGCTTGAAGAACCAGGGGCCAGAAACAGCAAAGCTGATGCCTGTCATTAATACGTATAATTCAAACAAAAACATCACCAGTGCCTTTTCTCTCTGGGAAAAACTGAATGACAGTCATCAAAAGCTGTCCTTTTCCGCTTTCAGTGCCTACTGGCATTTTGTTCAGGATGCGTATTCAGCTTCAGCCTAACTTGAACCCTAGAGTTCTGTGTAAGGAATTTAAAAAATAGAAGTCCTACCCACTAACACCAATTTCAAGTTTCAGCCATATAATCCATCTTTTGTGGGGATGCATGTATGTTACTTTTAATGTGTATAATAAGGTGCAGGGTGGGATTTTGAGTTCTCAAATATGAATGTTACACCTAAGCCTGAGTCCTTACATTTGCAAAAATTAGCTAAAGACTTCCGAAGATTTTTCTACTTAGAAGTGTTATCTTTCTGGGATTTATCCCCACCCCTAACTGCACAATAAAAATCAAGATTTTTTTTTTTTAACAATAAGCCACTCTAATTCATTTTCATTTGGAAAGCAGCTTAGTGTAAAAGAACTCTTGAAGTTAATTTTATGGCTTCTTTCATGCAAGCTATGCAGCCAGAGACCCAGAACAATAATTTTGAATATCTAGGTTCTAGAAACTGGCTACTTGGGGTCTTCATATGTGCGATGAAAATGCTGTGGGATTCAGCTTAGTATCCTAACAATGAAGTCAATTAGGACATTCAATGGTATGAACATTTTACTCTGTGGGAGACAGATAACGTTTTCTTTCCTATAGGCCAGTGAACTTGAAGCAGCATAATTAATGCTAAAGACAGGATGTAATTTTAGGTAATTCTGGCTGTGATCAAATCAATTGAATTCCTTTTATAATTATATATTAGTGTTGACATGGTGGATTTCTGGAAGTGTTTTCTTTGAATTTTCAGTGACTCATGAATGAACAGACTTCAGCAAGCTGTGATTTGCCAATCTGAGCACTGCGAGTGTGTACAAATTTTAAACTGGCTCAGTTGGGTGTGCCTAACATTTGTAAAAACAGAAGTTTTTTGGGTTTTTTTTTTTTACTCAAATGCTAAAATAACAAATTAAGACCCTGAATCAAAATTTCTGGTGATAGGATTTCTTAAAGTATCTTCCAGAAAAAATGAAAATACTTTCAACTAAAAGCAGCTACAATTTTCACTTGGTGCAAAAAGAAAACCTTTGGTTATGACGCCTTAACAAGTATCACAGGATTTCAAGCACTACGTGGTTCTTGACCACATGATCTAAATTCAAATATGACAATCAGAGCCAATAATATTCTGCTACAGGGATGATGTGGTTTTATTTAACTCATTGCTAAGTCAAAAAGACAAGGGGTGGGGTTGGATAATATGATCAGGAGATTATAAATCAAAATACTAAGTTAAAATATAATATTGTGCCACCTGAACCCAATGGCACAGATTCAATATCCTGATTTATGAATTACTTGCAATATATCACAAAGATAGAATTGCACAATAAGTTTAAATGATCAATTGTTAACATGATTTATCGGTGTGGTCTATAATCCTACTCTTGGATTTAATTAGCAGCTTTCAGCTGTTGAAGCTAGAGGTAAATTTTTTAAAGGCACCTTTATTTTCTGACTTGTAGAGAGCTGTCTTAAAGCATATGATACAATGATGTCTTAAGAGTTTGTGGTTTGTGTTTAATTTTAGCTTTTATACACATAGCGAGTAAGACATGACAAAAACTGTGTGGACAATGAGTGCATTCATAAATGTTAGGTGCCACTTGTAAAATAAAACATCCTAAAAATATCTTTAAAAACGTTGAACATTTAAAAAAATGTTAAATGTAGTTGGGAAACATTTAATGAAATAAATAAAAATCTAATTTAAAATATTCAACATGAATTTTTCCCTTAGGCCTTATCACTTTTTTATTTTATGGTTCCTAACCCTTAGGTAGCTTACAGAAATTTCCTACCATTTTGATCATAAGCCATATGCATATGTGTTCATATACATATATACATATGTATATATATACATATATATATATCTGTGTATAGATATCTATATGCACACAGAGGACCTGCAATATATACTCCTTTTCTCTGCCTCAATGAAAGCTAAGCATTACTGCTGACAACACAAGCATGTTAAGTGTACATATACCACTGAGATGGCAGCATTTTTATATTCTGCAGTGTTATCATGTGTTAAGCTTTCCTTTAATTTCTTTTGGAATATTCTTAATATTTTATAAAATTCCTAAATAAAGTAGGAAGAATTGGTTTTATCATGGGTCCAAAGACAACAAGAAACAGAATTTCACAGAACATTTGGTCATCTAGTATTACAGTGCTCATAAAGTCTTTGCAAAAAGACCACCATGAAAATGCCTGTAGTTTATTGCCAACATCTGTAAGCTTATTGCCAACATCTGTTACAGATGATGAAGAGGAAGAGAAATACTATGAAAAATCAGTAAGACCTCATGGATTAAATTCACCCATACTTTGAAACTCAGTTATTTCAATGCAAACATGGGTACAAATGTTGAAAAATATGGTTCAGAAGTAAACAGAGAGGTAAAAATGTAGATTATACAGAAGGCTTATGCCTATTTATCATGAATGTTTGCTTGGGAAAAGAATTGGGAGGCATCAAACATGGCAAGCACTAAACAACAACAACAACAAAAAGAAATGAAATGAAAAGGAAAAACCCAATATATGCTTTTAAGGATGAGGATCACTGAATCATGTGTCAATCACCCAGTCTCACTTAAAGTAAGTGATAAGATGTAAAGCCCTTGATGAGATGAGAACATATCTCAATGAATCAAAGATTTTAGACTATGTCTGGAAAAAAACTTTAATTTAATATGTCTTTGAAAGTCACTGGATGAACTCCAATGACCACTGCACAGAAAGTTAGGGTGAGTGACTGAAGAAAGAGGGACTGTGTAAAACAAGGCACCTAATTCAGAGCCCCAGAGATTAGATCTAGCACAAGCCAAGAGACAGTGCTCCTGCAAAACACCTGAGGAGGAATTTCTGGGGGAAGTAGAGGGAAGAGAGCACCTTGGCTATGACCTTGGCTTCGGTCTTCTTCCCTTTTTCCCCTTGACTGGAGGAGGACTTTGTAAATTTCAAAAGGTACAGAGGCTTTGAGACTTCCCATCAACATCCTTGCATCAATCCTGACAAAGCAGTGGCTAATGGCAGTGTCTGCAGCAGGAGAACAGACCGGGTGTGGCATGCAAAGGCAAGATTCTTGGCTTCACAAGAAACCCCATGGAAGACTGACACCATCACTGATGGGGACTTCGTGAGGACAGGACTTCTAGCAACCAGAAACTATGAGTTTGCACTAAGCTTGCGCCCATTTTCCACTTAACTCTGCATGTGCTGATGGGAGAATATGTCTTAAATTTGGGGGAGAGGGATATTTTGTACCAATTGTCCTTATGAAATCATCTTAGTAAGAAACCTCTTTGTAAAAATTGAGTCTGACTGACTAATTGATAATTAACCCACAATCATGGGGAGAACATTTTAGAATGGGAGCTCCAGCCAAATAGCACAGACAGGTCCCTCCCCAAACCTCAAAAGTCTTTAGGGGACCTAGTAGGCACTCTCTGGAGATCTGACCCATCACTGTGGATGGGACTTGGAATAAGGACCACTGGAGTCTCCAAGTGATACATTTTAAGCATCAGGAAATGACTCATTATTGATGCAGGACTCATTCCCAAATCAGCTACGTATGTACAGTCAGACCCCTGACTTGTTAAATCAAAAATTAAAATCAATACAAAACTAGAAAAATAAAAGTGAGAAAAAATATGGTGAGGAGAGAAAATAATTCCTACCTTAGCTACTTAAATATGTTATCAATGCCAATGGACTAGGACAAGCTCCTTGAGGGCAGGTTCTATTTTTTTTCCTTCCTTTGCTTCCGCAGTATTTAGCACAAAGCCTGAGTAATTAAATAAATAGATGTTTTTTGGTCGAATGACTGGCTGATGTCAAAAGATGGGAAATTAAAGGAGTAAAGGATATCAATACCAAGTACAATTTTGTACATTAGTTTAACTGATGTAAATTGTCATGAGGTCATGCAAAGAATCGAAAAATCACCCTTAGCAAACATTTCAATCAGTGATATAGCAACCGAAGGGAAAACAACCAGGCTGTGCCAGTCTTTTGGGTTGCAAGGTAAGCTATCTATTCACTATTCTAAGTTGCCTCTCATTTATAAGATCTTATAAAGTATAGTAGAAAGTTATAAGAAGCATCACCTAAACAAACAGCAAGAACCAAGTGGAAGGAAAATAAATTTAAAGAAAGCTTGGTAAGAAACTCAACCAAGCAAAAAAAAAAAAGAGGAATTTAAATGGTACTAGATGAAGGAGAGCAAATAAGTGAAAAATGGGCAAGGCCTAGAAGGATCTTGACTGCATGTTCTTTTTACCATCAAACAGTAAAAACTACTGCATTTACATCTGGACTTTAACATCACAATTCCAGATGTGCTTCTCAAGGAGGTGGAAATGGCAGTGAATAAAACAGAAAAACAGCTGGATTAGACGAAGTATGCATGATGGAGGTTCAGGACAGAGGCAATAATGTTGAGAGCACTCAAAGTATGTGAAGGCGGGAATCATATCAAAGGAAAAGAAATCTCAAACTTATTACAGCAGAGTAGTCTTAACATGGGGATTAGGTTTTAAAGTTAGTGTTATGGTTGCTATGGAAAGAAACGGATTTTATTTTTCATACACCTGGCCAAGTTACTGCTTAGAAAGAGTAGGGAGCCAAGGCTTCTCAAAAAGAAAAGGAAAAAAATAAAGACCTAGCTGACACCTCCCCCTCCCTTCTTTGGGGAACATGGGTGTGCAACAGTGCATATACTAATGTGCTGATTTTGCTGATGTAGGCAGCTTTTGGAGAGAACAATTGCTCCTCTTACAGAGGTTCAGTCTTCCTTCACTCCCCAACCCAGACAGCACAAATATTATACAGAACTGCTGTTGCTGCTCTCTCTCTCTCTCTCTCTCTCTCTCTCTCTCTCTCTCTCTCTCTCTCTCTCTCTCTCTCTCTCTCTTTCTCATTCTTTGTTATAATGGTTGGTTTTCTGGTGAAGGAAGAGAAGAAAGCTATACCTGGAAATGAAGGTGATGTAAAAATAAAATATATCTATGAAAATTTAAAAACAGTTAGTTGGCAGCAAAGCTGATGATTAGGAGGAAACATTCCAGAAAGGGCTTCACACACAAGCATGATTAAATTAGAGGATGATCATCTCCCCAAATAATTGTTTCTTCTTTGCTCTACGCTGTGAGGCAAGAGAAGACACAAGAAAATAAAAGCAAGCGCAGCAAGGGCCCCTTGTTAACGACAAGGAATGAAAACTTAGGTCAGCTTGGGTCAGCCCTCTTATTAGCTCCACCAGCCTAAGCAGGATAAATAGTCTGTGAGTCTGACAAAGAGGAAATTGTAAAAATCATACTGAGCACAGAGAGGGTCTCACGTCATGAGAGGTACATGGGAACTTATTTCTGTTGTGTTTGTCCTTCGTTCTCAAAGAGGACCATAACATCAAGATGATGACATGACTTGCAGTTGGTTTTGATTTGAGGGAGGGAGGGCTGTGCAAGGTCACCAGCCTCACTTTCTTCTCCTGAGCCATCTGGGTCCAGTGGCCTGATATTCATCAGGATGGTTGGAGATGACCCAGGATGCAATGGGAGACCCTGACCCTTTCAGGCTAAGGTCTTATCACATTCTCACTTTGAGTAAGATATTCTCATACTAAATGAGGGAACAATAGATTCACACCTATCTCTTGCTTAGTCAATGACATACAAGCATTGAACAGAAAGGTAGTTGAAATCACACTAATAAAATTGTTTTTTTCTCTCACCAAATTCGTCTAGTTGAATTTATGTAAGTTAAATGCACTTACAACATTACACCATCATACAAGAAAGCAACAATAACTACTCAACTAGATGCCTATTTTTCTATTTATATATCATTTTATGGGAATAATTTACAAATGTACATAAGCTGTCCTTGATGAAAGTATTTGGAAAGAGTAGGCATGTTTTTATAAGCAACATTCAACAGCAGAATACATCTTTACCATCACACAATTGACAAAACAATGTAAATAATACAAGATTCCACTGTACTCATTATTAATTTTACTATTAAAAGTTACTTGATTCAGCACAACAAAATGCCCCTTCTCCAACAAAGTTTCTCCCATATGTATATGTCAAAATGATGTAAGATTCCTTGAAAGAAAGTAAGAAGAGAACTGATACAGAGCAAAATATGCAGAACCAAGGGGACAATACACACAGTGACTATGACAATACAAACGAAATGACTCCCAAAAGGAAGCTGGACTCTCAGTAGCAGAAAAACCAATGAAGGTCCTGGAGTAGACATGTTGAAATATTATTCCTCCTTCACAACGGAGTTGAGGAACTACAAGGACAGAACACTGGACACAATATCACTTAAGGTTTCCTGATCAGTCATTTTTGTTTAATTGTTTTTCTTTGTTACAAGGGAAGGTTCAATTTGGAGAGTGGAAAATAATTCTGATGTGAAGACAAAAAGCATCATAAGCCACATTTTTTAAAAGAAGGGAATAAATAGATTATCTTATGAATACTTCATACTGAAGACAGCATAATATGCATCAAAAATCAAATGGGCTTGTCAGTAAATACAACGCTGTTTCTTTGATGAACTGTTTAGGTATCACTAGTTACTCTGTAAAATTCAAACTTCATTCAGTACAATCATGTATTTCTATAACTCTACTCATATTTAAAATTTCACAGAAATTCATTAAAAAATTTACAAAAATAACATCCACTTGACATAACAGAGACAACTTTGTTCAGTGACTCTCTGGCTATTAATACATCAGATGAGGCACCATATCCAAACAGAAGAGTAGTTCTTGAGAGTAATGAGGATAAGAAGGAATGGGTCATATATGATATACACCAGAGATGTCAAACTTGTTGCGAGCAGGCATCAAGAGGGACACTAAACTCCAAGAGTGCTGCTAAACCAAATTAAAATGTAACCGGGAAATGTTTAATAAAAGAAATAAAAATGCAATACAACATAGAGAAAATTCATTTGTGGTTTGCTATGTCAACATGTGGCCTAGGAAGGATCCTTTTCTATTTGCATCTGATACCCAGATCTATGCAACTGGAGGAAATGCCCATATTAATGAGGTTAAAGATCCATTAAATTATTTTCAAAACTGAATTTTCAGTTGATAGATGACAGTGAGTTGACAGATTAAATGTCCTTCTTTGGAATACATACAGTATGACAACAAATAGGAAAAAATGACTTGGTCTTCTTACCTAAGTGCCTCTGGTTTTTCCTCTGTTAAAATAAAGTAATTCTCACTGAGTCACAAATTATTTGACAAGCTCAGAAATGGGCAATATTACTCCAAGGATGGGGTCTGCAAACTTGTTCTAAAATGTTTTGAGAATTGCTTTTCAATAAAATTTGTTTCCTTTATATTTTATGTATTTTAACATAATTGGTTTCCTTTGTATTATTGAAGTTTTCCCATCAAAGTTAGATTAATAAAGGAAGAGAATGTACTAATCTTTTTCAATCACAGATTGGAAAACTGAGGGTTAAAAATGGGAATTTGAATAAATTCCTGCATAAAAAAATAGTGTGTTCGTGATACTACTTTAGATTTCAATAAGAGTCAACACAACTTGTTAACTTCCCTCAGCAAGACCCTACATTGTCAGAGACAACATAAAAACATGGATATACATGTTCCAAAAACAGTTTCTTCTTCCTTCTCTCCAGAAGAGGGAAAGACAGAAACAGAGACAGGATACACATTAGAATATTCTACTGACATGATATTGCTTTCCAACCAACCAAAGACAGAAGGTCTTAGAGAGACCTTCAAGAAGTACATTGAGATCTCTTCCCATTTCATTCTGTTTCAAAGGAACCGGGATCTCAGGGATTTGGGAATCCCTTCTAATGATGCAGATCCTCCAATCCATCCTTGCTGGTCCATTTTGTGTGATTTTTGTTTATCAGATGAACCTCAGACTCCATTCTATCTCTGAATCCATCAACAGACATTCACTAAGTGCCTACTTAGTACTAAGCATTTTGATTCATGCTAGAGATAAAAAAGACCTAAGTGAAACAGTTCCTACCCTCAAGGAGCTTATATTCTATGAGGGGAGACATGCAGATATATACAAAATAGATCTAAGGTGGTTTGGGATAGGGAGGAGGTGGGTGGAGGAGCAAGATCAGGAAAGGCTTCCTGTAAAGCCTGTCATCTGATGTTCTAATGTGACTGAGAGCGACTCGCTCAAATACACTAATATTCTAGATTTTGGTGAGAAACAACTATAGAACAATTTTGGCCTCCCACTAGACAAAGCAGGGTCTCTGTGTCTAGCAGACAGTTGAACTCATTTGGAAGCCACGTCCCAATCTTGCTAACATAAAAGTTTATGAGCTCAGGCACTGGGAGTGCACCAAAAATGTTTATGATATATGGCATAGCAATGATATGTATGTCATATCAACTTGAAATCACAGCGTATAAAGAAGGGCCACCCACTTGAATGTGCATCCCAAGAGATACTATAAGATGTTTAGGGCAGGGACTCAGTCTTTATGTGTCAGCTTCTAAAATGCCACGTAGATAATGCATAGCACAGTCATCAGTAATAACAACAACGTAGTGTAAGAGCCAACTCCACCTCAGCTGAAACCAACCCCAACCAGTTGGGGAGGTTCAAGAAGCATGATCTTTGTTACAAAAGGTTTATTTCACTATTATTTCTGCTACTACCTAAGAACTACTAGGATGGGGATCCTCCCCATGTTCTTCTCAATTTTCACCCTATAAGAGACTGGTTTTTGTTAATCACAATTCAATTCCAAAATTACTTCTAATCCTTTTTGTACTTTAGGGTAAAGCTATTAAGAGTTTATTAGTAATTAAAAGTAAAATTAAAACTGAAAAATAGAATTAAGGATCCCTTTACAAACATGTTTCTGCCCTTTGGAGACTCTCTTAATGCATTCACCATATTTATTTCAGATTATAATTATGTTTTATCTACCTACCAGACTGTGAGCTCTCTGAAAACAAGTACCATATAACATAGAAATTTTTATCTTGCCTAATACATAGCACAGTTCTCTGCAAACAGCAGGTGTTTAATAAATGTTTGATATAATTTGTTGATTTCTACAAGAGGACATTTGTTGAAAAGGAGAAGTATTTTCGTACAAGCAATATACACAGTAACTCTCAGACTACACCAATTAGTGAGGGGAAAGTCACAGTTGAGCTGATCCCCAAGCAGTTACTTAAAGTACTTGGGAGCTCAAGAAAGAATTTTCTCAAGGTGCAGGGAAAGACAACTCATGGAAACTAAAGATACTCCTTTGTAACATCCTGTGTAGGAGACTAGGATTTAATCTTTTACCTTTGAGTCAGGATTTGAAGTTCACATTACTCTTAATCTGAACTACTGTCACAGAAATCAAAAGTCATACTCAGGAGATCCTATTTTAGTGGTGATGAATGATGCTATTTATTCCCCTATCACCTTCAAATCTCCCTTTATAAAGAAGCATTTCAGTCACCCAATATCAAACTCACCTCTGTTTGCTGCCATCATGGAAATGAAGTACAAACAGATTTTGAGATTTCAGAATCAAGCTGAGTTCATCAATAACCTACAAGTTCTCTAGACTAACTCAGATTTAATCTGTACAAAGAAAAGTCAACCAACTGATGGACAAAAATTCAATCAAATGAATGGTTTTGTGTTATATGAACTAACCAGGTGACTGAACTTATATTTTCTCATCTTTCTTTGTGATAGAGTAAAGATACCTAAAAAGCAGAATGGCATCCATAGGTATGTCATGAAGGCTAAGACAGTAGGGTGTATATTAAAACTTCAACACACATTCCTTTAACTTAGAATATAGTACTCTGATCACTGCTTTACTCTGTTTCCTCAGGATTTATGTCTATGAAGTTTATGTTTAAATTTAGAGAGTATGCGAGTTTCTGTGTAAAAAATGATTTTAAAAAAATGTTTTACTAACACCTTCTGTCTTTCCATTACAATTGTTTCGAACCCTCGCTCCCACATTAAACCCCTGCTTGTGACAAAGAAAAAAATTAAGTGAAAAAATGCAATACAGAAATCTTGTTTGATAAATGACTGAAAATACTGTTTTAAAAGTCATTGCTACCTCTCTACTAGAATGGAAAAGGCATGTTTCATTAGCTTCATTATCTTTAATTGTTTTTTCCATTGAAGTGAACTGTTATGAATTAAATTACATTACTTACTGGTGTTTCAGAGACTAAATAATTTGGGCAAAGTTTATCCTCAAGGCTTACTTTGGTGGTAAGTCTGATAGGTTTGGTCTGTTGTAATGCAGAAGCAATCTCCAACAATGCAAATCACCATTCATCCATGTACCTCTAGTTAAACTTCCCACTGCACTGGGAGCTGCCTTTTCTGCCTCCTGCCATCACCTTGATTCCCATGGACACTTGGTGACAAGACTGACCCTGGCAATATATGTGTGCTATGTTGTATTGTCGTTCAGTTGTGCCCTACTCTTCGTGATCCCATTTAGTGTTTTCTCGGCAAAGATAGAGTACTGGTTTTCCATTTCCTTCTCCAGCTCATTCTACAGATAAGGCAACTGAGGCAAACAGGGTTGAGTGACTTACCCAGGGTTATACAGTTAGTAAGTGTCTGAGCCTGAATTTGAACTCAGACCCTTCCTAACTCTAGGCTCAGTGCTCTATCCACTGTGCCACTTAGCTGCTCCAGTCATTAAGGGAGAAAAAAAACCGCAATGCAGCCAACCTTTTCTGATCCCCTATTTAGTGGAACCATAACTTTCTTTTTAAAATTAAATTCACTTTTTTTTCAAACCAAAATCCACTTTCTCTTTCCCTTCTGCCTCCCCTCCATTTGGAAAGTAAACAAAAAAAATCCTTGTTATAAACACGTATTGTCAAGCAGAACAAATTCCCACATAGGCCATATAAAAAAAACAAAACAACTACATCTCAATCTGCACTCTGAATGAGCCCGTTGCCTCTTTGTCTGGAGGTGGGAGGCAATGTTTCATCACAAGTTCTCTGGAACTGTTCTGATCTGAGTTTTCAAGTTATTTATCTCTATGATATTGTTGTTTATTGGCTAAGCTGTTCTCCTGATTCTGCTCAGTTCACTCAGTATCATTTCATGCCAGCCTTCCAAAGCTTTCTCTGAAATTGCCCCCTCATAATTTCTTACAGCACAGTAGTATCTCTTCACATTGATATAACATAACTTGTTCAGACATTCCTTAATTCATGGGTACCCTCTCAGTTTCTAATTCTTTGCCACCACAAAAAGAACTGCTATAAATACTTCTATAATATGGGCCGTTATCCTCTTTCTTTGATCTCTGGAGTACATATCTACTATAGCAGTATCACTGGCGTCAAAGAGTATATACACAGTTTAATAGCTTTTGGAGCATAGTTCTGAATTGCTTTCCAAAATAGCTGGACCAGTTCAGAGTTCCACCAAAAGCACATTAATGTACACATTTTCCTCACAACACTTGTAGCACTTTTGTCTTTTCCCTTTTTCGTTAACTTTGCTAATCTAATGAGTATGAGATGGTATTTCAGAGTTGTTTCAATTTGCATTTCTCTAATTGTTAGTGATTTGGAGCATTTTTTGTATGGCTATTATTAATAACTTTGATTTCTTCCTCTGAAAATTGACCATTAATATTTTTGCCTGAAAACCATAGCTTTCTAACTTGATTCCAATAATCAATGGGTTGTTGAACAAAGTTATTTTTGTGGTCACATAAATCATGGACTCTTGTATGATTTTTACCAGAGTTTAAGAAGAACCAAGACTACATGCTCTTCTAGAGTCAAATGTATCTTTAGAATAAGCAGACAACAGATACGGTGGGAGATCTTCATATTTCCCAGTTGTGTGAATGTGAAGATGTGTTTATAAAAAACACTTGTTCCCCTTTCACATTTTCTTGAGGATAGCCTTAATGTGTGTATAGTCCATGGTTACAGAGATTTTATTAATATGAGACAGGAAATAACTGAGTTCATTAGTTGTTGATAACTTCGGGATTATCTTTTTTTTTTTTTTTTGGTAAAGGTGCTGCTTGTGATGTTTTCCATTTTTTTGGATTCTTTCTGTCTTTGAGATATCTTGAAAACCCATCCCTTTAAAATTCTGTCACCATGGGCAGAGCCAAGATGGCAGTGTAGAAAGACAGACCTGCTCTAGCTCTCCCCACATAGCCCATAAAATACCTGTAAAAATGACTCTAAACAAACTCTAGAGCAGCAGAAGCCACAAAACAACAGAGTGAAAGAGATTTCCAACCCAAAACAGCCTGGAAGGCTGACAGGAAAGGCTTATCACATTGACCTTGGAGCAGAGTGCAGCCCAACCTTGGCTGGGTTCCCAGATTTCTCAACCCACAAATGCCAAAGAAAGCTTCAAAGGTCAGTAAGAAAGCTCTTTCACCTGGGTGAGAGGGAAGCATGGTCTGGCCCCAGCCCTGGTCCTGGGGTGGCAGTAGCCACTGTGGCAGCAATATCCACTTTTGGAGCCCTCACTCTAAAGACCCTGGGGGGATCAAGAAGCAGATCTGGATCTCAGTCCTGAGTGGTGGTCCTGGGGTGAGGAGGAGCACTGACATGGTGTAGCTGGTGGAGGTTCTGGAGAGGGAATCCTACTCGCAGATCCTGGGCAGAAAAGACTGTTTGTGGTTGCTCTCAGACCAGAGTGTAGGCCAGGAGAGGAATTCCTCTCCCTTGATTGTGCCACCTTGGAGGAACAGAAAACTTCAAAGTCAAGTAACTGGCTGGGAAAATGCCCTCAAAAAAGGGGAAAAAAATAAGACTACAGAAGGTTACTTTCTTGGTGAACAGAAATTTTCTTACATCCTTTTGGATGAGGAAGAACAAAGCATACCATCAGAGGAAGATATAAAAATCAAGGCTTCTACATCCAAAACTTCCAAAAAAATATGCAATGGTCTCAGGACATAGAAGAGCTCAAAAAGGATTTTGAAAATCAAGAGAGGTGAAGGAAAAATTGGGAATTAAAATGAGAGTGATGCAAGAAAATCATGAAAAGTGAGTCAACATCTTGCTAAAGGAGACCCAAAAAATGCTGAAGAAAATAACACCTTTAAAAATAGAGCAACCCAAATGGCAAAAGAGGTTCAAAAAGCCAAAGAGGAGAAGAATGCTTTAAAAAGCAGAATTGGCCACATGGAAAAGGAGGTTCAAAAGCTCACTGAAGAAAATAGTTCTTTAAAAATTATAATGGAGCAGATGAAAGCTAATGACTTCATGAGAAACCAAGAAATTATAAAACAAAACCAAAAGAATGAAAAAAATAGAAGACAATGTGAAATATCTCACTGGAAAAAGAACTGACCTGGAAAAGAGACACAGGAAAGACAATTTAAAAATTATTTGTCTCCCTGAAAACCACGATAAAAAAAAAGCCTAGACACCATCTTTCATGAAATTATCAAGGAAAGCTGCCCTGATATTCTAAAACCAGAGGGTAAAATAGAAATGGAAAGAATTCACCAACCACCTCCTGAAAGAGATCCCAAAAGGACAACTCCTAGGAATATTGTAGCCAAATTCCATAGTTCCCAGCTCAAGGAGAAAATATTACAAGCAGCCAGAAAAAAGCAATTCAAGTATTGTGGAAATACAATCAGGATAACACAGGATTTAGCAGCTTCTGCAATAAGGGATCAAAGGGCTTGGAACATGATATTCCAGAGGTCAAAGGAGATAAGATTAAAACCAAGAATCACGTACCCAGCAAAACTGAGTATAATACTTCAGGGGGAAAAATGGAATTTCAATGAAATAGAGGACTTCCAAGCATTCTTGTTGAAAAGACCAGAACTGAATAGAAAATTTGACTTTCAAATATAAGAATCAAGAGAAACATAAAAAGGTAAACAAGAAAGAGAAGCCTTAAGGAACTCATTAAAGTTGAAATGTTTACGTTCCTACATGGAAAGATGTTATTTGTAACTCACGAGACATTTTTCAGTATTTGGGTAGTTAGAGGGTATATATATATGTATATATATATGTAGGTATGTAGGTATGTATGGGTATATATGTATGTGTATATTATATATGTGTAGGTATGTATATGTACATGTGTATATTATATATATGTGTGTGTGTGTGTGTATGTGGGTGTGTATATACACATAGACAGAGGGCACAGGGTGAGCCGAGTATGAAAGGAGAATACCTAAAAAAATAAAATTTACTGTTGAATGGAATGTACTAGGAGTGAGAGAAAGGAAGAGGTAGAATGTAGCAAATCATCTCACATACAAGAGGGAAGAAAGAGCTTCTACAATGAAGGGGAAGGAGGGGATGAAAGGAAATAAGTGAGCCTTACTCTCATGGGATTTGGCTTAAGGAGGGAATAACACACACTCAGTTGGATATGGAAATCTATTTTACCCTGCAGGAAGGCAAGGGGGAAGGGGATAGGAGAGGGAAGATCTGTCTATATTTGTCCTTTGTTTTCAAAGAAGACCATGACATCAAAGAAATGATAACATGACTTGCACTTGACTTTGTTTTGAGTGAGGGAGGGCTGTATGAGGTCACCAGCCTCACTTCCTCCCCTGGGCCATCTGGATCCAGTGACCAGATATTTATCAGGATGACTGGAGAAGACCCAGGAATCACTAGGAAACCTTGGCCTATTCAGGTACTTAGAGTTGGCCACCATTTTAAAGACCCACCAAAGAACCCTAAATAATAAGGCCCTGCCCTATTGTACATGAAGGGACAGCAAATTGGGGAAAGGAATAATCAGAGGCAAACACTATCATAGGAGGACAGGTCAAGGGAGAGAATAGAATAAATGAAGGGCAGGGCAGGACAGAGGGAAATGTGGGTTAGTCATTTACAACATAACTATTAGGGAAATACTTCGCATTGTTACACATGTATGACCTATATTAAATTGCTTGTTTTCTCAGTGAGGGTGGGTGGGGAGGGAGGGAGAGAATATGAAACTCAAAGCTTTAAGAATGAATGTCAAAAATGTTTTAGCATGCAACTGGAAATTAAACTATACAGGCAATGTAGTAGAGAAATCTATTCTGCCCTACAGGAAAATAGAGGGGAAGGGGGATGGAAGAAGGGTGGGTAATACAGGGGAGGACAAACTGGAGGAGGGAGTGGATGTGGTGCATGATGTCCTGGGGTGGGGGTGGGGAGAGATGTGGAGAAAATTTTGAATTCAAATTCTTATGGAAGTGAATCTTGAGAACTGAAAAATAAATTACATATTTAAAAAGTGGAAAAAAATAAAATTGTGTCACCCTTAACTCTGATTTCTTCTGGAAATGCTCAGCTAGGCCAGCCTTCTCTGTCCAGCTTCATGGGATTCGGTCCCATTGCCATATCTTCACTATATAACAAGTAACGAAGTAGTTGTTCAACTACTGTTGCTGATGAGAATTAAGAAATATAGAAATGCTAATATATTTCTTTGATTTTTCCTTTATTTTTTATCCTAGTTTTCTTCATGCACCTTGCTATCTCTATCACCTTGGATAAATCACTGAACTTCTCAAAGCCTTAGACTCCACAACTGTAAGTCATAGGGGTTAAGCCTAGATGTTTTCTAAGTTCCTGCCCAGTTCTACAGCCTGTGATTCAACCATGTCCCTGAGTCATTCTAACTCAATCTCAGAAGGATTGTTTTTCACTTAACTTCTTTTTGCTGTTTTGTGAGACAATATTGCTTATGATCTTCCATCCTCCTCCAAAATGTTTTCCAAAGGTACTTACACTCTAAACTAGTGTTGTTGCAGTGTCTCAACTTGACAACATCACAACTTTACTGGTCAAGGCAGATTCTGAGCTCTTCAAGGGTCTTTATTGTGGTGGCTATTTTGTAGCAGCTAATTATCTCTAATAATGGTGATAGAGTCAATGTATCTATTTGTGTTCATTTCACATTTTCTGATAGCAGATTGAGTTGGAGCAACTGTTTTTGATATAGTGTTATCTTCCTATCTTTAATTTTCTAATTTTGACCTTTTTTTTGGATTTTGACCTTTGACCTAAATTGATGATCTGAAGTCTTGAGGGGGTGCAGGGGTACAGTATATGAAAAGGAAAATTTATATAACTGAAGAATAGTGATACAAAACACAACAACAGAATAGAGAAGTCTGGAAGAGGAGTTGATTTGAGGTGAAAGACAATTTTTTTTAGATATGTTGAATCTTAAATATAAGATAGTCATCCAAGATGAGATATTGAACTGCCTGGGCACTTCAGGAAATGTCATAATCTCAGTCTACAACACAGTCTGGTGTCATTAGTTTAAAGGAGTTAGTATGATAAACTGGGAAAGTCACTTGGTCTAAGTCATTATCAAGACACAAGTGGGTGGATAACTACAATGGGTAATCCAAGAGTAAAATAAACAAAGGAAAGATAGGGAAGTTTATTAGAAATCAGTCAGGTTCAATAGATCTTACTCAAGTCACAAGAGGATTGTTAATTCACTTCCAAACTTGTTTTAACCAGTCTTCCCAAGCCAATTTGAGAGCTTCTGTGGGACAACTGTGGGACATACATACTAGTAAATAGTTGGAAATGTAAAACAGAAATTTGCAGGAGAAGTGGAGGGTGGAGATACAGATTCCAAAGTCAGTGAATGAAATTGCAAAAGAGTGATCCAAAAGAAAGGAAGAGAAAACTTAATAGCATGATACAGAGGCAAGAGAGTATCAGTAAAGAGCTCGCCAATAAATATTTCAGAGAGGTCAAGGGAGAAGAGGACTAAGAAATAGTTAATGGGTTTTGCAATCAGATCATTGGTGACATTTAAAAGACATTTCAGTAGAGTAGGATGAGGCAGAAGACAAATTACAGGGATTAAGGTGTAAGCAGGTACTGAGAAAGAATTCTGGGAAGTGGAGTTATTTTTGAAGGGGGAAAAGAAATTTCACTGAAAGGAAAGAGAGGGCAGTACCTTAAGTGGTTAGCATGATGTGGAGAACTTTCTTTTTAGGATTGGTGAAACTTGATTGTATTTGTAAGCAAAAAGGAAGAAGAAAAGAGAAAGGACAACAATGAAGACACAAAAGAGAGATGGGAAAGTTGATGTGGCAACGACTTGTAGGAAGCTGGAGGAGAAGGATCAACAGCACAGGTGAAGGCTTAGCCTTGGTAAGGAGAAATACTCTGACTTCCTGTTCAGAGAAGCTTTCAATACCCATAGGTCCCAATTAGTTAGAATAATGAATTCTGTGACATGGTCACATTTTCTGAATTTGTACTGCAAATTTCTATAGTGTTGGGACCAATGATCATATTTTATGTAACTATAACTTTGAATAGTGCCAATTCAAATAGTGCCTATGTGACCACTTCATGGGATTCATCAAGACCTAGATATATTTAAAAGACTAGCTTTGCCTAGCACACTATAAAAATCAACTTTATACAAAGGGTGGCATAGAATCAGCGTAAGAATCCAGCTATTGAAACTGAAATTAACAAAACTATTGAACTAATAATTAAAACTAAGAGCTGGTTTTATGAAAGAACCAATAAAACTGATAAACCTTTGATCAAATTGATTTAAAAAAAGAAGAAAACCAAATTACCAGTATCAAAAATGAAAAGGGTGACTTCACCTCCAATGAAGAATAAATTAAAACAATTTAGAAATTATTTTGCCTAACTGTATGCCCACACATTTGACAATAAGTGAAATGGATGAATAATGACAAAAATATAAATTGCCCAGATTAACAGAAGAGGAAGTAAAATTCTTAAATAACCTCATCTCAGAAAAAGAAATTGAACAAACCATCAATGAATTCCCTAGGAAAAAATCTCCAGGATCAGATAGATTCACAAGTGAATTCTATCAAACATTTAAAAAACAGTTAATTCCAATAATATATAGACTATTTGAGAAAACTGGCAAAGGACTCCTACCAAACACTTTTTCTAGTATAAATATGGGTGCTGATACCTAAACCAGGAAGAGCCAAAATAGAGAAAGAAAATAATAGACCAATTTCCCTAATGAATATAGATGCAAAAATTTTAAATAAGATATTAGCAAAAAGAGTACAGCAACTTATCATGGGAATAAATCCTATTGATCAGATAGGATTTATACCAGGAATGCAGGGCTGGTTCAGTATTAGGAAAATTATCAGCATAATTGATCATGACAACAAAACCGATAGAAACTACATGATTATCTCAAAAGATGCAGAAAAAGCATTTGACAAAATACAATACCCAGGGGGTGGAGCCAAGATGGTGGTGTAGAAGCAAGGACCTGCTATAGCTCTCCCTTCAAACCCTCAAAAAAACCTGTAAAAATGACTCTAAACAAATTCTAGAGCAGCAGAAGTCACAAAATGACAGACTGAAGCAAATTTCTAGCCCAAGACAATGTGGAAGGTAGACAGGGTCTACCGCATCAGGTTGGGAGCAGAGTGGGAGCAGAGTGCAGTTTGTCATGGGCCACATCAGCATGGATGAAATGGGAGCAGGCCTTAGGGGACTAAATTGTTGGTGGCTACTGCACATTCCAGCCTTCTCAACCCACAAATGCTAACAACAGCTTCAAAGGTCAGCAGGAAGGATCTCTCACCTGGCTTAGAGGGGAGTGTGGTCCAACCCCAGCCCCAGTCAAAGTTGTAGTCACTGCTGAAGTGGAGGTTGCTTCTGGAGCCCTCCACTTAACAAAGCTTAAAAGTCAAGTAATTGGCTGGGAAAATGAACAAATGGAGGGAAAAGAAACAGACTACAGAATTCTTACTTTCTCAATGAAGAGGTATCTTCTTACATCATTGGTGATAAGGAAGATCAAAACATACATCCAGAAGAAGACAACAAAGCCAAAACTCCTGCACCCAAAGCCTCTAAGAAAAATATGAATTGGGAGGACAAGCTACATGTATTTCCAATACGATTGGGGTGAAACAAGAATGTCCATTATCCCCACTGTTATTCAATATGATACTAGAAATGTTAGCTTTAGCAGTAATGGGAAGAATCAATAAGGGAAGAAAAAGTAATCAAAGGAATTAGAATAGGCAAAGAAGAAACTAAGTTATCATTCTTTGCAGATGATATGATGATACATTTAGAGAAACCCAGAGAAACAAGTAAAAAACTACTTGAAATAATAAATAATAATAAACAAATTAAGCAATAATAAGCAAAGATGAAGGATATAAAATAAACCCACATAAATCACTTGCATTTCTATATATTACTAACAAAGCCTAACAGCAAGAGATAGAAAGAGAAATCCCATTTAATGCTACAGTAGACACTATAAAATATCTGGGAGTCTACCTGCCAAAACACACCCAGGGACTATATGAACACAATTACAAAACACTTTTTGCACAAATAAAGTCAAATCTAAATAACTGGAAAAACACCAGTTGCTCATGGGTAAGCTGAGCTAATATAATAAAAATTACAATTCTACCTAAATTAATTTACATATTCAGTGCCATACCAATCAAAGTACCAGAAAATTATTTTCTAGACCTAGAAAAAAAATAACATCACAATTCATCTGGAAGAACAAAAGGTCCAGCATATCAAGGGAATTAATGTAAAGAAATGCTATGGAAGGTGGCCTAACCACACCAGATCTCAAATTGTAATATAAAGCAGCAATCATCAAAACCACTTGGTACTGGCTAAGAAATAGAAGGATAGACCAGTGAAATAGGTTAGGTACTCAAGACACAGTAGTCAATGAATATAGCAATCTACTGTTTGATAAACCCAAGAACCCCAGCTTCTGGGATAAGAACTCACTGTTTGACAAAAACTGCTGGGAAAACTGGATAACAGTGTGGTGGAAACTGGGCATAGACCAATACCTGACGTCGTACACAAGAATAAAGTCCAAATGGGTATATGATCTAGGTATAAAGACTGATACTATAAACAAACTAAGGGAGCAAGGAATAGTTTATTTGTCAGATTTGTGGAGAATGGAGAAATTTATAACCAAACAAGAGATATGATCTACTCACAGGTTGTGCTCAGCCTTCATTTTCGAAGAGGACCATGACATCAGTGAGATAATGACATGACTTGCATTTGATTTTGTTTTGAGTGAGGGAGGGTTGTGAAAGGTCACCAGCCTCATTTCCTCCTCCTGAGCCCTATTGTGCTATAAGAAATGATGAACAGTTGGACTTCAGAAAAACCTGGAAAAAATTATATGAACTGATGCTAAGTGAAGTGAACAGAACCAGGAGAACATTGTACACAGTAAGAGCCACAGTGTATGAAAACTGCTTTTGGTAGACTTAGCCTTCACAGCAATGCAAAAACCTAAAACATTCCTAAAGGACTCAAGGCAAAATGCCATCCACATCCAGAGAAAGAATTATAGAGTTGGAACGCAGAATGAAGCAGACTATTTTCTCTTTTGTTATGTTATGGGTTTTTTTGTGGTTTTTCCCATTTGTTTTAATTCTTCTATGTAACATGGCAAATGTGAAAATGTGTTTAACAGGAACGTACGTGTAGAGGCCATATAAAATTGCATACCGTCTTGGCGAGGGAATGGGGAAGGAGGGAGAGGAAATCTGGAAGATTTTCTGGGAGATAATCTGAAATTATGGAAGTGATTGTTGAAAACTGAAGGCAAGTAAATTAATAAATTTGGGAAAAAACTAAAATAAAATATACAGAGAACTGAGATCTTCAGTCTCTCTTTGTCTACTGGCTGCTTCCTTGCTGCCTACAAACAGATCCATGTCTCCCTTATCCTTAAAAAACCCCACTATCCTCATTAGCTTTGGTCCTTCCTCTCTCCTCCCTTCCAAAACTAAACTCTATGTGTAAGCTGTCTATATCTCCACTTCCTTTCCTCTCACTCTCTTCTAAACTCTTTGCAGTCTTTCTTGATTTCATCTTTCAACCAAAACTGCTCTGTTGTAAGTCACCAATGATTTGTTTGCCAAGTCTACCAATCTTCTCAGTCCTCATCCTTCTTGACCTCTCTGTAGCCTGTGACATTGTGCATTACCCTCCTCTTCTGGATTTGTTTTTGTGACATTGCTCTCTCTTCATTTTCCACCTACCTGTTTCTCAGTCTCCTTTGCTGGTTCTTCAGCCACTCTAACTCTGGGTGGCCTCCAAAGCTTTTTCCTGGACTGTCTTCTCTTTTCTCTCTATACTATCTTACTTGGTGAGTTCATCAGCTTCCAGGACAGAAGTTTTACTGGACTAGCCAGGACTGGATTCTTAGATCTATTTATTCAGCCCAAAATTGCCTCCTGACATCCAGTCTCATATTTCCAAATGCATATTAGATGTCTTGAAGTGGGTGTCCTGCAGACATCTCCAACTCAATATGTTCAAAATGGAACTTAATCCCCTCATCCCCCATCCTGCCCAAATCCTCCCATCTCCCAAACTTCCCTATTACTATCAAGGGTGCCACTATCCTCCTAGTCACTGTGGCTCCCATCTTCAATATCACCCTTTACTCCTCACTCTCATTCACTCCATATATCCAATATATTGTCCAGTCTTGTCATTTCTACTTTCACAATATCTCTTGTAGGTGTTCCCTTCTGTTTACTTAGCCACCAGTCTGATACACGTCCTCATCACCTCGTGCAGCAGACTTCTGGTTACTCTCCCTGCCTCAGGTCTCTCCTCCAGCTCATCCTCCACTCAGCTGCAAAAGCTTGTCTTCCTACAGAGCACATCTAACCATGGCCTTCTCTTAATGCAATAAGCTCCAGTAACTTCCCATTACCTTCCGGCATCAACAGCCCTAAACAAACAGATCCCTTCCTCCTTTTTCAGTCTTTCTCCACTTGACTCCTCTCCATACAACCTACAATGTAGTCATGCTGGCCTTCCCTCATACAAACCCTTCTCTCCAGATTCCAGTGCCTTTTCACTGGGTGTATCCCATACCTGGAAGGCTCTGCCTTCTCCTCTCAGCCTCCCAGATTCCCTGGCTTCCTTCAAGTTCCAGCTCAAGTCCTACCTGCAAAAGACCTTTCTTGTCCCCCTTCCCTCTTCCCCAGGGGATTCCCTTGGAGATTACGTCCCATTTATATAGCATATGGTTTGCATGTGCATAGTGGTTTGCATGTTGTAGTCCTCATTAGAATGTGAGCTCCTTGAGGACAAGGACTGTGTTTTTGCTTTTCTTTGTATTCTCAGGGCTTCCAGGCACGTAGTAAATGTTTTACAA
Source organism: Notamacropus eugenii (assembly GCF_028372415.1). Lineage (NCBI taxonomy): Eukaryota > Metazoa > Chordata > Mammalia > Diprotodontia > Macropodidae > Notamacropus > Notamacropus eugenii. The sequence goes on from NC_092879.1 coordinate 80,117,794, forward strand.
ATGCTTGTTGAATTGACTTGATTTGAGCAAGGTACATTAATTATATGCTTTCTGAGTCCTCAGCACTGTTTTAGGGCTACAGACTAGAGATTAGACATAGTCCCTGCCCCTGAGGAGTTAAATCTAATAACAATGGCCTTGGCTAATTTGCTCAGGTCTCCTATTACTCTGCCATTTTTTAGAAAGTTTCAGATTTGTTCTTCCTGCTGAAGAACACTGCTAAGAATTAAGACAAATAAGAAGGTGTTATATATGGTGATTTTGCAGTGGCATTTTCTGTCAAAGATGCAAAGGCATCATGCAAAGATGCCTTTTTGTTAGGTCTCCTGCTGACACATACTGGCCCCAGCCCTGGCTACTCCAGTAAAACTTCTATTCTGCTTATCTGTCACAATTACAGTACTCACTGTTTGTTCATGTCCCTCAAGAAAGAAGTCCTACCTAGTTCCAGAGCTAGTCCAACAAACATGACTTAAAGACTTAAAAGACCTAGGGCGAAGTGAAAAAGAGACATGATTTCAGCATTACATTAACATCTAAATTGTGACCTGACTACACTAGAATGAGACCTTCTGGCATTTTCACCTCTATTTAGATATAATTCCAAATATGGTTGAGAACAAATAGCACTGAAAGAAGTCCTAGAGTTTTTGCTTTTGTTTTTTACTTGGGTGGAAATTTTATTGGTCAGGTCAAAAATGATACAGAATAGTCTAATCTAATTTAGCTTAATTAATCTGACTTAATCTAACTTATCTAAGTTAAGGTATGATTCTCTCTAAGGTATGATCAGATGTTCTACGTACCATGAGATAAATGCTTCAGATTTTGATATAACTGACATATGATTTGCCAAGATTATTCATTTCCAGCTATAGTACAGACTCCAGATACGTCTTAATACTGCTTAATGTTTCTATATGTTCTCTTGTATCACACAAACAACTCATTACCCTTTCATCTAAACCCTCCTCCTCTCTTACCATCCCCTTTTCTTTTTTAAAAAATTTATTTAATTTTAGTTTTCAACATTCATTTCCACAAAATTTTGACTTCAAAATTTTCTCCCCATCTCTCCCCTCCCTCTACCCCAAGACACTGTGCATTCTCATTACCCCTTCCCCCAATCTGCCCTCCCTTCCCTTATCCCCATCTTCACTCTTTTCTTGTAGGGCAAGACAGATTTCTATAACCCATTACCTGTATTTCTTATTTCCTAGTTGCATGCAAAAACAGTTCCCAACATTTGTTCCTAAAACTTTGAGTTCCAACTTCTCTCCCTTCCTCCCTCCCCACCCATCCCCACTGAGAAGGCAGGCAATTCAATATAGGCTACACATGTTTAGTTATGCAAAAGATTTCCATGACAGTCATGTTGTGAAAGACTATATTTCCCTCCATCCTATCCTACCCCCCATTTCTTCTATTCTCTCTTTTGACCTTGTCCCTCCCTAAAAGTGTTAACTTCTAATTACTCCCTCCTCCCATTTGCCCTCCCTTCTATCATCCCCCCACAACTCACTTATCTTCTTCTCCCCTACTTTCCTGTAGCATAAGATAGATTTTCATACCAAATTGAGTGTGCATGTTATTCCCTCCTTAAGCCAAATGTAATGAGAATAGGCTTCACTTTTTCCCTCTCACTTCCCCTTTTTCCCCCTCCATTGAAAATGCTTTTTCTTGCTTCTTTTATGAGAGACAATATGTCCATTCCATTTTCTCCTTTCTCCTCCCAATATATTCCTCTCTCACCACTTAATTTTATTTTTTAGATATCATCCCTTCCTATTCAATTCACCCTGTGCCCTCTGTCTGTCTGTCTCTCTCTTTATACATACACACACACACACACACATACATATGTAATCCCTTCTACTACCCTAATACTGAGAAAACTCTTAAGGGTTACAAATATTGTTTTTCCATGTAGAAATGTAAACAGTTCAACTTTAAGAAGTCCTTTATGATTTTTCTTTCTTGTTTACCTTTTCGTGCTTCTCTTGATTCTTGTGTTTGAAAATCAAATTTTCTATTCAGCTCTGATCTTTTCATCAAGAATGTTTGAAAGTCCTCTATTTCACTGAATGACCATTTTCCCTCTGAAGTATTATACTCATTTTTGCTGGGTAGGTGATTCTTGGTTTTAGTCCTAGTTCCTTTGACTTCTGGAATATCATATTCCAAGCCCTTTGATCCTTTAATGTAGAAGCTGCTAGATCCTGTGTTATCCTGATTGTATTTCCACAGTACTCAAATTGTTTCTTTCTAGATGCTTGCAATATTTTGTCCTTGACCTAGGAACTCTGGAATTTGGCTACAATATTCCTAGGAGTTTTTCTTTTTGGATCTCTTTCAGGAGGTGATCGGTGGATTCTTTCAATATTTATTTTACTCTCTGGTTGTAGAATATCAGGGCAGTTTTCCTTGATAATTTCATGAAAGATGATGCCTAGGCTTTTTTTATCATGGTTTTCAGGTAGTCCAATAATTTTTAAACTGTCTCTCCTGGATCTATTTTCCAGGTCAGTAGTTTTTCCTGTGAGATATTTCACATTGTCTTTTATTTTTTTCATTTTTTGGTTCTGTTTTATAATTTCTTTATTTTTCATAAAGTCATTAGCTTCCATATGCTCCATTCTAATTTTGAATGACCACCTTTTCCATTCGGCCAATTTTGCTTTTTAAGGCATTCTTCTCCTCATTGGCTTTTTGGACTTCTTTTGACATTTGGGTTAGCCTATTTTTAAGGTGTTATTTTCTTTGGTCTTTTTTGGGGTCTCCTTTAGAAAGCAGTTGACTTGTTTTTCATGATGTTCTTGCATCACTCATTTTTCTTCTTAATTTTTCCTCTATTTCTCTCAGATGATTTTCAAAATCCTTCTTGAGCTCTTACATGGCCTGATTCCAATTCATATTTTTCTTGGAGGCTTTGGATATAGGAACTTTGACTTTTTTGTCTTCTTCTGATTGTATATTTTGATCTTCCTTGCCACCAAAGTAAGATTCTATAGTCTGATTTTCCTCTGGTTTTTGCTCATTTCCTCAGCCAATTATTTGACTTTTGAACTTTTTGTCAAGGTAGTTCTCTGCTTCCAATGGAGGTGGGGGTGTACTGTCAGCAGTTCTATCTGGGCCTAGAGCTCCAGAAACAGCTGCGGCCACTGCCACTGCTGCCATGTCCTCCTCTCTAAATTTTTTTAATCAATGAATAAGAGCACCAAAGGAAAAAAATGAACAAAGAAAAAGAGAGCTATGAAAGAAGTAGAACGAGAATGACTAACTGTTTAAGAGGTGTAAAACTTTGTCCAAGCAACAAATTCTCTGAAAATTAGAATGAATCAAATAGAAGACAATGATTCTATGAAACAATAAGAAATATCAAAAGACTAAAAAAATAGTAAATGGATGGTATATCATTGTTTTTTTAAAAAACTGACTTGGAAAACAAATAAAATGGAGAAAAGTTAAAAATATTTAGACTACCTGAAAGGCATGACCAAAAAAAAAAACTTGATATCAAATTTTAAGAAATCTTAAAAGAAACCAGCCAAGATCTTTTAGAACTAAAGTACAAACCAGAAACATAAATAAACAATATACTGGTTACTTCATGAAAGAAATGAAAAGTCCCAGGAACATTACTGCCAAAATCCGGAACTCCCTGATTAGAGAAAAAATATTACAAGTAGCCAGAAAGAAAAAATTCAAGTATTAAGGAGCCACAGTCAGGATCACATATGCAGTAGCATCCATTACTATAATGAAATAGAGAACTTGGAAAACTATACTTTGGAAGGCAAAAGACTTATAGCTAAGATTAACATACCCAGCAAAACTGACTATAACTCTACAGAGAAAAAATATGATCATTTAAGGAAATGGAAGACTTCAAAGCATTTCTGATGAAAAGACTATAACCCCATAGAAACTCTGAAATTTAAATGCAACAGTTAAGAGAAACATAAAGAGACCAAGATATATGGATACTCATAAGGAAATAAACAAAGATAAATTGCTTGCATTCTAATACAGAGATAATACATGCATACCCTTTGACTCCTATCATCATCATAGGTCATAGAGGAAGTATGATCACACATATGCCTAAAAGCATTTCTGTTGTGTCTTGATGATCTTAAAAGGGAACAGAGAAGAAATACACTAGGGTGCAAGGGAAAACAAGGTTAGAGAAAATTATCTCACATAACTGGGGTATGCAAGTAGACATCTATACAAACAAAGAGGAAGAGGTGAGGGAGAAAGGCTAGCATTTGAACCTCACTCATCTAAACTGGTCAAAAGAGAGAAGAATGCATACACATACACAACACAGTTGGGTACAGAAATATATTTCATTCAACAGGGAAATTGGAGGGGAAATGGAAAAGAGAAAAGGGAAAAATCAGAAGAATGGTCATTTAAGGGAAAGATTAATTCTGAGTAAAACAAGCTGTTCAATTAAGGATGTAAAAATATTTATACCTCTGAGGTGGCAAAGAAAGGGAATTCTGAAGTGTCTACAGATTGGGGAAAGGCTAAACAATTTATGGTATGTGAATGTGATGGAATACTGTTATATTACTGAACTTTTAGAAATTACAAAGGGGACAGTCTTAAAGGAACCTGGGAAGACAGAATCAAAAAGACCTGGGTTTGAATCCTGTCTCAAACATTTTACTAGCTGTGTATGTGACCCTGGGCAAGTTATTTAAATTTAAACCCCAATTATGTGAGATCATTTACTCTAACCTTGCTTTCCCTTCCACTCTGATGTATTTCTCCTCCCCTTCCTTTTCAGTCTTCTTTTAAGATCATCAAATTATTGAACCTTTCTGTGCCTCAGTTTCCACACTGTAAAATGAGAGGATTTGACATGATGGCCTCTCACTGTCCCTTCTAGTTCTATTGTCCAAATCACTAAGAAGAACACAAATTAAAATAATTTTCCAGCAAAGTGGCAAAAATAACAAAAGATAGAGATGAACATTGTTGATCCGGTTAGTCTCACTAAAATGGAATGCTTCCCTGAAGCATCAACAGCAATAGTAGTGGCAGGAAGCTTCAGTGGGGACAGAACCTGAGCAAATGGTACATATGAAGATGGAATGCCTTGATAGGAGTGGACATGGGGAAAAGTAGCAGTGGCCAGAAGTCCCTGGACTTTGTGTCAGAGAGTGATGAAAGGCAAGAATCATAAGAACTTGGGCAGAAATCTTCTAGTAGAAACATGAAACAAATAGCACTTAAGCCTTAACCCTTCCTCACCTCAAGTTTTATGAAACTTTTCTTGGCAAAGAGGCCCTAAACCAGGGGTTCTTAGCCTTTTGCGTGTCATAGATCTCTATGGCATTCTGGTAACATCTATGGACCTCTTCTCAGTATAATGATTTGTAAATGTTTGCCTTTACAAGAAAATACAAAGGATTACACAGGAAATCCATGGTCAGTAAAAATAAAGATGTATTTTTTTTCCCATCCAATTTCAAGGACCCTTTGAAATTGATCCATGGACTCCAGGTTAAGAACTGCTCTAAATCCTTTTATGGAATATCGCACTCATTTTTTGGATATGGTATGGCACTGAAAATGATTCTCCTGTTTGGTTTCTCTCGGTACTTACTATACCATTCTGTTCCAATTAAATACCTTGCTATTTGACTGACTGTTCCTGCCTGATTTGTTAGAAGAGTAAGTGTCAGATGGGGGCTCAAGGCATAAATTGCCCCTAGACTGAATCCAGCAACCCTTGAGTAGAACAGGTAGATTACATATATCAACCACAACTTGGTTTAAATGCTTATTCCCTCTGGGTAACATTTTCAATTTAGACTTAAAGAGAATTAAATGACTGATACCCATCTGAAATAAATAAGTCTTTATCACCTTAAACGTACACACAATAGCCAATTTTACAAGCCACACAAACTCCCACAGTTCAGATCACAATTTATGCATACTATGCTGTAAAGCTCCCCATAACAATTAGAGGAATTATGTGCTTAATTCATTACAAGTCAAAATGAAATTCAAAGAAGTTTAAGCATTAGCATGGACTTTAATGACTCAGATGAAGCTTTTAAAGAAACATAACATAAAAAAAAAACTGTTGGTGAGTTAAACAAATCACTGGCTTTCTACATGGACAAAGTAAAACAATCTGCAACATCTCTAGTGGATTATTTATAAAGATGCTGTAGAATACAGTTTTGTTTCGTAAAGAATTCAATATGCTTGAGTAGAAAATACTATATTCTCCAGAAGTTTAAAAAAAGATTCACTTTGCCTGTGGTGAAACAATCATTAGGCACAATTAATGAGGATTTAAGCCCCATTCACATAGTTCTTGTAATAGGGATAGAACCTTATTAATTATTAATAAATGAAAGTAACAAAATCTGGATTTCTTTGATTCTGTATAGCAGTTTAGAGGGAAAGTGTAATACAGACCAAAAACCGATTATTAACTAGGGACTAACTGGTTATTTTAAAATAGTTCAATTGCCTAAATTTGATTTTTTTCCCCCTCAGTATAAGTTTATATTTGTAGATAAGGCCCAGTCTTCCATAACTTGTCTGCATACAAGTAGGGCATAGCATAGAAGACTTGGAATCAAAGGGTCTGTGTTTGAATCCTAGATGGGATAAACCTGACAGCTGGGATTTTGCAAAAAGTCACTTCACCCTTTCATGCCTCTACTTTCTCTACAAAAGAGGGCTAGTTATTACAGAAATGGAACTCACTATTAGTTCCCCATTTTATGGGGAAAAGGACAGGATCTCAATGAACGATGATCCTTTCAAAAGCTAGACTATTAAAACACCATTTTGTCATGTTAAATTGATCCATATCCTAACATCTCCCTGGAGATGGATCATTTTAGTACATTCTAGAAGGTACAAAACATCAACAAAAATGGTGAGGCACCTGGTGTTCTCTCATACTTCCTTCCAAAGCTCTGGAGTGTCTCCTCACAACTCCAAGGCTCCAAGATGGATATGCTCTAGGAAATGTATGTTTTTTCTAGGAAATGTACTTGCCAATGAGAAAAAAATTTAAATGGGGTAAAAAGAAATTACCCAATAGTAAACCTCCATGTTAGCCTAACCCATTTCCAAATGCATAGAAATGGAGTAGTAACTTTGGTTTCTAACATCATATTTTCATAGAATATTCTGATTCTCACCTAACACATATTTATATTTTCAGTGAAATATGCTCATGAGTTTCAAAGGTTCAGATTAGAACTGACATAAGCCATCGCATTAACTGGAGAAAGTGTGTGATTAATTTACCATTCCTCTAAGTCAGATTGAATTCATGACTTTCGAAGTCCTTTTTAATTCTAAGATTCTACGATTTGCCCAACATCATACAGTTAGTGCTATAACTGACCTAGAACCCACATAGAAACCCTAACATGATGTAGCTGCTGTTGATGACGGCCGGAAGCAGGCGTGAGGCCCCTGCTAAGACCAGGGTACCAGGGGCAGGCCGTCTGGAGAAGAATTCAAGGACTCAAGCATTGTTGAGGTCAAGAAAAGATTTATTACACTTTTCAGCAGGCAAGAGTTCTTAGGGAACCTGCAACCTTAAAGGGGTATGGGTGAAGTTTTTATACAGGATATTCTATAGGAAACATGCGCCAAATATGCTAACTAGGTGTTTGGGGGTGGGATGAGGGAGTGGTTAAGGAGTGGTCAGTTCTGAAAGGAACATGCACTTTTGGTATCTACTGTGCAAAGATTTTACCCAAACTTCATCGGGAAATAGCCCAAGGGGAGGCTAACTGGAGGTGTGGTTTTAGGCCTGAAACATCACTAAGTCAGCTAGTGGTCAGGGCTGGCTCAGAAATACCAGGCTGCTCTTATCAATGTCCTGTTAGACAAGATAAATATAAGGGAGTATACATATGCCTAAGTCTAAAATACATATGAAAGGTCAGTGAGAAGTAAATGTTATTATGACCCAGTGCACAGCCCGTTCAGCCGGTATGCAGCTGGATCCAACACATAAGTTCTATAGGTGCAGCTGGCTACTCTAGTAGAAAGGGAGATACCAATTGTTGCTAGGGCAGGCTGTGTCCTTGGGCTGGGGAGAAACTGCCTGGGATAGTGTTTTGAGGCTAGGGAGGATTGTGATTTGTAAAGAGAAATGTGATTTTAGAATTGAGGCCCAAGTACATGCACCCAAGCATCCCATCACTATTTCTACAGTGTTTTAAGGTTTACAAAAGCCAGTGAAGCAAGTAGTACAAGTATTATTATTCTCCATTTATATAAACCTGATATTTGGAGAAGTTGCAAGAAACTTGGCTCCTAAGTGTCTGAGACAAGATTTCAACCCAGGACTTCTGACTCTAAGAGCCAGGCTGCCTCTTCCATTAAGCCACACCTACTCTGTGAAAGGACAACATGGACTTGCATTTATATGTATTTTATATTTTAAAGGAATTTAGCTACCCCTGAAAAATTACATTTTATTATTTCTTAATTACAAATTGATTTGAGGAAAACCATCTTTAAAACATTTAAAAGAGACTTTTTAAAAAGTCTTCCTGGAGATTCAAAGTTTGGTGAATCATAAAAATCAGCTACTCATACTGCTGAGAAAAGCCACTAAGGTTTGTTTTGCATTTTGGCTTTCACATCAAGTGAGCCATTTGGGTGTCTTAGCAAATTAATTTACTATTTAATCTTAACACTTTTTTTTTTTTAGCTCAGAGAATTTCTGACAGATGCTCAAACAATTAAAAACTGGTAGTAGTAAACGATCCTTTATATTGTAATATTTAGAGAGCTCTTTTGGAAAGTGAGAAAGTAGCACCCTCTGCTGCTGATTATCAGAAACACTTCCAAAATTTTAATTTAAATAAGCTCTCAAGACCAAGAAAATGACCAACAAAAACCCATTAACAAGCCTGTAGCAGATGAAAACTTCAATAAGAAGGAGACTGAATGCTCTGTTATTTTGGGTCAAACAGAATAAAGTCATTTTAAAAGAACAAATAGAGCATAAGACTTCAAAGTCTGGAGGTCATTAAGAACTAGAAAAAATAAATATTGTTTCCTTTAGGTTTAAGACAAACCACCTCATCCCTATTAAAAATGCTAGGAATGTCCCCATCCCACCTCACCCTGAAGAGAAAACACCAAGAATCTGTTAGCTTCTTATACACCCGTGAAAGTATAAGGAAAAACCAACTACAGAATAGCAAGGAGACAGATCTCTAAGTGGTAAGGTGCTGAGATAGGATCTGGGAGAAAGTCCAGGAGAATGTACCAAACACACTGGAAGTGGAAGGGGTCACTTCTTCTGAAGAAATCTTTCATTCACTATTCCCTTGCCTCTCAGGAAACTGGCCATCAGATAAGAGGTAGAGATGTATTTTTAAAAATGGTTTGTCGGTCCTGTTAGCTTTCAAAATATATTATTTTTATCCTGTATTAATAAAACGATTTATTGGGAAATGTTTGTGAGTAATCGACAATCAATTTTTAAAATCGTTCAATAACACTGAGAATATTCAAAAACAACGGGCATATTTTTATTGACAGGACTAAAAGATGTTAAGGAGACATTATTCATATTTATATAAATGCTATGCCTCAGATTGATTTTCCTTCTATATTCATGTGTTTCATCCATATAGAAATTACCATGTGTGGAGACTATCTCCATTAATGCAGACCAGCAATTTTTCTGTAACTTGTCATTTAAGCAAGTAGTCTGGGACACCAAGAGGTTACGTTGTGATCACATGCTAGTCAGAGGCATGACTCAAAGCCAGACCTTCCTGACTCCAGTGCTAGTCTGCTACTCACAAAGCTACAACAATCACTTCCCTCATCAGGTATATTACATGCATTATTTTAAAATACTGTTTTACTGTTATTTCACACTATAAACTCATAAATTTAAGAAACACATAGCAGACTTTAATATCCTCTAAAGAAGAACAGAGGAGGAATGGAGAATACCTCAGCTAGAGAAGAAAAATATCAGGCATGCCTGATCTGGTGCGAGAGGGACAGCACTGGACTTGGAGCTGGCTCACCTTGTTATGATACTAGATCTGATATCAAGTGTGTGACCTTAAGTAAATCACTTCACTTCTCTGGGCCTCAATAGCTAATGAACTTCACTAGCAAAATAAGACAAATGCTTGTGTTAACTATCTCAGAGAGTTGCTGGAAAGCGTGTGCTTTAGAAAGGGCTCTAGAAATGTGAGCTGTTGCTATCAAACACTGATGGAGTTTGGTTTTCTACAAAAGACAAAATCAGATTCTTGGCCTGTCCTTCAGAATCTGTTGAGTCCAGTCATATCTATGCCAGATAAGTGTAAAATGAGGGCAACATGTGCCCCAAAAAGAGGTGTATTTTTGTGTCCAGCTGGCAGAGGCAAAATCAATTTTTCTCATTACAACAGGCAGTAAGGAGTATCTGTGCAAAATTGGTTGTGCCATCACTTTTTCCAAGAGGCAGGTAGCAACAGCATCAATTATGAAACAGAGAAAAAAAGAACTTGACATAGCCAGGAGCTCTAATGATTTGGAAAAGTTATTATAAGAAAGCTTAGTCTCTGTAGGAATGAAATGACATGCAATAGCTGCCCCTGTTTGAATTAATGTTAATGTAGGGAGTATTAAATCAATCAATTAAAAGAGTACAAACAAGTCCTGAATGAATTTGAGAAAACTACTGCTTTGATTGTTGTGTAAAGACAAATGACCCTACACAGGAAATCTCTTCTAAGTGGCTGAATAGGGCACAGGGAGAATTCTAGTCCTGAATGAACCCAGTGGTGACAGACTCTTGAGGTGGAACTGTCCTTGGGGAAAGAAGGATTTTTCTGCTCCCTCAACACTAACTAGAAGAGGACCTTGTGAACTTTGAAAGATTGGAAGATCTGGGGTATCTACCAGAGCCAATAGCAATGTCCCTGGAAGCAGAAGTAGCTGATGCCAGAGATTGCACTGGAAGCTAAGAGACAAACCAAGCACAAACAAGATATTCTAAGGAAAGGCAGTATCAAGGCTTTGCAGGAGCATTGACCTTCATAGAGTCACAGCAGAGAGTTATAACTGAGGAAAACTTCCTGAGGGCACAATGAAGAGAGAAAATGATTTACAGTAACCAGGAGCTATGAGTTGACCTTTTGGCCACACGTGTTCTATAAATATGAGCCCAATCTCTTGAGGAGAGCACACCCCTCATTTAGGTAGATATTTTTGTAACAGCTGTCCTTGCTATACTTTCTTTAGTAAATACCCTTTTAAAAAGCTAATTAACTTTGGCAGATAATTATTGGAGAGCACATCAGATGGGGGCTCATGAGTGACTAGAAATTCCAACAAACCTCAAAGAAGAAGTAGTTATCCTCTATGAACCAAGTCCATTAATGTGTGGGAATTAGGGAATTAGACCCAGTCTCCTGTTTTTAATTCTTCTATAACACTCAATAAATTCTAAGAGTAACATAATTTTAATATCAAATTTTGTATGAGAAAACATATATTCTTCTTTATTTCTATGTCAAAAATTTATGAAATAAGAACTAAATTTTCCTTTATTTGCTCCCAATTTTGAAAGCTGGAATTGTCGAGATCATAAAGGACCATAAGAAAAAGGTTTCATTAAAAATGGAAAGACTTTACAGGACTGACTAGTCTATCTAGTAGTTTCCATAGTACTTAGTTTTACATTGGAAAGAGACAACAATATTCTTTCTCCAAAAAGGAGAAAGTAAATGAGAAGAGATAAAGACCTGATTCTTTACCTGTCCTGAGCAGGATAGTAGCAAACAAGTTCCTGGTGTCTGTCTCCCTTATTACCACAAAGAGAAGAGACTCAAAAGAAACAAAACATGTTAGAACTTGACAGAGATTTACTGATTGAGGTTGACTGTGTGGGAAAAAAATTGTTATGCTAGAAAGTGCTAACAGAGCCATCCTTACAGGTGAGATATTTCTGATGTGCTATAAGTTAGGGTCTTCACATCCCCAAATATTTTTACCAATCCCTAAAATCACAAAATCTGGTTGTATCACCTGCAGGGGGCATTCTTTTTAATATGCAAATTTTGTGGGTTGGAATAGCACAGGACCAAAGTCACAATTTCATGTAAATAGTCTGATCAGATGCTATTCTCCATAGTACAGGGACAGTGCCAGGGATCAGACCTGGGATTTCATTTGTATATGAAAGAGGAAACTCCCTCTGACAATACAGATCATCACCTTGTCTGCAATTTATAAACTCCAAGCACTTCTAGAGCACTGAGAAGTTATGTGGCTTGCAAGGATCACACAGCCAGGGCATGTTGGGGGTGGAATGTAAACTCAGTTCCTCCTTACTCCAAGATCAGCTCTTTACCCACTGTGCTATCCTGCCTCACTAGGACAAGTAAAGTTAACCCAACATTTATCAGGCCTGCATAAATGTTGCCAAGAAGGTCTAAGGAGCGGGGGAAAAGAGGTCCATAAACAAGTAAATCATGTGGTGGAGGAGAAGAGGGGAGAAAGGAGAGATGAAAGGAATAGAAGGCAAAGGCCCAGAATAGGGAACAGAGGGAGTCTTGAAAACAAATTGAGGGAAGATGGTGGAGTGGAAGGATGGACCTGTAGAAGCTCTCCGCCCCCCCCCCCCCACCATAGCCCATAAAATACTTGTAAAAATGACTGTAAACAAATTCTAGAGCCGCAGAAACCACAAAACAACAGAGTGAAAGAGATTTCCAGCCCAAGACAGCCTGAAAGGTCAATAGGAAAGGTCTATCACACCAGGTTTGGAGCAGAACGCAGCCCATGGAGTATAGCCCAGCCTTGGTTGCACAGTGTAGCAGACAGGACTGCAGCAGGTTTCAGGGTGTGGAATCACATGTAGCAGCTGTAGCTCCCAGATTCCTCAACCCACAAATGCCAAAGAGAGCTTCAAAGGTCAGTGAGAATGCTCTTTCACCTGGGTGAGAAGGGAGCAGGATCCTGCCCTAGCTACAGCCCCAGGCAGAACAGCATCCATTTTTGGAGCCCTCAGCCTAAAGACCCTGGAGGAACTGAGAAGCTGATCTGAGTCTCAGCCCTGAGTGGCTATCCTGAGATGAGGAGGAGTACTGGCTGGTGGAGCTGGTGGAAGCTCTGGAGAAGGAATCCTACTCCCAGATCCTGGGCAGAAGAGTGCTTGTGGTTGCTCACAGACCAGAACACAGGCCAGGAGAGGAGTAAACTCCTCTCCCTTGATTGTGCCACCTTGGAGGAACTGAGAACTTACAGGTCCCTAGAGTATACCCTCCTCTTGACAAAGGACTCAAAAGTCAAGTAACTGGCTGAGAAAATACCCCCAAAAAAGAAAAAAAAATAAGACCATAGAAGGTTACTTTCTTGGTGAACAGGTATTTTCTTCCATACTTTTAGATGAGGAAGAACAATGTATACCATCAGAGGAAGTCAAGGCTTCTGCATCCAAAATCTTCAAAATAAATATGCAATAGGATTAAAACCATGAATCACCTACCCAGCTGAAACTAAGTATAATACTTCAGGGGGAAAATGGTTATTCAATGAAATAGAGGACTTTCAAGCATTCTTGATGAAAAGACCAGAGCTGAAAAGAAAATTTGATTTTCAAACACAAGAATCAAGAGAAGCATGAAAAGGTAAACAAGAAAGAGAAATCATAAGGGACTTACTAAAGTTGAACTGTTTACATTCCTACATGGAAAATTAATATTTGTAACTCTTGAAACTTTTCTCAGTATTTGAGTAGTTGGAGGGATTATACACACACATATATAGACAGAGGGCACAGGGTGAGTTGAATAGGAAGGGATGATATCTAAAGAAATACAATTAAGGGACAAGAGAGGAATATATTGGGAGGAGAAAGGGGAAAATGGAATGGGGCAAATTATCTCTCATAAAAGAGGCAAGTAAAAGCTTTTTCAATGGAGGGGAAAAGGGGAGAGGTGAGAGGCAAAAAGTGAAGCTTACTGTCATCACATTTAGCTTAAGGAGTGAACAACATACACACTGAATTTGGTATGAAAATCTATCTTACACTACAGGAAAGTAGGGGAGAAGGGGATAAGTAGGGTGGGAGGGATGATAGAAGGGAGGGTAAATGGGAGGGAGTAATCAGAAGTAAACACTTTAGGAGAGGGACAAGGTCAAAAGAGAGAATAGAAGAAATAGGGGACAGGGTAGGATAGAGGGAAATATAGTTAGTCTATTATGGAAGTCATTTGCAAAACTATACATATATAACCTATATTGAATTGCTTGTCTTCTCAGTGGGGATGGGTGGGGAAGGAGGAAGGGAGAGAAGTTGGAACTCTAAGTTTTACGAAGGAATGTTGAGAATTGTTTTTCCATGCAACTGGGAAATAAGAAATACAGATAATGGGCTATAGAAATCTGTCTTGCCCTACAGGAAAAGAGAAAAGATGGGGATAAGGGAAGGGAGGGGTGTGATAGAAGGGAGGGCAGATTGGGGGAAGGGGTAATCAGAATGCACAGTATTTTGGGTTGGGGGGAGGGGAGAGATGGGGAGAAAATTTTGAACTCAAAATCTTGTGGAAATGAATGTTGAAAACTAAAAATAAAAAAATTAGAAGGAAAAAGAAGAAAACAAATTGAGGCTGACTTTAACCTTTATATTCCCTCCCCTGCACCTGGCACTTGTAATGGAAAGTATTAGAGGATTAAATTTAATCCCTGATGATTATTAGCTGTGTGACATTTTGTATGTCACTTCATCTCCCTGGTTCCCAGTTGTCTCCTCTATAAAATGAACATCATTATATTTACAGCACTAGCTATGCTTCACCCAATTCTTATGAGGAAAACACCAGATCAGGGCCTCTTAACCTTGGTTATATCACAGACCCCTTGGGCAGTCTAGTGAGGCCTGGGGATCCCCTTTCAGAATGTTTTTAAATGCACAAAATAAAATATCTAGGATTACAAAGGTAACCAATTATATTAAGATACAGGTATCAAAATATTTTTGAAGTGTACTGGACCACAGGTTATGATTGCCTGCACTAGTATAACTACGATTGAATACCTCACAATTTTGTCAGAGGCTCTTTCTCCATGTTAGGTGATTTATAAAATGCAAAGTACATTTTACTCAGAAGAAAAAGTTTATGTGAGAATGTTGTTCTCACATTAACCTGAACAACACCAGCCTTTCACCAATTCTATTCAATGTGAAAATTTTCAGATAATGATTTGAAACGTTTGCAATTGTTCATCTTACAAATTGTTTGGTAGACAATTTGAAGGTCAGGCATATCCAATCAACTTTTTTACAGGGAGCTAAGGGCCAAATTCAAGAAACAATCCAAATAAACATTTATTAAGCTCCTACTACATCCCAGGTACTAAGTGAGGGATCTAAGTAGTTAGGAAGAACAAATGGTCTGTATATTGGACCATGGTCTGTTGACCTGCTTTTCTCCAACAGTCATGAGATGTGAAAGAGAGAAATGGTCTAATATTCCAGCAGTAGTTTTATAACTTAAGTTTATAGTATCTAAAATTGAAAGAGACCTTAGAAATGATCTACTCCCACTCACTTGTTTTACATAAAACCCAGTCCACTGGTGAGGGAGCCTCTCCTTATTGGGGGTGATCAATTGCCTGCAAGGGCAGGAAAGAGGAGGGGTCTTCAGTTTTCTTCAAGATTCTTCTTTCCTTGGGTTCCAGAGCCATTTGGGGCACTTCTGGCTTCCAACTTTGAGAAAGAGGAAAGATGCCAATCCCACTTCAGTTTGCTGAAAGGAAAAGAAGAGTCTGGGAAGAAGCTGACATGAGAGGGGCGACATCTTCATCATGTCCCCATCCCCGACTTGCTACGCTAGAGCCTGTCGGGTTTTTCCCTTGAATGATATCTAGCAATCTTTCTTCTGAACTGAATTACCTCACTCCCAATGGAGAACTCCTTCACTATTGTCTGGTGTATATTCTCTTATGTACATGTTCTTTGATGTTTGTTTTGCTATGGAATTGGGCAAGTGGGCTTTTTGACTAAGTGTTCTATGTATTCATGGTGGAATTTGTATTTGATGGGAAGGGAGTCAAGCCTTGGCTATAAAGCTTGGTGTCCTGCTTCCCCCAATAATGAAACAGCAATCACAAGTTGACTTGAACCTGAAAATCACATCTTCTAGACTAATCACGTTTGAGTGGGCAGATACATATAATTCTAGCCCTATAATACTCCTCTCAGGATAACAAAGTGGCAGCTTCTGGTTCCAACTATGTACTTCCCCTCCTGGCAGGAATTAAAGTTTCCCTTGCAGAAGAGGCTAGAGATGTCTATTCTCTTTCCTCAAGACACACAATGATACCTCCATGCTATATGCAGGGAAAAGATAATCATTGCTACGCACAGGTGAGGAAACTGAGGCAGAAAAGGAAAACTACTCTGACAAAGAGATCTGAGTCTAGGTCACATAGAATTTCAGAGTTGGAAGAGACTTCAAAGCCTACCTAGTTTAAACTGTACATGAAAAATATACTCAACAAGTGATCCTCTGATTTCAAATCCAGAGTGTTTTCCATAGCACCAAAGACTTCCAGTAAAGATTCCCAACGTTCTTCCTTATACGAGGGAAGGTGTCTATGGAGTCAATCATTCCACCCCACTTCAAATAACTAAAAAAAATACCTTCACTGGATGTGAATATCTCCATAGAACCTATCAATCAATCAAAGGCATTACACATATATCTTCTGAAGCCATATGAGGCTTCTAAAAATAACAAGTCAGCTCAGAACCCAGTATTATCAATTATAACAGTATTATCAACAAGTAGTATAATGGAGAATTATCATGGGAGCTGATGAGATCACAAAGTGAAATACTATAGAGGAAGAAGAAAAGAGGGCCCAGTACAGATTCCCAAGGAACAGTTACAGTTAGAGAGCACGATCTGGAGGATGGGAAGGTTTGAACTTCTCACTGGTGTGTCCTGGCAGCAGCCCAGGGCCAGCACTGATTGGGAATGGTCATTAGGAGATGGAAACAGAGAAGGCATATGGAAGAAAGGCAGCTTCGTGACTCTCCAGCTGCACCATTAGAAAGCTACACCATACCTTAAGGAAACAAAGGAATTCCCAGGAGTTCCAAATGAGCCTTTCGCCACACTTGCTCTCCAAGCGCAATCCCAGTTTTCCCTGGACTCTGTATGTACTTGTAGGGTTCTGGGGAGATGTTTTGGACCAACTGTTGCTACCTTAGTAAACACCCCTTTGTAAAAGCTAATCAAGGCTGCCTAACTAACTGATATCAAACAGGGTACATCCACTCAGTACCTCCTGGCTAGGCCCTCAGAGCTCCCTAGAACCTTCTGTGCCTCAACCTGTCAGTGAGGGAGGAGAGGCTGCACTGGGAAACAATTTTGAATGAAATGCCTTAGGTGGGGAATTATTTGGAATGAGAGTTGTTTCTATGGGTCCTGCATTTGCAAATTCTGTTGAAATGAATTTGTGGAAAACATTTTTCTTAGTTTTGATATGTTCTAGGAAAAATAACATGCATTTCCAATTAAAGAGGTAAAATTCACCAATTTGGGCAACTTCCATATGCAGATTTGTGCCTTCCATAGCCTGCACTAAATACAGATCCAATCTGCTTTTGGTTCACAGCTGTGTGGTCATTTGGTGGCCCCCTAGTTAGTGGCTATTTGCCCATGGCTACACAAAGTGATAGAAATGAAAATGACTTACTATGATAATTGGTCTTTCTTCAGGTTAAGTGACTGATATGAGAAATGTAAGACACAAGAACCCATTACTAAAATTGCAATAAATTCTCTTAGAGAATTTTTAAAAGAAGGACAGATGATAGCTTTGGGGGATAGTTTAATCGTGGTCCTGGCTAGAAGTAAGATGAAGCAGATCATATGAAGTGTGATCCAAATACTAGGCTACTTAATTGGACATGATTTGGACCAGCCTTCATACTCATTTGCATGACTACACATAAATCACACAGTAGTATGTATTCTCGTGCAAATATCGACGCTGCGGCTGTTCATTCTAGAGTTGGTTTGGGCGATTCTTGTCAAGAGTACCAGGCAGTGATTTCAGCAGACATTTTAAGGCTCACAGATATTGTTAGCTGTGGCACATCCAATTGTATGGGCCTATCGTAGCCTAGGGCAAAGAATACTGGACTTGAAGCCATAGGATCATGGAATGTTATAACTAGAAAGGACAGTAGAGGCAATCTAGGAGAAAACTGAGGCCTGAAGAGGGGAAGTGATTTGCCAAAGTTTACACAGGTAGTAAGGAACAAAGTTGAGATTTGAGCACTCTTCCCCAACTCCTGCTGCTTGCTCTATTTCAATCTCAACTCTGCAATGTTTCACTACACATCTACTCATCCCTTCCACTGTGCCCTCTGAAACTCCTGTCCTGTAATCCACAAATTTTCCTTTATTTTAAACCTGTCCCTATCATACTGCTTCCATCTGACTCTCACTGAGACATGGCTCTCCAGGGATGACACTGAAGCTCTATGGGTCCTTTCCAACACAGGTTGTACCTTCTTTCACTCATAACTTGATGGTCCCAGAGAAGAAATCAGAAAACTCTGTTTCTTACAGACAATTCCAGACTCTCCCTATACTACCATCACTCAGCAACTTCTCTCTTGAGGTGCATTTTCTCCAAATTCATTACTCAATCCAGATCTGGCTGTTATCTACCAATCCTCTTCCCTGCCCCTAGGCTATTCTCCCTCTTTTCTCACTGGGTTTAGTGCCTGTCTTACCTTCTCCCTCTCTACCCTGGCTCCTTCCATCATAATAGGGGATATCAAGAAACATTTTGATGTTTCATCAAATATCCTGATCTCCCACATCTTCATGTTACTCAATTCCTATGACTTACTTCTCCATTCTATCTCAGCTACTCATAGGAAATGATCTTGCCATAACTTACAAGTATTCTACTTCCATGATCAAGAATTCTGAAATTCTTTATAACCTCTAATCATATCATCTCTCTATATACTTTTCTCTTCCTAAACCTATTTCTCTTGACAGCAGTCTCCTCATTGCAATCACAGTCAGTCAGTTGGTCAATAAACACTGAGGATATAAAGGCAAAAGAAAAGTCCTTGCCTTGGAGGAGCTCACAATCTAATGGCGGAAATTACCTCCTCCTTTGACTGTACTCTTTTCCTTTCCCAAACTGGATCCCTCAGTGAACCAGTTTAATTCTATAGTATCTTCTACTCTGAAACACGGTATTCCCTTGTTTTAACACTTCTCGTGCCTTGCCAAATTCCAGCCCTGGATTATTTCACCAACTACTTCTGACTCACCTAGTCAGGCACTGCAGAACAGAAAGGAAGTCACATAAAACCACACCAACAAATCTGTGTTGTGTGTGTGTATGTATAAATTCAACAGAGTCCTCACTGCATCAAAGCAATTCTTTTCCTCCTCCCTGACTGATTCTCTATCCCACTCCCCACAGAGGCTGTTCCAAACCTTATCTTTTCCACTCCAGCCTCAAATAGCATTCCTTGCTAACTCCCCTCAGTTGAAGACCTCACCTCATGTTTAACTGAGACAAAGTGAGGTCATTTGCCAAGGACTCTCTTTCTCCTCTTTATCATGTCATCTTCTCTTGACATCATCTCCCACTGTTTGTTCTTTTACTACAACCTCCAAAGAAGAAATGGCTCTTCTCATTAAGATCAAACCTTCTACATGTACCCTTACTTCCACCTCCTTTCTTCTTTTGCAGCCAACTTCTCTCCCTCTAACCCTTCTGGGTTTTTCTGACACTGCCCATTTCCTTCCTACCTATCTGCCCACTCTTTCACAGTTTCCTTCGCTGGGTCTTGAGATACATGATATTCATTAACTGGGGTATATCCCAAGGCTCTATTTCCCCTCTTGTTGTTCATTTGTTTCAGTCACATCTGACTCTTCATGATCCCACATGTGGGTTTCTTAACAAAGATACTAGAGTAGTTTGCCATATCCTTCTCTAGCTCATTTTTACAGATGAGGAACTGAGGCAAACAGGGTTTATCCAGAGTCACATGATGACTAAATGTCTGAGGTGGGATTTGAATTCATGATTAGTCTTCCTGATTCCAAGCTCAGTACTCTATCCACTGTACCACCTAGCTGCCCCATTTCACCTCTACTCCTCATCTGGTGATCTCATCTCATAAGTTCCTATGGGTTCAATCATCTCTATGAAGATGACTCCTAGATCTTTGTAACCTCTTTGCAGACTTCTAGTCTCACAACTCCAACTGCCTATTGGGCATTTCAGATTGGATGTCCCATAGACATCTTAAAATGAACATGTTCAAAATTGAACTCATTATCTTTTCCCAAAAATCCTACACTTTTTCAAATTTTTCCATTATTGTTGAGGGTACCATCATCCTTCTTGTCACCCAGGTATGTGACTTCAGAGCATCCTCAATTCCTCCCTGTCAATCATCTCACATGACCAATCCATTTCTCAATTTTTAATTTCTATCTATATAACATCTCTCAAATATGTTCTCTCTGTTCCTATAGTCATCACTCTAGCTGGGGAGAGATCTTTATATTTGGCATAGATATAAATTGTAAGATTTTTATACAGATTTATTTGCCTAATTATTCACTGCTCAGGTCAACAGCAAATTGAGTTTGCATTTTCCATATACAAACCAGTTAACTATAAGGGAGATAACCTGCAAAGTGGAGATAACTCACCCGTGGATAGCTGGAGTTGGCATTGTTTATTTTTGTTCTCCATTATATTTTGAGATCCTTAAGGGGATTAATTATATTTGATATGCAAAGTTCTAAATAGAAATTGTTATTCAACTGACTATCTTCCTTAAAACATGCTTCTTTACAATGTAGGGGGGAAGAGTCTGGGAAGTTGGTGAAGTTAGGGTAGCTTTACATAGAAAGAGGGTTTTATAATCTTGATAAACAGCTATAAATCTCACAGCAAAAATCAGAGCAAAGAGAAGGAAAAGACTTAAAGAATTATGTTTTTAAATGGCTGAGCTCTTACTAAAATAAAATGAAATAAATATGTGTGTATGTATATCCACCTATATTTCAAATCACAATATTCTGTTATATAATAAGGCTCATCTGGAGGGTTCACTTCTGCTATGCCTGCTGGGAGTTTCCCACCTGTGTCAGCAGCAATATCTGCTATCACCCAATTACGCTACTAACCAGTGAGCTGCAAGACAACTGATTTTGCCCAAATGAAAGCAGAAGTATTGAGGCTGCTTCAAGTCCACGAGTGCCAGTGGACTTCTTTTTGCTGTCCTCAGCACTACTGAAATTATTTTAGAAAGTAAGCACAAAGAAATGGAATTTGCCTCCCTGCTTCAGGGGGAAATGACTCAGTTAAGAAACTTCTTTCTGTTCAGTAGTTAGGTTGGAAGTGCTCATCATCATTTGCCACTCTCCTAATAACATTTTCCTTTGGGAGAGATAGCTGGCAGGTTTTCTACTTCCATGAAGCAAGGAAGGTAGCGCCCTTGAAATGGTATCACTGCTAAGTTGCATCCATGCCACTGGATTCCAGAGAACACACTCTGGGGGGTCAACAGCTAGTCTACCTACACTGATAGGGCATTTAGTTCTGACCTTTTCCCCCATTCACTCTGCCCTGGTTCAGTGTCCTAAGCTATCTGGCCAAATTCCACATGGGATGCTTACAAATGTCTTTGCTTTGAAGAGTTTCCCAGGTGACTGGAGCTCCTGGAATTTAATACTTCCTAAAGGAAATTGTGCTGTGCCCTCATGGTTACTGCACTCCAAAGACTATAAATTCATTTGATTAATTCATATCCCTTTTGAAGACATTCTGCCAAACTGGGCAAGGGCACATTCTCTCCTCTTCTCACTCAGGCACTTGGAAAAGTGAAAATGGAGAGATATCCTCACTCGGGAAGTTATTAGTTGTTTTACCATCGAAAGACATCATTTCACGGCTTTTTGATTATTTTGATGTCTGAGTTCTTGATTTGCCACACAGAAAAATGACTTCATTTCTTTTTCATAAATTTGTATAAAATCCACTGAATGGTAGAGGTGGACATTTATTCTCCTTAATTTCCTCGGCATGTATGAGCCAGCAAATCTTTTCTGAAGAAGCTGGAACTTGAGCTGAGTCTTGGAGGAAGCAGAGATCCCAAGGAACAGAGGTGAACATGTCATACATGGGTGACAGCCTATACATAGACTGAGAAGGGAGATGGAGAGGATATGTGAGGAACAGCAACTGGGCTAGACTGTAGAGTGAATGGAAAGGACTCAAATATAAGAAAACTAGAAAGGTAGGAAGGAACCAGTTTGGGATGAGCCTTGAATGCCAAAACAGAGAAGTTTAATTGTGATCCTAAAGGTAATAGGGAGTCACTGATATTTACTCTGTGTGTGTGTGTGTGTGTGTGTGTGTGTGTGTGTGTGTGTGTGTAGGAGCACAAACTTGTTAGATTCTTACTTTGGGAAAATCCCCATAGCAAATGTGTGGAGGATAGATTATAGTGAGTAATGACTTGAGACAGGGAGACCAATGAGGAGGTCATTGAGTAGTCCAGATGAGAGTTGATTAGAGTCTTAACTAGAGAGGTGGCTGTATGAGTGGAGACAGGGGGCCATGTGATGTTGCAGAGAAAGCAATTACAAGATTTGACAACTGCCTGGATATGTGGGATAAATAAGAGTGAGGGGATGAGGATGGCACTGAGATTAAGAACCACAGTAACTAGAAAGATGAAAGAGAGTGCTATCTCTTCATCAGACTGGAATAAAGGAAGGTACATTGAAACATACATGCTATTTATATCTTTCCGAATAGTGGAGTTCCCATGAGTAACTGAGCTGACTATTCATCTACCTAGCCCTCCTTCACAGTTCATGGCCTCGAAAGTTTTGTTTCAGATCCTAGACCTCTTCTACCACAGATCAAGGAAATACATTTCTCTAAGAAGGAAAAATGCATTACTGGGCAAAAAAATACTAAAATACAAAGTAAATTGGGAAAGAGGGACCACGAAATGTAAATGTAAGGAAACAGGGGACAAAGACTGACATTGGCAATTTGTCTTCAACTTCCCTACTCTTTTTCCACAGCCCCCTTTTCCCCTCACTGCTCCCTATATACACATAATGCTTCTTCTGCTGCCTTTTGGCAACTCACACCAACTGGACCTCCCTGGCAGATTTCCCCAGGCCTTCTTCCCCCCATCAAAACTTATTTCCCTATTTTATTTTAGGGAACTGACAAATCAAATTAAGCTACTGATGGTATAAGCAGAGGTTGGCAACCCCTGCCACCTGAGTTAAAAATGGCTTTTTATCTTTTTAAATAAAGTTGTATTGTATTTAAAAATACAAAAACCAATCAGCTCATGGATTAGATTTGTCCCTCATATGTGAGTTTTAAATAGGGGCACAGATACTTTAATGTGAAGGCGTGAGTAGTAGGTAGATTTCAGTCAAAAGGGCAAGGCAGGAAGAGTTTGAGGAAAGCAAGTAACTGTTGACCTCAGGTACTGCAAATAGCATTAGGACTTTAAGCTCATAACCTATATGTGAAGCACAGGAAAATCAACTGAATAATGTGGAAATACAAAAAGAGAGAAGTAGAATACTGATCACTGGCACTAGACCAAATTGTTATTCAAATTTCAACCTCTCCCTTTGATTCTGGTCATCCCTTAGGATGTTGTTTCTAATGGGGTCATTCAATCCAGTGTAACCAATCAGTTAATTTCCATTGGAAATAACTCACAAAAGTATCTGGACCTTTCACAGAGTCATCAGATCTCAAAAGGACTGGCAAAATGATCTACTTCACTTTTAGAGGTAATGAAATCAAGGTTGAGAGCTGCCAAAAAGAAGGAGTTAAGCTTAGAACCCATTTCTCCTGACAGCAAGGCTCTTTCTACTACAATAGACATGAGAAAGGCAATCTGCTGAATATTCAATTCTCTCATCTTAACAAAATAATGGGAAAACATATGTATTCACCAACAAATGACAAATGAGATAGATTTTGATGGTGCCCCATGAAAACATTCTAGCAGATTTTTAAATGTCTCTTTATTTGCATAGGGTTGTACCATCTACAAAGTGCTTAAATGATATTAAGTTCCTATCCAGTGCAAAAGCCCATCTTGTCAACATGCATGTCTTCTTCTTGATGGCAAATGGTTATAAATCTTGGAACACCACAATCTCTGAGCAGTTTAAGGTTCAGCTTATCCAAATATCAAAGACAAATGGTGGGTACAAATTAAGTTGCAGCATATTTACAGTGATAACCCTATATGAGAGAAGCGACATGAGGGAAATCATTGAGGAAATATATGATGAAGAAAGGAAGTGGCTTGGTCACGTTGACCCAGCAAGGGCTAATGAACAGACAGCCTGAATTATCCCTTGAAATTTAAGAACTGGAGGAAGGACTCTAGGATGACAGGTGGATCCATCAGGAAGGATATAAAGAATAACATGGACAAGAATCACAGAGGATGAGAAAGCATGGACTGAAAGCTACACCAATGGAGGGAATGCCCACACCAGTGAAATCAGAGATCTATTCAAGTATTTCATTTGATCCTCACCAGAGCTTTGTGAGATGGATAGGACAGATTCAGGACGAGTTCTGAGTTAATACATTACTTTTAAAATAAAACTCCTTTCAACAAGTCCAGTGACATGACCATATGGGGGCAAGTCTATAGTTACTTTGACAGGTAGCACCTTTGCTTTCTCGGTATCTCTGAGATACAAGTAGAATAGCAGCTATGAGGACTACCCCAAAGAATCTGTGCTTTAATTTCCTCATTTAAAAATGAGGGAGCTGAATGTGATGGCCTCAAAGGTACTTTTAACTATAAATCTATGATTCTGTATCTTAACATAGTAAATTAAGACATATAGTATGGCTCCACAGCATTACTCAGAGTATAAGCTAAGGGAGTGTGTTTATTTGACCCAAATCAGCACCTATACACTGAATTCTGGCATCAAGCACTTAAACCAGGCTTTTGCTATATACCATACTCTCTAGTACTAGATATAGTCCAAGTCCTGTGTTTCCCAGCAGGTGTCAGTATAAGGCAGTTCTGGATACGAAGGGAGTAAAACAGTAGGATTCAAAAATGCCACATTTAGAAACAATAATAAAGTGACAAACTGGGATGTCGGGGGGTTAGGAAGTGACCAAATCACTGAGAAAGATCAAGAAATTGATGAAAAGAAGATACTGCCCAACTCAAGTGGCTACAAGGATGCAGAAGAGGCCAACGTGAGATTTCTGAGGCATTGGCAATTGATGGAAATTGTTCAAAGGTGATCCATATTGTGGCAGAAGATAGTTTGAAATTTGATCTTAGCAGGGAAAATGGTGTATAATACAAAAAGCACTAGCTCTAGGGTGAGAGGACTTGGACCTAAATTCCGATTCTGCCATTTGCTAGGGGCTCATTGTGGTAGAATGGAAAGAACTGAGTGAACTAAGCCCTTTTAAGAAATATTATGAAAGAACTTCCAAATGATTCTAGTCCAAAAACTGTGGACTAATTGGAAAAAGAAACACATCAGTTTTTAATGATCAATTCAGAAATAATATCTTGCTTCTCCCTCTCTCTAGATCAGCCAAGGAAAGAGATCTTGCTTCAGAGTAATTAGGGGAGTGACCTGACAAGGGAAAGGGGCCCTTGATCCTAATCTAAGAGTAGCTATTCTGAACCTTCCCATCTCTCCTCAAGTCTCCCATGGTACTCCTTTCTCCAACCCACAGTTGAGAACCTCACCTCACACATCACTGGAAAAACTGAGAGCATTTGTGAAAAGTTCCCTCTTCTCACCTCCTGCTCATGTCACATCACTTTTCCCTTCGCCCCTATCTCTTCCTTCACTCCTGTCTCAGGTGAGGAGACAACTCTTTCCCTGGCCAAGGTAAACCTGTCCACATACAATTTTGACTCCACTCTATCCCATCCTGTCTCCAGCATCATTCCTATTCTTTCACTCACCTTCAATCTTTCCTATCTAGTGACTCCTTCGGTTTTGCCTACAAACCTGGTCAGATCTCCGCTACCCTTGAAAAAAATCCTTCTTCTGACTTGACCATCCCTGCTCATAGTTCTCATCCTATCTTTTCTCCCCTTTGTGGCTAAACTCCTCAAAGAAAATCATCTATACCAGGGGCTTTCACATCGCCCTTTCTCATTGGATTTTTTGCTCTGTAATCCAGCATCCAAACACCATCCAATGGAAAGTGCTCTCTCCCAAGTCCCAATTGCCAAAACTAATGGTCTTTTCTTAATCTTCAACCTTCTTTTTCCTCCAAAACCTTTGATGCTGTTATCTCATTCTTTTTCTGGTTACTCCCTCCTTCCTAGATTTTTTTGTAACACAGCTCTCTCCTGGTTCTCCTCCTATCTTTGTGAAAGTACCTTAGTTTCCTTTATTGGTTCTTCATCCAGGTCATGCCAACTAACTATGGGTGTCCTCCAAGGTTCTGGACCAGGGGTAGGGAACCTGCAGCCTCGAGGCCACATGCAGCCGTCTGGGTCCTCGGGGTGTGGCCTTCTAACTAAGCCCAAGTTTTACAGAATAAATCCTTTCATTAAGGGGATTTGCTCTGTGAAGTTTGGATCCAGTCAAAGGGCCACACTTGAAGACCTAGAGGGCCACATGTGGCCTCGAGGCTGCAGGTACCCCACCCTTGGTGGACCCTTATCTCCGCTCCCTCCATACTAACCAACTTGGTTTATTATCTTTATGCAAATGATTCATATGTTTATATACATGTATATGTATGTAGATATATATGTACATGCATGTATATCCATCTCTGACATCTCGACTTCCAGTCTCACTTCACCAAATGCCTTTTCAACATCTCAAACTGGATGCACCAAAGGCATCTTAAACTCAACATGTCCAAAACTGAACTCATGATCTTTTTCCTCAACCCTAACCTTATATAAACTTTCCTATGATTATTGAAGACACCACCATCCTTCCCTGTCTCTCAGCCTCACAACCTTGATATCATGCTCACCTCCTCACTTCGTTACTCCATATATTTAATCTATTCTCAAGTCTTGTTTCCACCTTTAAAATGTCTCCTCCATATGACTCTTTCTTTCCACTCATATGATCACCACTCTGGTAGAGGCCTGGGAGAGAGGGAGGGAGGGAGGGAGGATTTAGGAACGACTACCACATCACATTAACGATTTCAGTTTTTGTTATAGTTTTTTATAGCTATCATGTCCAATGCCTTGATGTTTTTCTTAAATACAGCATTCTTGGTATTTAAGCATGTAGTCTACAAGTCTTTGTCCTCCCTCGTTTCTTACCCCTTAAACCACATTTTTTGGCAAACTTTCCCTATGCCCACCTTTGTACTGAAGCCATAGATTATCAAATATACTGATTTCATATTTATTAATCATTCTTTGTACCATCTTTCTTCCACCTCATCTCATGCCATAGTAGATGGACTATAACTATTTTTTATGGTGGTGTTTTTGCAAATATTTATAATTAGCATTATAGTTTGAGATGATCAAATGCTCCATGAAATGATGTCTCATTAGTTTTGGACACACAGTAGAATTAATCCCACTAATTCCTTTATTTGCCATTTAAAAGAGAATTTGTGAGCCATCTTTTCATTTAGCTACAACTTCCTTTTGCTCTGGGTTCGTTTACAGAAAGAATGTCAATACTGAGACAACTCATTCCTCTAATAGTAAGTTTACTCATCACAGGTCATTAGATAAGGATCTCATGTTTCAGTGTCAATAATAAAAACAGTATTTATAGAAGGTTTATAGGCCATCCTTGATGAAGTTATGAGAAGGGAACAGGTAGGATTCTGCAAACAGTAATCTATAGTTACACAATTTATGAAATGCTGTAGACATTTTACTATGACTATTTTTTAAAAACTCAGTTTGCAAAAGCAAATATGCCATCTTAAAGGCATTCCTCCAACAATGCATTTCTCAAGAATATGTCAAAATCAGATGGAAAAAAAGAAATCACTTTGTTTCATGCCCCAGATCGTCACTATCCAGTGAGGCATAAGAGGGATGTAATAAGAATAATAACCATCCTCTCCAACCCATGGGTAGGGGCACCGCCCAGATGGCATAAAGTGGGCCCGGAGAAAACTACAGTGAGCTGGGAAGGTCTGGCCAGGTTGGCTCCGGTAATACCACTAATTGTGTAAGAAACAGAAAGGACGGTACAGGGTTGCAGAGTGGCTGGCCCGAAATGAAACCATCCTGACAATCAAACTAATCTGAAAGACAAGTGGAGTGGGAAAGACTCCATGTTTTGACTCTAGAAGAAGTCAAGGTACGTTGGAACAAATCAGAAAAACCAGTACTCTACCTGCCGGAAACATTTCAGGGCAGATGGTGTTCACCACTAAAGAAGGCAAACCATAAGTGCCCATGGAATGAAATAAATACTTCAGTTATGTGCCAGCACTATACCACAAGCAAACTGGAAACAGATATCACCAGTTATAAGCAAGGACTTGACACTGCTTTTTGTCAATGCTACCCTCATCTCCAATTCATAGCAAATGATCATAGGAAAATATCTAAAAACCAAACAAGATATTTTATCCCTATACTGAGGTTAGACCACATAAAAAGTTAAACTCAGGAGCTACTAAAATCTAAAGTAACTGAGAAATTGAAAAAAAACTCCAAGGTTACTGGAAATCTTCACTTAATGTAAACTCCAGAAGTTATTTTTATGAATCAGAATTTTCACTGGCTGTTCCCATTGCCTCCATCTCCCTCCTTATCTCTGGTCTCCTTCAAGCCTCATCTAAAAGCCTGCCTTCTGCAAGAAGC
Source organism: Notamacropus eugenii (assembly GCF_028372415.1). Classification (NCBI taxonomy): domain Eukaryota; kingdom Metazoa; phylum Chordata; class Mammalia; order Diprotodontia; family Macropodidae; genus Notamacropus; species Notamacropus eugenii. Next base: position 80,146,682 of record NC_092879.1, read on the forward strand.
CTTTTCCAGTCCTCCTTAATTTTAGCACCTTTCTTCTGAGATCATGTACTAATTCACCTTTAATGTATCTCCTTCTGTCCATGGTTGTTCGAATGTAATCTCCCCCATTAAACAATGAACTCTTATAGAGCAGGCACTATTTTTCGTCTTTCTTTGTATCCCCAGCACTTAGTACAGCACATAGCACATATTAGGTGCTTAATAAATGCTTTGTTATGGTTCAGCCACGTCAGTGGAGTCTGAATCTTTCTGACCCCATTTGAGGTTTTCTTTGCAAAGATACTAAAATGGTTTGCCACCCATAATAAATATTCACTTACTGACTAACTGATAATAATTCTAGCATTTAAAGTAGAATGCACAGATTTACAGAGGAAACAAACCATACTGAAATAGTCATCAAAAAATTAAAACAAATTCATGGACCCCAACTTAAGAATCCTAACTTTAAACTTTTTCTCATTTGGTAACTTCCCATGGGTTTAACAATCATCTCTAAGCAAATGGAATGGAATTAAGAATTTATTAAGCACTCATGTGCCAGGCACTGTGCTAAGCACTTCATGATTATTATCTAATTTGATCCCTGTGAGAAAGGCACTATTATCCTCTCCATTTTACAATGGAGAAAACTGAGGTGGACGGAGGTTGAGTGACTTGCCCAAAGTCACACATCTAGTAAGTGTCTAAGGTCAAATTTGAACCCAGGCATTCCTGACTCTAGCTCCAGAGCTCTATCCACTGTCCCATCTAGCACTACTTGGAGATAGGCTCCAAGAGTTTTATATCCAGCCCTAGTCTTTCCTCTGAACTTCAGTCCCATGTCACCAATTGCCTACTAGATATTTCCAACTGGATGTTCAGAGACATTTTAGTATCAACATGTCTAAAAGCAAACTCATTCTATTTTGCTCAGAGCTTTTCCATCTTCCAAACTTTTCTATTTCCTACCAAAGGCACCACCATCCCTCCAATCTCCCAGTGATATTATCCTCAATTCCTCAACTCTCTTTCACCATACACATCCAGTCAGATGACAAAGCTTGCCATTTATTGACAGCATCTCTCACATATGATCCTTTGTTTCCATTCACAGGCCGCCATCTTCACTTCTTGTCTTGATTTATTGCAAGTCTCCTAATTGCTCTCCCTGCCTTATGGACCCTCAGAACTCCAGCTCACCCTAGACACTACTGCCAAAGTAATTTTCCTTAAGCATACTTGACCATATGACTTCTCTACTCAGTCAACTCCAGTGACTTCTTATTGTCCCTAAAATCAAATATAAACTCCTCTGTTTAGTTTTTTAAGCCCTAGACAATCTGGCTCCTACTTATCCTTCCAGCATCCTTGGACATTACTCCCCCAGTCACTCTTGGTCAAATTAGCCCTTCTCTGTTCCTCACACACAATGCTCCTTGGCACTGGCCATCTCACCTGACTGGGATGTACTCTTTATTTGCACCTCATAAAGTCCCTCTCTTTCTTTAAGATACCAATCAAGCATCTTCTTGTGCATGGAGGCTTTCCAAATATCTTCAACTATTAGCACCCTCCCTTCCAAACTACTTTGTGTTTATTTACTTCATATTTATACTTTCTACATTTATATGCATATGCATTAAATGTATAAGTTCCTTGCAAGTAGAGGCTATTTCATCCTTTATACTCATATCCCAGCTTCTAATACAGTGCATGGCACTTAGTTCCTTAATTATTACGGGTTGATTGATGATTGGTTGATGTCTGTTTAAAAGCTAAGTTGGTCTCTGGATGTGGAAGGAAAGACTGATATATTGGGAAAAGAAGGGAATGTAAAAACAAATGACATCAATAAAAATTTTAAAGATAAAATTGAAGTCAATGAACTCCTTTTATATACTCTTTGGTCTCTTTAAACAATTCCCCCTTTTTTCTACTCATTCAAATTGTTTCTCTTTGTGCCTTCAGAATTTCATGCTTGAGAGATTCTAATTCTTCCTGGGTTATCTTTCATTGTTTAATTTTAATCCAGTGGATACTAACTACCCTTTCTCTGAACCCTCTAAAATCAGCTCTCCCAAAATCTAAAATGCATGTCGAACTATGCTAGGCTTTCATCTCCTTCTCGGTTACACATTCCAAAACAGTCACTTCCCTCAATGGTTCATGTTGTTTCAATATAGGCAAACAACATTTCTTTGCTGGCACAAATTGAGTCAAGCATAAAAATTTCTCTCGATGGTTGCTCCACCTTTTGAAGAATTAAATTATCATTAAAGCAAATCAAGAAATTTTTGCCATTCTTTCCTTCCTTCCTTCGCTTCTTCCTTCCTTCCTTTTCTTCCTTCCTTCCTTCTCTGTTTCTTTGTTTCTTTCCAACAAACATCCAAATAACTAAAGTCCCAACTAATTATTATATCATGCGTAACATTACCATGTCATGTTAAACTTGGCTTGTGATTTGTTTTCCAAACTTTTCAACAATTTCCTCTGTCCATGTAACCAGTATCTGCCAATAACAACATTGCTTCTATCTCTGCCTTGACAATGTATGTGAAAAGCTTCATAAAATGTAAGGCACACTCTAAGTGCCAGCTGTTATTCATATGCGGCTCTCTGAAGCATTTTATTTCACTGGCTTTCTTTGTAAATTTTAACTTTTCTCCTGTCTCTAGTCTTCATTTGTTAATAGTCTGTTAGCTGTGATACAGTAGAAAATGTACTAGATTAGGATTCAGGAGACCTGGGTTTGAGTTTTGCTCTGTGACTTACATGCAGGCTGTGTGACTTTGGAAAATTAATTTCATCTCTCTATTCCCTTGTTCAGTTGTGTCTGACTCTCCGTGACTCCATTTAGGGTTTTCTTGGCAGAGACCAGAGCAGATTGTCACTTCCTTCTCTAGCTTATTTTAGAGATGAAGTAACTGAGGCAAACGGGGTAAAGTGACTTACCCAGGGTCACATAGCTAATAGGTGTCTAAGGCCAGATGTGGACTCAAGAAGAGGAGTCTTCTTGATTCCAGGTCTGGCACTCTATCCACTGGGCCACCCGACTGCCCAGGTTCTCCTTAGTGTCTTGAAAAAAGGGGAATGTAGAGGAGCTGTCATAATGCTTACTCAATACACTTCATATGGCTGTTGTGAGTTAAGTGCCATATAATTGTGAGCTATTATTATAATCAAGTAGATGTACATGTACATAGCCTCCAGCATCCTACAAAACTGAATTTTTATCTTCTAAGGTCCCTTCCAGCTATAATGCTATGGTCCTAATGAACATCCTGTCAGCTGGTTAGGTGACAAGCAATTATTAAGCACCAACTACACAGCCAGGTACTGTGGTAAGCGTCGGAGATACAAAGAAGGGTTCAAATATGATCCGTGCCCTCAGAGAGGTAGTTTTCTAATAAAGGAGACAGCATGAAAATAACTAGAAACACACATTATAAATGGAAGGTAATCTCAGAGGTAAGGAATTGGAGAGGAAAATCAGTGAAACTCTCTTACAGAAGGTGGGATGTGATCTGAGTCTTAAAGAAGTCAAGGAAACTTGTTGTAAGCAGAGTTGAGGAAGATGAGCATTCCAGACATGAGGAACAATTGGTGTAAAGGCATAGTGTTGAGAGTATGAGAAACAGCAAGCTGAACACTGTAGCTGGATCATAGAGTACATGGTGGAGGGAGAGACAAAGCATAAGACTGGGAAGGGAAACAGGCTGGGAAGGGCTTTAATTGCCAAACAGATCATTCATGTTTGATCCTTGATGTGATAGGAAAGCACTGAAATTGACTGAGGGGGTGGAACATGACCTGCCTGCTTCTTGTGCAAATCATTTCGGCAGCTGAACAGATGAATCCGAGTGAGCAGAGATGAGGCAGAGAGACCAATTACAAGCTACTGCAACTGTCCAGGAGAGAGGTGGTGAGGGCCCATATAAAGGGAACAGATGTATAGCTGCAGAGAAGGGGACATATACCAGAGATGTTGTAAAGGTTAAAATGACAAGACTTGGCAACAGACTGGACATGTGGAAAGAGTGCAAGTAAAGACTGGGCATAACCCAGAAGACATGAACCTGGGTAACTGTTGGAATGCTGGTGCCCTTGGGAGCAGTACAGAAGCCTGGGAAAGGGAAAGGTTTGGGGCCTCCATTTTGAATATGTTGAGGTTGAGATGTCTACAGGACACGAATTAAAGATATCTAAGAGGCAGTTGGTGATGTGGGTCTGGAGTTGTTCTAAAACAACTGCTTAATATATATGAGCCCAGAGAAATAGTTCATATTCCAGGAGTCTGACTCAAAACTGATCTTATTTTCAAACAAAGTTTATTTCTTTACTCTGAACTTAAACACCAAATAAAATGAGCACTTGCATACAAAAAGTAGAACAAAGAAAGAGAACTGTATATGAACCTGATTGAAGTTTAACATCAAAAAAACTAAAATCTTGACAAGTGGTCTCCTTACTTCCTAGAAAAAAGAGGGAGAAGAAATGGAAGCAGTGTCAGATTTTATATTCTTGGTCTCAAGGATCACTGCAAACAGTGACTGCAGCCATGAAAATAAAAGACACTTGCTCCTTTCAAGGAAACCTATGGCAAACCTAGACAGCCGACTAAAAAGCAGAGATATCACCTTGCTGACAAAGGTCCATCTAGTCAAAGCTATGGTTTTTCTAGTAGCAATGGATGGCTGTGAGAGTTGGACTATAAGAAAAGCTGAGTCTCACAGAATTGACACTTTCAAATTACGGTGCTGGAAACTTGAGAGTCCCTTGGACAGAAAGGAGATCAAATCAGTCAATATTTAAAGAAGTTAATTCAGGCTATTCACTAGAAGGTCAAATACTGAAGCTGAAACTTAAATGCTTTAGTCACATGATGAGAAGACAACACTCTTTGAAAAGATCCTGATGTGGAAAAAGATAAAAGGCAAAAGGAAAAAGGGAAGGCAGAGGATGAAATGGATAGTCATAGAAACAACAAATATGAGCTTGGAAAGACTTTGGGAGAAAGCAGGGGATAAAAGGGCCTGGTGAGCTGTGGCCCATGGGGTCATGAAGAGTCAGACAGGACTGAACAGCAACACATGAAATTACAAATTTATTACACATAGCTTTCTTTTCAAGTATATAATACATTCAACATATAACTTCCAAAGCTGTCCTGCTTGTACATATTTCCTTCTGGACTTCTCAAAATTGATCTTTAAAAAAAATCAACTCAGACGAGGGTACAATAAAGTCTATTAATTCTTCATTATTATCAATATTATCACTATTAACACTTATATTGCCTGATGTCATATGTAGATATTCAAGCAAATAAATATTAAGTACTTACTAGATGCAAGGCACTGCTGCCAATGTTTTGCTTTTTAAAAGCCATTCCTAGATACTTCAGTGATTCCATGATCTAATTAATGTGGTCATTCCCTTCATTACTACAGATATCTGCCCCAAAATACTGTGTGTTGCAAATGAACTATGAGACAGGTTCACCTCCTTTTTCAGTCCAAAATAATCTTGATTATATCTTTTAGGCAATTTTGATGTACAAGCCATCACTGGTGATATTCTACATGGTACTTATACCCAGCATATATCTTTCCATTACCCTTTGGATCACTTGCAATTTTTAACCTTCTTAGATCATGGTGCTTTGTTATTCATAGCAATATAGCATCACCAAGAGAAGCCATTATCAGTGAATACTTCTTAGAAGTCTACATGGTGCTTGGCATTGTACAAAGTACTTTATGTAAGACAGAATTGGTATGTTTCTGATCCTTTTAGAACTTAAGATATAATGAAATTCTTTTTTGTATTTTATTTTTCCAATTATATTTAATAACAATTTTAGCATTCTTTTTTAAAATTTTGAGTTCCAAATTCTCTCTTTCTCCTTCCTTCCCCCGCCCCATTAAGAAGGCAAACAATTTGAAATAGATTATACATGTGTAGTCATGTAAAACATATTTTCATAACAGTCATGTTGTGAAAGAAAAAAGACAAGAAAATAAATGAAGTTTTAAAAAGTATCCTTCAACTTGCATTCAGATTCCATCTTTCTCTGCAGGTGGATAGCATTTTTCATCATAAGTCCTTCAGAACTCTCTTGGATCACTGCATTGCTGAGAGTAGCTAAGTCATTCAGAGTTGGTCATCATACAATACTGCTATTACTATGTACAATATTCTTCTGGTTCTGCTCACTTCACTTGGCAGCAGCTCATGTAAGTCTTCACTGGGTTTTCTGAAACCATCCTGCTCATCATTTCTCATAGCATAACAGTATTCTATCACAATCATATACCACCATTTGTTCAGCCATTCCCCAATTGATGGGCATCCCCTCAATTTTCAATTCTTTGCCACCACAAAAAGAGCTGCTAGAAACATTTTTACAGATATAGGTAATTTTCCCTTTTTATATCTTTGGGATACAGATATAACTTACTTTTAATAATTCAATCTCCATACCTTTTAAGCAACATTATAAAGTGAAGCATACCTAAATAGCAATTTGCTTTCAAAATTATAAACTCCTTACAACTTTCTGTTATACTATTCAAAACATGCTATGAAATCAAAAGTAAGAAGGATGAAATCCTTTTTAATATCTCAGAACATCTTCAAATTCACTAAAAATGCTCCAGATCTACCTATCTGCTCACCGAAGGTGCTTTGGGAAAATACTATAGATTTTGTACAAAGCAAGAGAGAATCATTTTTGATCCACTTCAACTGATACCACTGAAGACCAATTACAGGGATCATTCAAAGGGAATTAGGTTTTGTAACAGTAATTGTCAAGTGATGAATAATTTTAAAAAATATTTTGGTATTCGTTTAAATCTATATCCCAACAATAGGTTTCACAATCGTGAAAGCAAAGATCAGAACGTATGGAACTTGCAGCCTTCAGTCACTTTCTGCCTCAACAGAACCTCAAAAAAAAAAAAAACAAAACCAAAAACAAGCCACAGTAAAGCAGTTAAAATGGTGAGCAACTGAAATAATAGACTCAACTTTGGTGAGCAGAAATATTCCACTCTATGTTCTACTGAGGAAGCTGAGTGATTTGGCTTTTTAATGTGGAGAATAAAGATGATTTACACTGGGAACTTGTCCTATCATTGGTAAATTATGTGTAAGCTGGGAAATAATTCATCCAGGAGGCCACAGAACTGCACTTATCAGCATTACTTCCATTTCTGCTGCTAGAGATGGAGGTGGCTAATTTTCCCCTGATCATGTGGAATCAGGATATACAGAAGAGATCCTTGCGGAAAGGGACCCAATTTTGAGAGGGTTGAAAGACAGATTTCTCAAGATATCTCAAGAGGGAAGGGCATGAAAAATTTGGGAAAACCCACAGATATTATGACCAAAAAAGGCAACAGGGAAAATATTGAGAAAAAGGGGGAAAAACTACCAGCTTATATGTACATATTCCCATCTTGTCCAAATTTTTAAAAGGAAAATCAAGGAAAGTTTTTTGGAAACCAATATGATGTAAAAACAAAATCAACAACAAAAAAACCCCAATAAAACTAAAATAAAAATTAAAACTAAAAACGTGTCAAGGACACCCTTGATGAAAATATCAGAGCAAGGAGATAGACTTCTGCATACACATTCTACAACAGACCATATTCACACAATTGACCGAAAACAGAGAAAATACAAGATCCTGTTGCACTTGCTGGTCGTTGCTATAAAAAGTATTTGATTTCATTCAATACAGCAAGGTTCCACTTTAAAGATGTTCCTCTAATAAGTTATCTGTCATGTACGTGTTAAAACCTTAGGTTTCTTGAAAGATGATATTCCTAAAATAACTCTAACCCTAACCAAATTAACTTTGGTCGATAATCTTCTGATTACTAATATAAAGCAAGACATAAATCGAGAGACATATGCTCACCAAAGTTCTTTGTCACTGCTACTGAAGTACAAAAGAGTACAAAGAGAAGGACTCCCTATACATGCTTAGTTATTCACAAAATACTCATCATCTCTGCCAGACGTATACTTAGTCTGGTCTCTTTTGAAACTACTGCTACACTTGCCAAGAGGCTGGAGGTGGGGGTGGGGTTTGTGGGGAGGGGAGGATCTTGAAATAGTGTGGTGGATTGTGTTGAGACTACATACATATCATACCACTTTAATGACCAGCCTCTGACACAGTTCAATTTAGTCATAAAAGTACATAAGCAAATTAACTCAATATCATTACCTGCATGTAAACCACAACTTTGGATGATCATTAAATTGTGCACATTAATCTACTATAAAGAGAACACAGAATAGAAATTCAGTTTTTCTTGAAAAGTTCCTTTTTGTATTGGTCTGATTTGAAAGTGACAAAAGATCTCAAGAGAAAAGTCTCACAGAGTGAGAACATCAGATGTCATGGGTCAGGATAAAGCAACTCCTTCCATAGTTGTTGACTTTGAACTGCAGAAGCCTCTTTAATGACACAATAATGACATTATACTAGCATTTACTGAAAAAGCAGTGATCAAAATCAATGTGTTTGGTTATCATGTAGATGTAATAAGTAGTTCTGTATGAAATCCATTATAATACTATGCAACATTAGTGAATTATTAGAGTAGTTAATAGGTGCTTAAATTCATTAGATATCCTTGTGGCCTGATCTTGTGTGTTAATCTGGAATAACTGTTTGTCACATCTATGGAAGAGAATATATTTGTCCTATGAAATGAATGCATAAAGAATAACTGAATAGAACTGGTTGAATGTTATTCTTGTTTAGTAACATTTTACAGCCTAACAATCTGAACTTAAAGGCTCAATGAAAATGAACCCCTGAGGGAAAAAATAGAGCTCCTCAATGAATCTTTATATAAGTACTTTATGGCAGTCCTGAAGCTAGAAGTTCTCCCCAGAGGGCAAGAGCCACTCCTTCCAAAGCTGCTGCTTCATTTGCTATCTGTGTCTTCAGGAACTTGGTGATCAAGGTTTGCATCAATTCTGAAGAGGTAAGAACAGGCTAAGCTTATCCTGGGGTCAAAGGACTGCTTCCCCCTGCCCAGCTACCCCAAGTGATTTCCCCCTGGTGTATCCTGGAGTGATGTTTCCAAAAATTCCTTTTTGATCAAACCAAATTACATATATAAAACCAATTTTTATGTTTTAAAATAAAAAAATGACTAAATTCATAGGAAGAAACTAGTCTCACATCTCCTCCCCTTATGCCTTTTCCCAGAGACTTCCCAATTTCTGGAAATTTTACATCGCTATTCATGTTCTGTTTTAGAAGGTGATCTGTATCTATTTAAAAACTTGCATAAAGACCCTGCTTAATAGAATTTTCAGAATGGCAGTATAGAAATAGTAGGTAGTACATAACAAGTGGAGTGTAAAACTAGGTAGTAGATAATTAGGGGAGAGTAAGTTCTGACAGATACTGCGAACTAGAAAGGCTTAGACTATGGATCCAAGAATGGATTGTCTCTGTTGCCCAAGGACCAGCCTTGCTAAATTTAAAGAGGCTCATAGCCAACTTGGCCACAAAGTGATGACTTTTCTCAGTCACAGCAACTCTTTAAAATCATCAAATATTTGTAAAAATATGAGTCATTCCCCAATTGATAAATTGTCAAAGGATATGAACAGGCAGGTTTTTGAGGAAGAAACCAAAATTATATAAATTCATATGAAAAACATGCGCTAAATGATTATTGCTTATAGAAATGCAAATTAAAATAGCTTTGAGATATCATTTCAAACCTATCACATTATCTAAAATTAAAAAAGGGAAATAAAACAAAAGGGAAAACAACAAATATTGCAGGGAATGTGGAAAAATTGGAACATTAATACATGGTTGATGGAATTTTGAACCAATCTAACCATTTTGGAGAGCAATCGGGAATTATACCCAATGAGTTATAAAACTGTGCATACCCTTTGACCTGGCAATATCACTATTAGCTCTGTTTCCCAAAATGACCAGGGAAAAAGGAAAAGATCCTATATCATCTAAAATATTTATAGCAGCTCTCTTTGTGGTGGAAAAGAATTGGAAATTGAGGGGATGCCCATTAACTGGAAGCTGACCAACTTGTGGTATACGATGATGACAGAAGACTATTATGCTATAAGAAGTGACAAGCAATATGGTTTCAGAAAAACATGGACAGACTTGCATGAAATAAAGAAAAGTGAAATGAGCAAGAGTATGTTGTACAGTAACAGCAATATTGTTTGATGAATAATTGTGAACAACCAAGTTATTCTGAGTATTATAAATTCTCAAATCAACTACAAATGACCTATGAAGATGCTATCCTCCTCCAGAGAAAGAACTGAAAAATAGAAGTATGTATAGTATAGTTTTACATATATTTATAAATCTGTGTCAAATGGTGACCTTCTCTAGTGTGGGATGGGAAAGGAAGGAGTTCAGAACTTAAAATGTAACAAATTAAATTTTTTAAAATGATCATCAAATAAATTCATTAAAACACGAAGGGGATGTTAATGGCATCAGTGAAAAAAGTACTTATGCCAACGAGACTAGAGATATTTGAAGTATTTGAGGATCATTATTATCGTTACTATTATCCTTGAGTTTTAGTATTTCTCTCAGTGAATTAAGCAGAGAGAACTTGATACACCCAACAAAGAGTCCTGACATCATGTAGTTTAGTAACACCTATACTTGGAATCTGATGAAATTAGCGCTGGTTATGGAAGCAATAATATTATGCAAAATATAGCCTCATCACCAAATAGTAAGGATTCTCAGTGAGGCCAAGATTTAACTCTTGACTGTAACAGTGGAAAGCACTCTACCCCACTAGCTGTCCCATGAGTAAAATAATACCACTCTCTAGCTAATGATAATGTTTTGAGGACCAGGTTTTCTGTGTCTGTGCATACATGTGTGTGTGCATGTGTATGTGCGTGCATGTGTGTGTGTGTAACAGAAAATAGTTTCAAGTTTTATAGTCAGATGATAACCAACATTAAAAGACAAACAAACAGCAGCCCATCACTTGAAGGTAGCGAAAATGAACAAAAGAATGGTTCTCTTGGGCTGATGGTCAGATTTGAATGAAATGAAAACAAGTGACACACTATATAAAGTAAGGAAGAGAGAATGGCTGTATATATAACCAGGATATCTGGGAACAGTTTCCTGGTGTTGCAGGACTTGCACTTTTCTGATTATTAATTAGGACAAAGAAAGTTTGAAAAAATTAGCACAAAGAAAGTTAGAAAAAAATATTAAGGCTCTTCTGCAAGATGCTAGTCATCCAGAATAAAGGTGAAAAGCTTAGTCAACCATTTGGATGTTTGGTGTTGTACAAACAAATGTTCAAATGACTGACTACATTTTCCCTCTTTTTTGGTTTGAATGTCTTATTGAAAGAAAGAAAAAATATGTAAGATCTCTTTAACATCTTTGTGGACTTGATTTTTAAATTAATATTTAGGCTTCTGTGATGCATAAATGGATTAAGGTTAGACATTAGGGAGAACTTACTAATGACAAGAGTTGGGAAATAATGATTCTGTTATCAAGAAGAGTTACATAAGCACATAAGCTATATCTATGAATAAAATATATGCTTTCTGGTGGCATCTGGTAAATGACAAATGAGTGACACTCTCTAAATTAGGCTAATTCTGAATGCAGAGCAGAAGCATAGAGAAGTAAATGCAAAATACAAAGAAAAAAGCTTGCTTGAAATGGCGTTGAGTGAAGAAGAAATAAAACTCTGAGGTAAGAAGGGCAGCTAGGTGGTACAGTGAAGAGAGCCCCAGTCCCAGAGTCAGGAAAACCTGTGTTCAAATCTGACCTCAGACACTTACTACCTTGTGACGTTGAGTGAGTCACTTCATCCTGTTTGCCTCAGTTTCCTCATCTGTAAAATAAGCTGGAGAAGGAATTGGCAAAACCACTCCAGTATCTTTGCCAAGAAAACCCCAGATGGGGTCATGAAAAGTTGAATACGACTGAAAACAACAACAGCCTTAAGGCAAAATAAGTAACGTATTTCAGATATCTTTGATTTCATCAATAGAGGTACTTCTTCATCTGATGCACAATGTAAACCGTGTGCAACCTACTAGCTGCTTCTGACAGTTTTGGTCAAAACCAATTTATCACTCTACAACCAATCAGGTAATAAATCTCTCCAAACTTTGCTAAGCTTGTCCTTGACAACAGATATGAAATCCAACTCTACACCCATATATACTATCCCATATCCAGCTAAAAGAACACAAGTTTATAAGCACAATTAAGTAACTAGAAGACAATAAAATGGACCAAAACCAGTCAAAAATAATAACTCGAATGCATATGTGTTACCTTTTTGTTTTGTTTTGTTTTGTTTTATTTGTTGAAGTGGCCCTTGCCTCTCTAACTTAGGTTCTAAAGATCAGAGACCATCTTGTTTCAACAGATGGGAGTCCTTATGTAGGAAAACTGTTCATGTAGGCAGCATTTTTGTGCTAGAGTGGCAAGGTTTCCATAAATGGGTAAGACCTCATGTAAAAAAGGTCTAACATTTATACCACAATCTTCAGGTAAAAGCACAAAAGTTTAGACCTGAGCAATTTTAGTCCAAAGAAGAGGGTTGAAATGTTCTTAGGCATTTTAGGGCCCACTGGATCACAGTCTCAAGAAGAGTTGAAGAGCGTGAGCTCTTGGACCAGAGAAGCAGTCTTCCTCATCTAGTGAAAAAATGTCTATAGTCTCTGTGCAAGGCAAATTTTCCTCTTCAGGGGACATGCTGGCCCAGTCACATGCAAGCAGATGTCCTGAGGCTTGGTATCCTTAAATACATAATTCTGTTGGCTTATTTTTCTCTTGGTTGTCCGTGTCCTTGTTTTTGGTGTTGTTTCTTATGCGGCAGGGGAGAATGGAACGAGTTTGCCCAAATTCGATGTGAGGTGCTAGCACATAGAGGAAGGAGACTTCAGTGGATAGTGAGTAAGAAAGGAGAAACAGCAGTGCAGACAAGGGGGCTGAAGTAAGGTTGGAGGTCAAAGGAATGCACAAGCGCTTTCTGAGAGGGGATTCCTAGTGCCACCGGATGCTACAGTGGCTGGAGAACCAATCCAACGATTGCCACTCACCCTGGTGAAGAGTAAAGACACCGTGGCCTATGGGTGAGGTGTCTGGCCCTAAAAGTGTGTGGAACATGGGTAAACATAGAGGTTGAAGGCCAGTCAAACAACTAAATCATATGAAGGAAAGTTCACTTTGGTAGCAAAGCCAGAATTATAACTGGGGACTCCTGATTCCTTGTCAAATTTTCCTTTTTTTTTTCCCATACCACTTCTTGTGCTAAACAACTGTAGAAAATGTGCAGGATAGAGTGAGTGCAAGAATGTGTTTTGGGGAAGAAGAAACTGAAATTTTTGAAAGGCAGTTAGACAACCTTCTATATATAGCCTTAAGAAAGGACTGGAGTCCTCCACAAATTTGAAAAACTCAGAAAAGGGTACTTGGTACTCAACCAAAAGTTCTTACAAAACACTGGGGAACCTATAGGGAACCTCCATAACTCCCCCAAACGAAAGAGTTCTAGAAAAGGCATGGAAAGACAGAGAGAAGCCAGAGGAATAAGGGGTACTTCTACTTACTAGCTTTAAAGAGAGTTGCAGAAGTGCGCTTTGAGGCTTGTTTGTTTCGGTTTGGTTTTTTTGGTGTGTTTTTCAGATTTTGTTTGTTGCGGTGGTAAAGCAGTCCTCAGACCGTAGGGCAGACGTAAGAGTGGTGAGCGGCCCAGAGCAGATCTAGCATGACCCCTGCATGCAGCTGGAAGATGGAAATCACGCTCAGCAAGTGCATAATCTGGTGAGAGTTACACCAGTAATCAAAAGCCCCCGGCTTCCAGCGCTCCGGCAGCCGCGCCACATTCACCAGTCCTCCCAGCAGCGCCAAGGCATCCATTCGCAGGTAGTAAGTCAAGGACCCCGGGGCGCCGGTGCCTAGCCCCAGTCCCCGGAGCCCGAACACCAGCAGGCGGCCGGTGGCCTGCCAGCTAAAGGCTCGGAGGCGAGCCATGGTGGAGTGGGCGGTGAGGGCCTGCCAGCCCGCTATGCTGGACAGGAAGCCGTAAGTGAGGAGGGCCATCAGCCGACAGCGCGGCCAGCAGCACAGGGTGCAGTGAATCAGGGGTAAGGCTCCGAGACTGTTGACCAGCCAGACTCCGCACAAGTCAAGGGTCAGGAGGCGGGTGTAGATGCGGCTGCCTCCATGATGGCACATGAAGAGGTGGTAAAGGACAGAACCGGCGGTGGGTGCCAGGCATGCCAAACAGTGGGTGCCACCCAGCCAGCTGCCCCAGCCCAGCTGGTTCCAAGGGATGGTCAGTGGCAGCAGCACCAGTAAGATCATGAGGGCCATGCCGTGGATGTAGATGTTGCCCAGCTCGTTGTGTAGGTAGAAGAGGCTGTGCACACAGCCCAGGGCGCTGCTGGCGGGCCGGTACCCCGTCAGCACAAATGGGTTGAACTGCAGGTGACAGGGAGAGTTGGCCCAATCTAGCAGGGGCTGGCTGGACTTTTGGGGCTGGCTGGACTTACGAGCCATGGCTGGGTGGTGGGCCAGACTGGGATGGGAGTTCGAAGCTGCCACATCATAGCAGACAGAACGCACGTTCTAGAGTCTTCCTCTACCAACAGTGTTCCACCTTCTGCGCAAGCGCAATGGTGGGTAGGTGGAGCCAGAGAGGGAGGGAGGCTCTCCAACCTGAGGCCTGACACCAACCTGCCCGGTGCCACTCACCTGCCCCAGTACAGCCTGTTAAAGCCAGTATGAAGACGGGTCTGGAATCTGTCTTTTCCTCTTCCCAACACTCAAGCTCTTTCCGCTGCAGCTCAGTGGTAGTAAAATGGGCTCTTTAATTCTGGATGCCACATTTAAGCAAAGACTGGAATTTGTGCTATAAAAAATGATTAAAGGCAAGCTTTTAGGAAAACCTGAGAAGAAACAGTGTATGTAAAACAGTGAACGTAAGAAACCTGTATGGAGAGAACCAGGAGAACCATTTATACAACAGCAACATTGTATGGACAGACTTGGAAACAGTGTCTCTGATCGGTGCCAACCATGATTCCAGAGGACTCACGATACAACATGGTCCCTATCTCCCGGCAGAGAAGTGAAGCGCTACCAAGTAGTGCGTCTATGCAGAGGGCAGACAGGAGTGGGGAACATTTAGAACACATCGATTCTGTTTGTGGTCATGTGGTAGCTTCAAGACCAGCCCCCACCCCCACCCCCAGGCACACCACTCAGCAGGGCTCTGAGGCCTGGCCTGTGCCTGCTGGACTCAAGCAATTCTTCCTCTTACCTGCAGTTCAACCCGTTTGTGATGACAAGATACTCGCCTGCCAGTGATAAATTTTGTGAGTGCATTATCAATGGGGGAATTTGTTTTGTGTGATCATACCTGTTTGTTTTTGTTTTTCCTTTTTTCCCAAAATGTGTGTATGGGGTGGGGTGGGGGGGAAATTAGGCACATCTTCGTGAAAATAAAATTTAACTTAAAAAAAGAACAATGCAGTCTCAAAGGATGGCTGGGGTTCAAGGAAGGCAGGGATGTTTAACTCTAAGAAGAAAAGTAGGGCAGACATAGGTAGAGAAGATCTGCTAGGTGTGTTCTTGTATCTGGAAGGCTGTTGTGTACTATCTTTGGTGGAAGAGGTGAGAACTAGGATCAATGGGTAGAAGTTTAAGAGGGACATATTTATGTTTGATGTCTCAAAAGATTTCCTAACAATTAGAGTTGTCTGAAAGTGGAACAGACTGCCTCAGGAGCTCATGGGGCTCTTCTTCAATGAGGGAGTGTCAGCAGAGCCTGGATGATCATTTGTTGGACGAATTACAGGAGGAATTTTTGTTGAAGCACCCTGTATATCAATGGCCTCTGGAGTCCCTTCCCCTACAGATTGTATGATGCTTATCTGAACAGTGTGTAACTTGAGCACTTGAAAACCTTCAGTGATGGAGAATTCACTATCTTCCAGGACAGCCACTTCCATTTTGGGATACTTCTTACGGTTAGGGTGTTTCCATTTATATTGAACCAAACCTCTACTGAAGTTATATCCTAACACTTTTTGGGGGGTAGTGGAGGGGCCATCATGAGTGCTAGTTCCACTTTACATCCCAAAGATACCTCCCATTAAAAAAAACAACAACAACCACTAACTTGTAACAAATAAACATAGTAAAGCAAACCAAATCTAGGCACTGGCCATGTCCAAAAATACATGTCTCATTTGGCCCTTTAAGTCCTGAATCCAGACCCTACACTTGTCCTACAGTGGGTAGGGAGCATGTGTATGACCTTTTTTCTGGAGTTATGGCTGGCCACTGCATTTGTCACTGTTCTTAGTCCTTCAAATTTCTTTTTCTTTACAATATTGTTATTGTATAAATGGTTCTCCCAGTTCTGCTTACTTTACTATGCATCAATTCATACTGAAGTATTTCCAGGACTTCCCTGAAATCATTCCTTGCTTTACTTTTTGCAGCAAAATAATATTCTGTTACCTTAATACACTGTAACTTGTTCAGCCATTCCCCAGTTAATGGATATCCGCATAATTTCTAGGGCTTTATACAACAAAAAGTGCTGATATGTTTCATATATATATATAGACATAGATATATCGATATAAATGCATGCGTTTTTTTTCTCTCTGCCTTTGATCTCTTTGGAGTAAAAGCCTAGTAGTAGTCTCATTCTCAAAGGTATAGACTTTGGGGACATTTTTCCAAATTGCTTTCCAAAATGACTATATTCAACGAAAACACTATCAACAGTAAATTAGTATTCCCGTCCTCCTGCAATCCTACCAACAGTTGTCATTTTCTTTTTTGGTCATCTGTACTAATATGATAAGTATGAGATGAAGCCTCCAAAATTATTTTGATTTATACTTCTCTAACTATTAATTGGGTGCACTTCTTTCCTCAATCTGTGGATGGCTTGGATCTCTTTTTGAAAACTGCCTGTTCAAATACTGTGATCATTTTGCCATTCTGTTGTGGAATTGCTCTCTTTATACATTTGAATCACTTCCTTGACTACTTTATAAAACTTATCGGATGAAATTACTGAAAAAAATATTTTCCCAGCTAATTGAGTTCCTTCCAAAACCTCATTTATTTTGTTTGTGCAGAAGCTTTTTTTTACAGAAACTTTTTGATTTTATGTAATTATGGAAGATATGTAATTATAGCAGAAGCTCAGGTCAAGTGAAATTTGGATCTGGTCCAAGGGCCACACCTGAGACCCTCGATCACGTGGCCTCAAGGCCACAGGTGCCCCACTCTAGGCCTACTATCTGGAGTCTCACAATAGCAAGCTAGGTCCCCAGAAGGTGGCTACTATGGCTCCCCTTAGAATTCTAGCTTTCTTCCCTAAGGGAGTGTGGGATAGTTTTTTGCTTGTTTTTTGGGGTTTTTTTGGTACTATAGCTCACGATCTCTTCAGTGAGCTTCTCCCTTCCTGTGTTTTAGCAGTAGATAGCAATTAGCCAGTCATCTCTAATTACTTTTTAGCTATAGGTATTTCACCAGGAAGGCATAATAGGAGCAGTCATAACAAAACACCCTTCCAAGCATGCTGCCCTGCAAGTATGTACAGTCTAGGGGAAAGTGGGCTCGAGCCCATATGGCTCAAGGGTAACTCACATTTCCTAGAAGTCTTTCCCCCACTTTGTGGGGTCCTTATGAAGTTCTTGATGTGTATGGTATAGTTTTCTATTGGGTTCCTTGTAGACTCCTAAAGCTGCCTTTCCTCAGTGTGTCTAATTGGTCCTAATCTCTCAATACAGATACTGCTTTCATTTGCCTCTCTTCTGTGGACACTGCTAAGGCAATTATTAGAAATCCAAATCTTCCAACCTTTTGAAGTTCACACATTTCTTGTCTAGTCAAGGGGGAAGTGAAGAAGACACAGAGCCAGCCCTTCTTTCCCCAATCCCTTGGTCCAACAAGCAATCTCCCTTTTGATCAAGGGCTTTGTGGGAACTGCTGTCTCTTGCATTACCAATGAAATGCTTCAATCCAAGTTGGCTATTTTATGGATAATCCATGGGGGTATAACAGGATATACTAGGTTAATGCCTATGACAAATTGATTCAACAGAGATATTCTAACCTGGGAAAAGAATTAGGACCAGAGTATTTTTATAGTTACTTTAAGAGGAGTGGAGTGGCTCATCGATTCAATTGGTCCAAAAGTGTCCATTTTATCTTCTCTGCTCCTCTCTATCTCTGGTTTAGTCATGAACTCTTCTCCATTTAGAGTTGCAAAATATATCTCCTTTATTGTGATTTATTAGAAGTAACACTCACAAAAAAATTAGTAATACTCACCAGAAATCAACTAGTCAATGAACTTGCTGTTTGTGGCTGTAATTTCATCATTAAGCAAATATTACTGTGCATTTAAGGAATCAGGCATAAGGCCAAAGCAGTGACTAGCCCCCTAAACCCAAGATAATTACCCAACAAGTTGTTTATAACCTTAGACCATGAGTGAGGAACTTCTGTTCTACTGAGAGGCACTGACACATGGAAGAAAAATCAATTAAGGATCCCTTAAGCTTTTAAAAAGATAGTGGTTTGGGGGGAGGGAAGAGGTGAGCAGGTTAGAGAAAAATAAAATATTTAGCTCTTAAATCTAGAGCATAAAGTCATTCAATAAACTATAACAAATAATAAAAACATACTTTCTACATTATGCAGGGAGAAAAGCAGAATGGAGTAATGAAATTGAAGGGACAGAATATTAGAGAGACTGAAAATGGCACAAGAAAGAGACACATGAAAAGGCAGAAGAATTGGGAGGGGACAAAAAGAGCAACAAAAAAAGAACGTCCACACAAAAAGATAAAGAGAAACTAACTCTTGGGAAATTCAGACATATCCAAAGAAAGGCTACACAAGTAGAATTGAGGTAGGATGGCTTATGTGGGCAGTTCTTGGACCATTCAAAGATATTCATCCACCACCCTCCCTTCCCTCCACTCTGCTCCTTTCCACCTGATTAAGTGTAAGCATGAGGAAACCTACTCCTGGTCATAATGTTTGAAATGGGTGATGGCAAAGAGTTCTTTAATAGACTGTGGAACCAGAAGTGACATTGGGTATTTACTGGGGTGGAAAATGAATTCTCTCTCTCTCTCTCTCTCTCTCTCTCTCTCTCTCTCTCTCTCTCTCTCTCTCTCTCTCTCTCTCCCTCCCTCCCTCCCTCCCTCCCTCTCTCTCTCTCCCTCTCTCCCTCTCTCTCTCTCCCTCTCCCTCCCTCTCCCCCATATTCTTGTTCTTCCTCTTATTCTCCCTCTAGGTCTCCCTCATGTGCATATGCACACACATGTGTTGTTGAACATAGGAGAAGAGGTATGAGAGAAGGGAGACCTGGGGTAGGGAAACCAACCAGAAGGTTGTTGTGATAGTCCAAGTAGGAGTTGATGAACCAGGGTGGGAGCAGTGTGAGTGGAGATAAGGGAGAATACAGAAGACATGTGAAGAAGAAATGACAATCCAGTTTGGATGGGTGGAGTGAATATATCTGAGGAATTGAGGAGGACACAAAACCTGAGGGACTGCAAGGATGGTAGTGCCCTCAACAGTGATAGGAAAGTTGAAAAGAGGGAAAGGTTTGAGGAGAAAGATGAGTTCAGCTGAGTTTGTGATGTTTCTGGGACATCCAGTCTGAGATGTCCAATAGGCTGTTAGTGATGGGAGACTGAAGCTCAGGAGGGAGATAACAGACAGATATATAAATCTATGAAGATGAATAATGAAACAACATGAATGTTCAACATAGATGTGCCAAATGGTATGACATCTAAACTCACAAAGGAAAAGTGAACTAAATTGCAAAAAAGATAATATAACAATAATAGTAGATGACTTTAATATTCCTTTCTCAGGCAAATCTTATAGAAAGGTAAACAAAAGTGAACACAGAGAACTGAATAAACTGCTAGAGACTTTAGAGCTGAAAGACATAATGACATCTTTGGAAGAGGAACATTAAATAATATACTATTTCTCGGGACCACATGGTTCCTTAACAAAAAAAGACAATGTACCACAGAAACTGTAAATAAATATTAATAAAAACCCAGAAATACTACAACATCCCTTACAAACAATAACACAATAAAACTCAATAGAGGGAGATAAGCAAAAGAACTTGACCTTAATGGAGACTTAATAATGACATCCTGAATAATGTGTAAGTCAAAGAACAAAACACAGAAAAATGAACAACTACGTGAAAGACAGATAATGATGAGAAAAAATACCAAAAGTTCTGGGATGAAGCCAAGGCAGTTTTTGGAACAAAAATTACACCTCAAAGACCGTAATTTTTCTAAAAGAAAAAGAGAGCATTAATGAACTGAATGTGCAGTTTGAAATAATTAGAAAAACCAATGAAGAAAAAATAAGCACTCAAGATGAGATCTTGCAAATTAAAGGAAAAATAGATAAATTTGAAAAAAGACTATGGAAGTGATTAACAAAACTAAATGCTAGTTCTTTGCAAAGACTAACAAAATGTTAAACTTTTAATAAACTTGATTTTAAAAGGGAAGGAAGTCTAATTAACAAAATTTTCAAATTGAATGAAGTGAAATCATAGCGTAGTAGAAATTATACAAAAGCAAAACTGAAAATTAAAGAGAAATACAGGATTTTCTACAAAAGTACGAAATACCCAAATGAACAGATCAAATAAAGCTCTTAAATGACCAGTTTTAGAAAGGGTGACCACACTAGCTACAAGAGAACTAATAAAGGAAGGGGGAGACTTCTGGTTCACTTGGTTTTAGAAGAGAATTTCATCAAATTTTAGGGGAAAATGTCTATATTATTACAAATTATCCTCAGAAATGGAGGAAGAAAACACTCTACCAAATTCCTTTTATGCTCAAATATGGCATATCCAAAAAAGCATTCAATATTGTCAAGTTAGAGTCATACCAGGAATGCAAGGATGGTTCCACATTAGTAAAAAAAACAGTTGATTAGTCATTTTTAAACAACGCTATCCAAAAACATATTATTCAATCAATATATGTCAGTCGTCAAGAATTTATTAAGCACCTATTATGTGTCAGGCACTGTCTTAAACGTTGGGAATACAATGAAAACTCAAAATATGGTCTCTGACATCAAGGAGCTCCCAGTCTAATGGGAGAGACCACAGGTGAAGCACTGAACACAGTGCCAGGCATGTAGAAGGTGCTTATATACCAGTGCTTATTCCCTTCCCACACATACACACATCCAGCTCTAAGGTTACTTCCAGCTGGAGAGCTCATCATCCTGTGACACAGTCTCATTTGCTCCTCTCACCAGCCCTTAAAGATTTGTAGGGCAGATATTCTTCCTGTTTTGCAGATAGGGGAACTGAGGCTTAGAAATGCTAGGTGACTTATCAAAGATCATGCAGCTAGTTAGCATCTGAGCTACGACTCAAACCCAAGTCTCCTGACTCCTATATTCAATGCTCCTTCCATTATGCTGTTAGGGCTTCTCATCAAGGTCATTCTTAAATGATGAGATGTAAAACTTTCTTTGGGAGCCCTGTGGGCTCCTCACTCAACCAGCCAAGCAGGCTATAGCTTTAGGTCCCTTCCGAGCCTGCTGTTTTCATTGCCTTCTGTATATCATGGCTATTCTCTTCCAGGACAGAGAAAAATGATCCCACGAAAATGGAACTTCCTCATTTCTATGCCGCAGAAACTCATATTCATTTTCTGAGCTGTTCATAGCTTCAAAAAGCTAGTTATTGTTAGCACAGACCATTCTTGCAGCCAGAAATGCTCTGGTGTGGATACTCCATCAACCAGATTCCAGTTGTTCTGCCTTGGTGTGAGTGATGTCCTGCTGTCCTCACCGCCTACTAAATTGCACCAGGGAAAAGGGTCCCCTGGGACTAAACTGCTTCACACAGTATCTTTATTTGTCTTGGAGCAAGTCTTTCTCTTCCGAGATAACAATATTCACAGCTAGCACCCCATAATGCACCCCCCGAATGCCCAGGTTACTGAGTGTGCCATTTGAGAGAAGCAATTTTTTTCAAGTTTCCTCATCTTCTTTCATCTAGACTTTTCCTTTTGAGCTTTTTAATTCTTTCCAAGCAATTTGTGGATGACAACAAATAGCTCAATTCTTGCATTAACATCTTTTGAACATCAATGTGTATGTCTTCCATAGGCATGGTTGTGTGGTCACACTGTCATACAAAAGACTTTTGAGATCAATGAGTCAAACCTCCTTATTTTACAGGTAGAAAAATTGAGGTTCAGAGAAGGGGAAGTAGCTTAGGATCATAGCCTTAGAATTGAAGAGGACCTCAGAGGTCATTTAGCCCAGTGGTGAAAAACTCGGCCATGTAACAACTTAGAAAATCACAAATTAACAGTATCTGTTTTATTATATTTTGATTTATTTTTTAAAATATTTCTCAAACACATTTTAACCTGATTCCAGAAGTATTAGGGATGTGCAGGCTGCAATGTAGGTCCCTAACACCTCTAATCTAGTCCAGCCCCATCACTTTACAGATGAAGAAACTGAGGCCCATAGACACAGGCGGTCACAGAGCTGGTAAGAATCCAAGTGGAGATTTGAACCCAGGACTTAAGACTCCATATCCAAAGATCTTTTTCAACAAGCATATTCAAATTTAAAGTGTAATAACTTGAATCCACCTAGAAGTATGTTTTTGTACACATAATTGTGCTGAAAGTCACCAAATTTGGGTCCAAGTGGCATGAACATGGAATGGTGGAAAAAACAGTGAATGAGCAGTTGGCAGACCTGGCTGTGAGTCTCTTTCACTGATTAACTGTGTCACAGATGATTCCCTCAGCCACTTTGAGCCTCAGTTTTCTCATCTATAAAATGAAGGAGTCAGACTAGCTAATCTCAAAGTTGTCCTCCAAGCTTTAACAATCTATAAATCTATGTACCGTGAAGAAATAGTTTAAGCATTAAAAAAATAGAAGAAATTTTCAGCAGGAAAGCACCCAGCTAATCAGGGAAGGGGGAGGAGTTATAGATCTTACCATGCACCAGGCATTGTGCTAAGTGTTTTACAGATATTATCTTATTTGATGCTTGCAACAACCCTGGAAAGTAGGTGCTGTTATGTTATCCCCATTTTACAGATGAGGAAACTGAAACAGAGGCTAAGTGGCTTGTCCAGGGTCTCACAGACAGTAAATGTCTGAGGTCAAGTTGAATTGGAGTCTTCCTACATCCAGGCCCAGTACTCTGCGCACTGCAGCGCCCCCTAGCTGTCCCTGCAATCAGCCTTCAGCCAATCTTTCAAGTTTTACCCTGTGCACCTGTCCTCTCCCTGCAACAGTCAAATGGAATTAATCCTAAACTGCCATCTCTGGCCCACATCTAGCACTCTTCACATATTCATGCCAACATTCCAACCTCTACCATCCTCTGAGGCCCATCTCAAATGCCGTCTATTCAAGGGAGCCTTTCAAAAGAAAGACTTCCTTAGACTTTGCATGCCATCTTGTATCCTCTCCTGGAGGTCAGTGACAATCTTTTTTAAAAATATATTTTATTCATTTTGTTAAGCATTTACCAATTACATGTAAAAAAAAATTTTAACATTCATTTTTTAAAAATCTTGAGTTCCAAATTCTCTTCCTCTTTTCTGTCCCTCCTCCACCCCTTAAGAAGGCAAGGGATATGATATGGGTTATTACATGTAAAGTCATGCAAAACATATTTTCATATTAGCCATGGTGGAAAAAAAAGCAAGGAAAGGAAAGAAGGTGAGAAAATGATACTGCAAGATGCACTCAGAGCTCATCAGTTCTCTCTGGAGGCAGATAGCATTGTTCATCATGGGGACTTTGGAATTCAAGAGTCTTTAGAAGAGCCACCATTGTCACAACAGCTGACACAGAAGCACTTTCCCCAGAACAACCCAGTTAGGATCATGAAAGTCTTGATGGAGAGTTGAAAGGGCCTCCTCAGAAGTCAGCTAGTTGACTCTCCTCCTTTTATAGATGAGCAAATTGAAGACCAGGGAGGTGAAGAGATTTGCTCAAAGTCATATAGGCAGTAAATGACAGCTCAGAGATTGATACACTATAAATCCTCGCCTTGTCTTTTAAAGTCCTTCCAGATGGGGCCATTTTCAATTTTCCCAGTGTCCCTGCACCTTTCTCCTCTCTGTGCACTCTATGATCAGTGACCTCATTGCTTTTCGCACTGCAAGTCTCTCATGTCTGGAATTCTCTCCCTCCTCATCACCTGCTGGCTTCCTTCAAGTCTCAGGTAATGCCACCCTTTGTACAGAAAACATTTCCCAATCCCCCTTCCTCTTAGTGCCTTCCTCTGAGATAATCCCCAGTCTGTGCTGTCTAGGGTTCCATTGTTCAGCGTTTGTAGACTGTGAGCTCCTTGAGGACAGGGATCATTGCTCAGGACAGTTGGTATATAGGTGTTACTTAATAAATGCTTATCTGACAGATTGACTAAACTCAGATCTTCTGATTCTAAATGCTACACTTTTTCAACTGAACCACACAGGTTGTTATTATCCCTATTTTATAGGTGAAGTAACGTAGGCTTAGGGAGGATGATCTGCCAAAGGTCACCTAGCTAGTATGTAGGGCTTGAACCGAGCTCTAACTCCAAGTTCAGTCTTCTTTTCACTGCACTACCACCACACTCATAATAGCTAGCATTTATGTGATGTGCCTGGCACTGTGCTAAAGGCTTTTACAAACTTGATCTCATTTATTTCTTACAAAAACCCTGGGAGGTAGGTGTTACTAATATCCCATTTTATAGTTGAGGAAACTGAAACAGAGGTTAAGTAACTTGACCAAGGTCATGCAACTAGTGTCTGAGGATGAATCTGAATTCAGGTCTTCCTGATTCTAGGCCCAGAGCTCTAGCCACTGTTCCACCTAACTGTCTACATAGCAAATCAAACCAATTGAAGTAGCAGGGTATCTTGAGGGATGAAAAAGAGGCATCATATGGCAAGTGGGTCCAACTACTAGCACCACCTCAACTACCACTTCCCTCTAGACTATGGTAGAGGCAGCCAAAGATAAGGTCCAACAGCCCCAGAAATTAAAAAAAAAACCAGGAGATAATCTGGCAATTTCCTGTGCAGGTGCTGGAGTCCTACTTGCTTTAGCAGCCAAGGTTATGAGAGGCACAGCAGAAAAGGCCCTGTCCTCAAAGATCATGGTAATACCATATCAGCCAGTTTAGTCAACAAGCATTTATTAAGCACTTCCTAAGTCAGGCACCATCATGCTGAGCTGTGGTTACAAAAAAAGGCAAAAACATGGTCTTCTCCTGCTTCTATTCTAATGGAGAAGACAACGGGCAAAACACCATGCAGGGGAGATATCTACAGCATAAACTATACGTCATCTTAGAGGGAAGATATGACAGTAGTGGAGGCTGAGGGAATGGGAAAGTCTTCCAGAGGAACATGAGGTTTCAGTTGAATCTTGAAGGGGCCTAGAAGGGAGTGGTTTGGAGGGAGAGCATTTCACATGTGGGGCAAGAACAGGAAAAAGGCACACAGTCAGGAGAGCGAGCATCTGGAGTGAGGAACAACAAAAAATGTGTCAGTAATGATAACACATGTACCTAATGCTTTTATAAGCCATGGTTTATCAGTCTTTTTACTAAAAAAACAGTCAAAATTGGATTTACTGATTCAGTAACAAGTATGCTATGTACAAAGTACTATCCCAGGGACTGGATATCTGGTCCTGTAGGTAAGAGGGCGCCACTGATGTTTACTGAGCAAGGCAGGTGACGTGGTCACTTTGGCAGCTGGATGGAGGGCCATTTGGAGTGAGGAGAAACTTAAGGCCAGGAGATCAACCTAAAGGCTATTTTAATAGTCTAGGAGTGGGGTAATGAGGGCTTGAACTAGGGTGGTAGTAGTGTTAGAGGTA
Organism: Notamacropus eugenii; assembly: GCF_028372415.1. Classification (NCBI taxonomy): domain Eukaryota; kingdom Metazoa; phylum Chordata; class Mammalia; order Diprotodontia; family Macropodidae; genus Notamacropus; species Notamacropus eugenii. The sequence goes on from NC_092879.1 coordinate 80,172,656, forward strand.
AGAAGGGAACGTGAGAGAAGTGCCACAAAGTAAAAAAACCAAGACACAGCAACAGACCTCACAGATATGAGGTGAATACAAGTGAGGAGTCAAGGATGACACCACACTTGCAAGCGTGATGACTAGGAGGATGGTGTTAACCTCAACAATAATAGCACCAGCCCTGGAGTCTGGAGGACCAGTGTTCCAATCCAGCCTCCTATACTTAGTAGCTGTGTGATCATGGGCAAGTCACTTAACCTCAATCAACTCAAAAAAACCCCACCAATAATAGGAAAGTTCTAAAGAGGAGAGGAAAGCTAACAAGTACTGTTTTGGACATGTTGTGCTTGAGATTTTTATGGGTGATGAAGCAAGGATTGAAGTCAGGAGAGAGGTTAGAGCTGGATAAATAAAACTGAAAATAACATTTTTATGTGCATAAAAAGGAGCGGTTTGCCATTTCCTTTGCCAGCTCATTGTACAGAGGAAGAAATGGATGCAAATAGAGCTAAGTAACTTGCCCAGGTTCTGTGCAAAGGTGATAATTAAAGCCACAGTTCCCAATAAGATCACCAGGAAAGATAGTACATGGAGAAAAGAAAAGAAGGCCCAGAAAAGAGCCTAGGTGACCTCCCATAGTAAGTGGACAAGACCTAAAAGCCCCAACAAAGGAGACAGAGAAGGAGTAAGACAGATAGGAGAAACAGGAAAGAACCAGATAGGAGAATAATGAGGGGGAGAGAGTGATTAACAGTGTCAAAGGCTGCACAGATACAAGAGGCTGAGGATTGGGAGAAGGACTTTCAATTGGGCAATTAAATGATCAATTGTAACTGGAGAGAGGAGTCTCAGTCAAATAATGAAAACGGAAGTCAGACTGGAGAGTGTTCAATATCAGAAACTGATATGATTCTATCAATGGAAAAGGCATGAAAGAATATGCACCATCATCTGCTTTTGCGTTAATTTCATCTGATTTGCTGCCGAAATCTATAAGTGTAATCTGTTTCAACTGGAATGTCAATTACCATGAACTGCTTGAGAGCAGGGACTATCTGGCTTTTCTATTTGGATTCCTAGTGTTTTGCATATATTAAGAGCTTAATAAATGCTCACTCATTCATAGCTCCTCTAGTCCTTAGGATAAGATACCAGACACAGAGTCCTTTCTCAAACTAAACTGCTTAGCATTCAAACACTACTTCAGAGAGGCAGTTTTCTGTTGTTCAAATGCCAAACATATGCTTGCCAAAAAGACTATGTTATGGAAAACTCACACAGGGCAAGCGTTCACATGGTAATCAGAAGATGCAATATGAGGACACTCTCAAGGTCTCTTTTTAGAACTTTGGAATTGATTGTGTGACACGGGAGACACTGGCACAGGACTGCTCAGCATCGTGTGCCCACATTAGAGAAGGTGCTGTGCTTATGAGCAAACCAGAATTTAAGTAGCTCAAAAGAAACATGAGATGCACAGAATTAGGGAATCCACCCCAAATGTTCACAGGGACTATTTGTGCCTGACCTGTGGTAGAGCATCCTGAGTTTATACTGGTCTGATCAGCCACAGTCAGACATACTGTCACTTGACTCTAGCACAGTGAGGCCATTTTGGCCCTCTTCAGGAATGAAGGACAACAACCAACCAATTTGTTATTGAATCAATAAATCCCATTTTGATTGTTTTTAATAAAGAGAATAAGACTGCTGAGCCATGGCTTGGTTTATAAAAGCATTATGTACATGTGTTATTACCATTACTGAAGCACTGACCCCTTGTTTTCTTTCCAAAACCTTAAGGTGGACATTTCCCAAGGCTCTCTCCTTTGCCCTCTTCTCTTTTCACTCTCTCCCTTGGCAAATATCAATAAATCTCAATACTTCAGCTACCACCTGGGCCTATTATATCACCTGAGCTCTAGGCTATCTCTGCAACTCCCTGTAAGGCATCCCAAACACAAGTTTCCCCAAGTAGAGTTCCTCTTTCTGGTCTTTATCGCTGGTCTTCCATGATGCTTTCCACCTACATTTCCCTGTTCAAAACCTTGCAACTATCTTTGATTCTTCCCTGACAATACCTCTCATAGTCCATTAAAGCCTGGTAACATACCAGATCTAATTGATCCTATCTCTGATTTCTGTAATCTATTCCCTCCCTCCAGCCCCACCTTCCCACTGCCATCATGGTAGGACTGGTTGTCATCATCACCTGCCTGGTCCTATCTTCCTAGAATCTTCATAGGATAAGAGCTCTAGACATGGCGGGGAGCTTTAAAATCATGTATCCAAACCCTACATTTTACAAGGGAGGAAACTGAGACTCACAGAAGGATAGTGATTTATGTAAAGTCACAAAGAGACAGTAAGGAGCAGAACCAGAATTCAACTCTAACCTCTAGACTCTGATTTTACTACACCCCATCGTGTCTCCAGTTTTCAAGGCCTTTCTTCAAACTTATCCTCTTTAAGTCAACTTGGCCAGGAACCCATGACCTTCAAGCTGGTGATATGCTAGATGTCAAAGAAAGAGAGACTCAGCACAGCAGAGAACCAGTGAGGTTCCAGTATGAACCAATGAAGTGTGTGTCTTGCACCTTGACAGAGAGGTGGTGAACTACCGGTACAGAATGTGGTATACACTGTCAGAAATGTACATTTGTTGTACATTTCCTGTGCTTCTCTGTTACAAGGGAAGATATAGGAAGGGTGATGGAGAAGGTGCACATCACTGGGAAATGATAGTGATGAAAAAAAGAACATTAGTGAAACATTTTAAAGACATATCCCCTAGTTCAACTCTCACATTTTACAGATGAGAAAAGTGAGCCCCAGAGCAGCAGTTTCCTTATTTGGAGGGTCATTTTCTTATGTGGCTTTTTCTTGAGAAAAAGAAAAGCAAATTCATTGCTTTATGTTATTGTTTGATTGCATTATGCCAACGTAAATCGACTCCGCCACTTGAAACCGTTATGTCTCCTAAAGAAAGCTACGTTTAGATTGGATATTAGGGAAAATGTCCCAATGGTGAGACCTATTAGACTGTGAAATTGCCTCTCACTGGAAGCAATAGCAACTTTGTCTGGGTCATTTAAAAGGGGCCACACAGAACACTAGAAAATTAGCTGGCTGAGGGAAAAAAAACCATCATTAGCAAGTGGGCTATGAGCTCCTCAGCTTTTCTGTTTCTCATTTTCATGATCTTCTACTGTGAGGGCCATTTCTTTCAGGGGAAAGTTGTTCATTTCCTTGGAGATGGCACACCATTTCTTCAGAAAGGAGCCGGTTTGCTCATGTCTTCTTCATTATTCACAGGAGCTTCCCATTAGACGAGGTGGTTGGCTGAGCCCCACCCAGATGCCAATTGGCAGCCCGGCCACTCTCTCTCCCTCCTTGATGAACACTGTCACAGACAACACAGCCATCTGGCAGTGAGCAGAGGAACTGCGTAAAAATGAGATATGCGTGTGTAAATACAATATTGATGAATGAAACCCTGAAAGCTTAGATGAAAGTAAAGCAGAACACACAGGTAAATCATTCTGATACTTGTGTTAGTGCTGAAATTATGTTCCTCTACTTTCTATTTTTTTTCTGCTGACAGCAGGGGCAGGTGACAAAAAATACTTTCAATTTTGCTGCTGACACAAATTCTGGGCTAGGAGAAGCAGTTTCAGTTGTGTTGCTGAGAAAGCAACCTGCCCTTGGGAGGAAAGGGAAGGATGCTACAAGATTGGCCCATTTACAGTAGAATCTGTGGTCTGTGTTTAAATGAGGGAAAGATGGTTTCAGGAGGAAATTTAAAAAACAAAACAATAACCCTGGACCTCTAAAAGATGGTTAACGTAAGCCCCAAATGCCTTTCTTTCATTACTTTTTTATAATTGTCTCCCTCTTTTCCCTAATATTTTCCTGCACCTTGAGCCTTGAAGGGCAGTTATCTTACCATCCTCAGTAGGCTTGATTAATCTTTGAGAGTCTCACCTCCATTTACTAAAGAACAGGGACTTACTCCACACTAGTCACACAGCAATGAGAGGCTATGCATATGGAAATTGAAATGTGCAGACATCCATCCCTTCCATTGTTCTAGTCAAGTACTCTTATCTCAGCAGCACCTGCTCCAACAAACTGAATAATCGCAATTCAAAATAGTGGACGCTTTGAAATATGACTATACCTATTTGGCACGCAGACATAGCAGCTCAAAATTGTAGGTGAGATCTGATGTCATCTGGTACATATCTGAACATAACTCCTGTCCTCCAATAAAGACAACAAGTGGTCTTCTAGCCTTGACATGAAGACTTCCAGGGAAAGGAAACCCATGAGCCCCCACGGCAGTCTAGTGCACCTGTGGGCAATCTCATTCTTCCTCCCCTCAAACTTAAATCTGCCTCTCTGAAAATTCTACCAATTGCTTTTAGAACTTGCCTTATTTTAACTCCTCTTCTCCAGGAAGCTCTGCAGATACTCAAACATGCCTGTCATGTCTCCCTTGAGTCTTCTTTTATACAAGTTAAACATAGCCATTTCCTTTAATTAACACTTATGTGGCATCATCTTCAGGCCTTTTACAAGAGTAGGTGCCTTTCTTTGGCTACTCTCTAACTTATCAATGACCTTTTCAAATGTGATGCCCAGCACTGAACACAATGTGACAGCTGTGATCTTACCTACAGCAGAACTATCACCTCCCTAGTCTTAGTTCATGCTTATTTTTTAAATTAAATTTTATTTTTTTCAATCAGTGAAAATCTACCTTCTCTCCTCCAAACACCACTGAGAAAGAAAAACAAAATTTTTCTTACAAACATTCATAGTTAAGTAGTAGTAATTCCTACAATGACCATATACAAAAAGAAAGGCATTTTGAGTCTTTAGCCTTACTGTCAGGAGATAGGTGACATGTTTCATCAAGAGGCCTCTGGAATTGTAGCCGGTCAGTATGACGATCAGAGTTCTTAAGGCTTTCAAAGTTCTTTCTCTTTACAATATTGTTCTTATTGTATAAATTGCTCTCTTGGTTCTGCTGAGTTCACTTCACATCAGTCCATACCAGTTTTCTCTTGTTTCTCTGAAACCATCCCTTTCATCTTTTCTTATAGCACAAGAGTATTTCATCACATTCACATACCACAACTTGTTCAACCATTCCCCCATTGTTGGGCACCTCTTCAATTTCTAATTCTTTGCTACTAACAAAGAAAGCTGCTTAAAGTATTTTTATATAACTTTAGAGTTTATTTTGCTTAAGACTAATCCTTCCCATAAATCTATCATCCAGCTTATTCTCCTTTCCCCTTCTCTTCTTTCCCTGCTGAGCGAATAAATGTATATCTGTACCCAACTGTGTGTATTTATTCTTCTCTCCTCTGACCAGTGAGAATAAGGTTCAAGTATTAGCTGTTCCCTCCCACCCTTTTCTCCTAATTAAGTATTAGCTTTCTACTTGCACACCTCAATTACGTGACATAAATTCTCCTAACCTCCCTCTCCCTTTCCTTCCCTATTTTAGTTCTCTCTTTCCACTCTTCTTTGAAGACCATCAAGACATAACAGAATCATTTCCAGGCATTGTGTCTAATTAGACTCCATGAGCCCTAATGATGATGGACTTTAGAGGAGGATACATGTATCATCCCCACTCCCATTAGAATATAAGCAATTTTTCCTCATTTAGTCTTTTATAATTGTTCTTTTGTGTTTACGTTTTTATGTTTTTCTTGATTCGTATGTTTATATTTCAAAGTTTCTATATAACTGTGGTCTTTTCATCAAGAATGCTTGGAAGTCCTCTATTTCATCAAAGATCCATTTTCTACCTGTAGGATTATAATCTGTTTCACTAGTTACTCTTGGTTGGAAATCTATATCTTTTGCCTTCTAGAATATTGTATTCCAAGCTCTCTGCTGCTTTATAGAGGTAACTGTTAAATAGTGTGTAGTTCTGACACTGGACTCTTTGGTACATGTTTTTTTTTTTCTTTCTGGTTGCTTGTGTTATTTTTTTTTCTTTGACCTAGAAGTTCTGCATTTAGTCTATAATGCTTCTGGTAGTTTTTATCTTGGGGTTCCTTTCAGAAAGTAATCAGTAGATTCCATTTCCATATTATCCTTTGGTCCTAAGACATGTAGGCAGTTTTCTTTTTAACATTTTTAGAAATTTGTTGCCTATTCTCTTTGGTCATGGACTTCAAGTCCAATGATTCTTAAATTGTCTCTCCTTGATATACTTTCTAGGTCAGTTATTTATGCTTTAATATACCTCAAGTCTTTTGACTTTTTAAAAATATTTCTTGTTGCTTCATGTAGTCATTATCTTCTATCTGATCCATTCTAACTTTCAGAATTCATTCTTGTATACCTCTTGAGCCAAGCCAATTCCCTTTCTGTATCTTTCTTCCCTAGTACTCATTTGTTTTCCAATTTTTCCTCTAGTACTCTTTATTTCATTTATAAAAAAAAAACTTTAAACTCTTTAAAAAGAACCTCTTGCTTCATCTGTTCTAGGAATTGTACTTCAACTTGTGGCCAAGCTGTATTTTTCTTTGAGGCTCTGCTTGTAGCTGGTATGAAGTCATTCTCTTATTCTGGGTTTGTGCCTTGAGTATCCCTGACACCATAATAGCGTTTAATGGTGCAATTCTTTTCTTGTTCGCTCATTCTTCAGCCTACTTCCTGACTTTGGACTTTATGTTAGTGTCAAATTCTGCACATTTCTGGAGGGAATATCTGGGTTGAGCTTGGGTACTCTTTAGTTCTGCTGCTGCTTTCTTGAGGTGCTAAATGTTGTATTATTCCAGGATCTCAAGGACAGTTCAGACTGGGGATCTGTAAGCTTTCAGTACTTCCAAAGTACAAATTCCTGAACTGGGTTAGGATTTAAGCAACATATATATGGGCTTGTTCCTAGTTAGAGTTGCAATGGATTGCTGCTAGATGCACTGCTGGTTTTTGGAGACAGAACTGCAGGTTTCTGACTGGTTTGAAATTCCTGCCCTGGTTACTCTACTACAGGCTTCTCAATCGTCTAAATACTGAAACTGAGGCCTGGCCTGCTCCATTCTTGGAGTCAGAGCCACACAACTACTACTTGCTTCTGAACTTTTCCCTTGTCCAGCATACAGCCAAGGTTGAAATAGAAAAATAAAACACATCAAAGAAAAAAAATATTATTACATGCTTTTAAAATTGCTTCTTGCTTCATAAAGTGCTCAATTCTTGACAGTCAGTAATTAAACATTTATTAAGCACCTACTGTGCACCAGGCATTGTGCCAATCCTGGGACAGTCCTTGCTCTTGAAGATCTTAAAATTTAATGAAGGAGACAACATGCAGTTAATTATGCATAAACAAGCTATATACAGGATTAAATAGGAAACAATCAACAGAGGGAGGGGGCATTAGAATTAAGAGAGATCAGGAAAGGCTTCCTGCAGAAGGTAGAATTTCAGCTAGGACTTGAAGGAAGCCAGGGAAGTTAAGAGGCAGAGATGATGAGAGAGAGCATTCCAGGCATTCAGGATAGCCAGAGAAAATACCAAGAGCTGGGAGACCATTTTCTGTTCAAGGAACAGTCAACAGTTTCACTGGATCAAAGAGCATGTGGGATAGGTATAAAAAGACTGGAAAAGGGGAGGGGTAGTTTATGAAAGGCTTTAAATACCCAACAGAGGATTTTGTATTTGATCTTAGAGGTAATAGAGTGTACCACTAGAGTTTATTGGGAGGAGACAAAATCATTCGCAGAGTTTCTTATTAAAAAGAGGTCCCTAAAATTGAACACATTCTGTTTGAGAGAAGGGCCCATCACTCAACTCACTAAAATCGCAAAATCCTCACCATCTACCATGTCCATAAGCATCTCAATAACTGCCTGCATTGGTAATATGCTGATGTTGTGACACCTCAATGTGGGTACCACTTGTACTGGTGGCTCACAGCCCTTATCTGCCTATCATCTGGTCTTCATCAGTTGCTGTGGCTAAAATATTTTCCTCTTTGTAGCCAACTTTACTATGGTTCTTTCCAAATGAGCTAGAGCAGTACTCAGACTATGTTCCATCACTGAGACTGTATTCAAAGTCCTTCTAGCTCTGAAAGATCTGACAGAATTTACTCTCTTTCAACAAAGCTTTTGAGGATCCAAGGTGGCTTCCATACCACCATGATGTACTGGGATAAGAGGGAAGTGGAGGGTGTTTATAAAAAGGCATGCAAATATCTGTTCTACTCTACTTGCTTCTTATTTTTCAAAGGGATACAAGTGATATTTCTTAGATCTGTGACTTTTTGTTTCCATGATAAAAAGTCTCCACTGATATTCACATCTTCAACTCATTAGAGTAGTCTATTAAAAATTTTCTCCTTTTGTTTTCTTTGGAGTACTGCATAAAAGCGAGAGAATCTCTGAGAGTCACAATATAGCCAAATAAACTAATCACACAAAGAACAACCAGTCTGTGGAATTTTGCAGGCAGTATGATAGCCTCATTTCTAACAGTTCAATAATTTCTTGCATAACATTTATGCAACCAACTCATTTTACAGCTCAGTAATTTCTGAGTTTATTAAAATAGACCTTGTCTGAATGCATTGGATGAAACTGGTATATACTATAAAAATATGCCATGTCAGCTTATGTAAATGTTAACCTCTTTGTTGAAAGTGGTATTTATACATTTCTTTACTTGTTAATCTAAAGAATCAAAGTTGCATTTTCTAAGACCAAAAAATAAAGATAATTCTTTACAGTTGACCAGTAACAATTACACCTCCATCAATGTCTGCTCAGATGCCTTGTCAATGAATGGAGATGATCCTGAAATCTCAGAAACTATGTGAATGGAGCACAAACAGTGGCAGAGTCTGCCAAACCAGAAAGGCTCAGTGTATAGTCCTGGTCATGGCCTGTATTTGCTGTCCAACGATTAGCCTGAATGTAGAACCTCATCACCAGCAAGCTGGTCACTAGAGGATAAATTCTTTTGTCATGGCAGGCTGTGAAACAAGTTACAGTATGAAATGGTCTTCAAGTCTAAAGCAGTCCCCTTTTGCCTTGACAATGAAAGTGGAGGGAGGTCAAAAGGAAGGTAAACATTGCAAATAAGAGTCACAGTTTTTAGATTATCTACGAAGACCAAGAGAACCCTTGGTACTCATCCAAATATGAGATCTCTGCTTCAATGACCAATGAAGTGGGACTCCATTACAAGAATTCAACTTTACAGACACAAACACAGAAGACAAAGATGTTGCAGCTAAATAGGATGGATCACAGGTTCTCCTTGTGGTGGGGAATTAAGCAGATTATAGAGTTAGTTTTGTTACATGACTGAAGGCAAAGAACATTATTTCATGTGACAGACACCTCATTCTTGATGAATGCTTGCAAAGGAACCATGATGACAATAATGGCAGCTTATGCACCAACATCTGCTGCAGAGGAGGAGGAAGAAGAGAAATTCTGTGAAGAATTAAGAAGCTCCTATTCCCTGAAACATGGTTTTTTAGCCTGTTAGGAAGATCTGAGTTCAAATCCAGACTCTGATACTAGCTGTGTGATCGCAGGCAACTCATGTAACTTCTAAACCTCCGTTTCCTCTTTTGTAAAGGGGTGATAAAATAGAACCTTTCGCATGGAATTCTTGTGAGGATTGAATGACATAACATGTAAAGTGCTTTGTAAACTGTAAAGCACATATAAAGGCTAGTTATGATGAGGATGATGATTTATGTGTGAATTTGTTTTTTAAATATTTTTAACAATATATTTCAATATTGTTGATTTCATTGGTAATCATGGATATTTCATCTAAATATATGAGACTGTCAAAGAGGTCCAATTCACAAAAAAGATGAAAAACTCCTACCATATAACAAGTCAACCTCCATCTCAACATTTGGTGACTTCTCTGAGAAGGTGACCATATGGGAAGAAACAAGAAATCCTCTGGAAAACGCAGTTCAAGAAGAACTTCAAAATGTCAGAGGCTAGGAGCCACTTTAGACAAACAATGAGCAAATTAGCAGGGAGAAAGGACACAGTGTTTTCCAAGCTCTTAAGCTGCATACTAACACACAAGTTCATCTTTTTTGGAACACAAGTATTCTCCTGGTCAAGAAGCGTCATGCAATATCTGGCATTCATATAGCATTTTAAAGCTTGCCAAACACTTTACATAGCTCATCTTATTTGAACCTCATAATATCCCTATGAAGTATTACAGGTTCTATTCCCATTTTACAGAAAGAATGAATTAAAAAGCATCTATTAAGTGCTTACTATGCGCTGGACACTGTGCTATGGGCTGGGGATACAAATATGAGCAATCAAGACAGTGCCTGCCCTCAAGAGGCTTACATTCTAATCATAGATGACAACACAGAAAGGAAAGCTAGATTTAAAAGGGGAAAGGCATGGTTTGAATATGGCTGGGAAGGGGCATGTTGGCCTGGTTTCAGGTAAGACAAGAAAAAAAGCTCACCAATCAAAGTCCAGGATCACAGGGGCAGAGATCAAATTCTGGTGGGAAGAAGAGGAGGATGACTTCCAAACTGGAGCTCACAATCACACAGGCTCTCGTGACTCCACTGTACCATACTGCCTTATACTTTCAAAAGAATCAAAATTAGAGACTACCAAAAGGGCAATGGTATAGCATGTAGTGAGTACAACTAATGTAGGCACAGTGGATAGCCCCTCTATGGAGGATTTATGGAAGTTCATGACCAAGAATTGAGGATTAAAAAGACATTAGTGAGTTTCAGTTTGCACCAGTAAAAGGACTATCTACATCTGTGATCTCTGGGATCCACTAAGACAACAAAGTGGCATAGTGGAGAGAGTGCTGGGTTGGGAGTCACAAGATCCAAGTTGAAACATGACCTCAGGTACATTTTAATTCTGTGACCTTGGGTAAGTCACTTAACTTTTGTCTGCCTCAGTTATCTGTAAAATGGGGATAATAATAGCACCTACTTCCCAGAGTTCTTATGAGGATCAAACGAGATAGTGTTTATATAACAAGGATTGTCCTCCACATGTAGCATGGGATGTCATTGGAGGGAGGAAGTCATCTGAAGGGAAGCAGAATAGGCATTTCTAATCTCTTCTTCCCCAACCCTTCTCCAAGAGAGACTGTTTCCTGTTAGCTTTATACCCAAGGCTTTAACCCCCTTCCCATCAAATAACAGTTCCACATTGAACACACAAAGCAATTTGCAAAGAAATCGCTTTATCCAAATCCATAACCAAACAGAAATCAGAGATAGTTTACATAGGAAAATATATACCAGACACGAGAGAGAGTGAAGTAGCTCTCCAATCAGGAGCAAGGTAACTCAGTTCAACCAAGAGAGACTGTCCTGGAACTTCCACCTGGGGAAGTTCCCTGAAGGATTTAGCGTAAGAATCTGGGTACAGGGCCATGATGGAGAACACCTGCTTCTCTCACGACTTCCCTGAGTCTTTTCCTTCAGCAACGTGAAGCGGGGTTTCCCTTATCCATTTTCTTACCAGAAGGTAAAAGCCAGAAACACTGGAAAAGATTACAGAGCCTCAAAGAAAGTCTGACGACATAAAGAGACTCCAGAGCCAAAAGAGCCTGCACTCTCCTCTCTTCCTCTTGCCAACTCTGCCCCACCCCTCATGCAGGTGCAGGGCATTGATCTCCACCAACAAAGAGAGAGTCACATACCAAAGGGGTTTGGGAACTCAGGTGCCTGGCATGTAATAAGTGCTTAATAAATGCTTAGTAAAAGGCCTTCCCTTCCCTTACTAAAGGGTCCTGCCAAAGATCACCCAAGTAGGAAACTGCGAAGCTGAGTTTACGCCCCAGGCCCTCTGACTCCCAATTTAGTGTTCTTTCCACTGTATTCAACTGACTCATCTCTCTTCTCCCATACTTCCTGTGCCAGGATTTTATGCAGTCAAGTATAAGAAAAAATGTTGGGTGCAGAAGTAATCATTTGGCCTACCTGCTTATTCAGAAGGTGGATTAAATTATCTCAAGGGAAAAAAATGAACCAAGATTCAAATAAAATAAAACAACTTGAGGCAGTCATAGTTTTCCAACTGTTCTTTAAATTATATAATTAAATTTTAGATATGGGTAGTAACTACTCTGCTTCATACTTGTCTGATCACCAGATATCAATGTATCATTTTAACAGAAGGGCAGTTAATTTTCATGAATATGCCAGTCATACAGGGACGGGATTTGTGGTTTCATTGGTATGAAGAACTCCTCCATGAAGAAATTCCCTCTACAGGAGAGGTGAGAGAAAAACATGAAGTTTACTCTCATCACATTCCACTAAAGAAAGGAATAAAATGCACACTCATTTTGGTAGGAAAACCTATCTTACAATACAGGAAAGTGGGGGATAAGGGGATAAGCAGGGTGGGGGGGAGGATGGAAGGGAGGGCATGGGGAGGAGGGAGCAATATGAGGTCGACACTCATGGGGAGGCACAGGATCAAAAGAGAATAGAAGTAATGGGGGACAGGATAGGATGGAGGGAAATATAGTCTTATACAACACAACTATTATTGAAGTCATTTGCAAAACTACACAGATTTGGCCTATACTGAATTGCTTGCCTTCCAAAGGGAAGGGGTGGGGAGAGAGGGAGGTAAAGAAGTTGGAACTCAAAGTGTTAGGATCAACTGTAATGTTCTTACCATTAGGAAATAAGAAATACAGGTAAAGGGGTATAGAAAGCTATCTGGCCCTACAGGACAAAAGAGAAGTTGGAGACAAGGGCAGAGAGGGATGATAGAAGAGAGAGCAGATTGGTGATAGGGGCAATTAGAATGCTTGGTGTTTGGGGGGGGAGGGGACAAAAGGGGAGAAAATTTGGAACCCAAAATTTTGTTAAAATGAATGTTAAAAGTCAAATAAATAAATTAAAAAAAAAAAGAAATTCCCTCTACACATGCAGGTCTGTGACTTTTCCACCATTTTTAGTTTAGATAGTACTCAGAAATTAAGTCCCCAGGTCATGGAGCCAATATGTGTCAAAAGTGAGACTTGAACCCAGGTCTCCAATACATGCACTGTCTCTCTTAAGCTAATCACATGAACCTTTTAAAGTTTTGAAGGCAGTTTCATTGAAATGTTTAAATTGGCAAGATAAATATGGTTGGGATCATAATTGTCAGACTCCTTGACCTGAAGATTATGTTTGGCATTTCTTTACAAGAAGTGTTACAGAAATTGAGAGCTGAAGGGACCTTTGCATTCATCTGCTGGGGATTTTGTTTTTTGCAAGGTGAGTCCTAGCAGACCAGGAAATGGGCATACACCCACTTGATATAATTTAAATGTACCCAGGAAAATATGCCTTACTTCCAAAACATCTCATTACCTTGCATCAACTTCTTTACTTCTACTGTTTACCAGGTCAGAGAATTGTACCAATCATACTTGTTTTCCAACAGACCATAAACAGCCATATTTCAATCAGCTGGTAGTACAGTAGATAAAGTGCTGGGCCTGAAATCAAGAAGACCTGACATTAAATCTGGCCTTAGACACTTACAAGTTGTGTGACAATGTCACTTTACCCTGTCTGTGCCTCAGTTTCCTCAGTTGTAAAATGGAGGTAATTATAGCATATCACAGGGTAGTTGTAAGGATCAAATGAGATATCTCTAAAAGCACCTAGCACACGGTAGGTGTGCCATATAAATTCTTATTCTCTTCCCTTTCCCTCTTCCCATTTACATGATCCATGGTCCAGTTAAATTGCCCTATTCATCCCTGTAAGTAGCAGTCTATATTCCCACTTCCACACCTTTGCTTTGGCTGCCCCCCACAACTGGAAGGCACTACTACATCATCTCCTTCTCTCAGAATTCCTGTTGTTGTTCAGTCGTTTTCAGTCATGTCTGACTCTTCCTGACCCCATTTGGGGTTTTCTTGACAAAGATACTAGAGTACGTTGCTCATTTTACGGATGAGAAAACTGAGGCAAACAGGATTAAGTGACTTGCCCAGGGTCATACAGCTGATACATGTCAGAGGCTGGAATTGATCTCAGGAAGATGATTTTTCCTGATTCCAAACCCAGTGTTCTCACCACTGAACCACCTAGCTGCTCAAAGACCAGTTCAGGCCTCTTGATTGTCTTGGGTTCTCTCTGCTTCTAGAAAAAGTTTTTTATTGTTCTTAAAGTGCTTGTATTACTCCTGAAATTATTTTTTATTATTGGAATATAAGCTCTTTGAGAGGAATGAGATGATATTTGTATAGCACAATGCTATAGAAAGGCTATTATAACACTAGTTATAATAACTATTATATTTCTGTGCTATATTCTACCACAAAGTTGTCAGAAAAGGGGAGCCCTTGCCACATGAGGTGTCCTGCACATACCTCAGGCTCCATGCATATCTCAATACTTCCATTACCTCTGAAAATGGTCTTCATGAGTTGCTGGGGCAACACATTCATCACCTAGCCCACAGATGATCATCTGCTGGGTCCCATTCAGAGGCTTTCCAACTTGCTAAGACTGGCCTGGAATAAACCACCACTACTTCCATGCAGGAAGTAGGACTGGCATAAAACATATCTCTGTAGAAGCAATCAGCCCATGAGCATGGGCTCCTGGACAAATGTGCCATTACCCAATGCCCACATAGTACCACCCTGATCGCACTAACATAAGAAGAACTTTGTTTCAGCAAATTGTGAAGTTAACCACAGTGAGGGAACTGAACAAAAGATATTTCACAGGTCATTAAAAATTATTTTGTTCAATTCCCTCATTTTACAGATAAGGGAATTGACACCAAGAGAAAGCAGGTGACTTGCCCAAGATCATTCACACAGCAGAGCTGGGATTTGAACCCAAGTACTCTGACTCCAAATCTGTCTACCCTACTGTACTGGCAAATGAGCATTGACTTGGTGGAAACCACTATGTGAGGAATGGAAGCTCAATGGGAAATGGAAAAAGGGGATATATTTCCAAAGAAGCAGGTCTATGTAGAATGCTGACATGGAAGATCTTAGATAGCTTGAAGATACTGAATGTGAGGAAAGGGGAGGATAAGTAGTGGCAAAGGAGCACAAAGAGGGGAGAGGGAGGCCACTGAAACCCAACTATTTTGCCATGGATTGGCTGTATGCTATTCCATCCAAAGTTGATAAGACCACCTGTGTTGAAAGTTCTTTTTTCTAGTAGTGAAATTGTGTTCAACCACCTGTACACTGAAGACCAGGGGTTAGCAAACTACAACCTGTGGGTCAATTCCAGCCCACCGCCTGTTTTTGTACAGCCCTCAAGCTAAGAGTGATTTTAATGGGCCAAGCAGGAATTAGGTTAGATTTGGCCAATGGTTGATAGGTGGCTAATACCTGATCTATAATCTATAATATCTGATAGAAAATTGAAAAAATATATCTTGTGGCATGTCTAAATCAGATGTGAACAAGAAAAAAGTGATTCCTTGTTAAGAGATGATCAGGTTATATCAAGCTCCATATTCTCCATTCCCAATTGTATTAATAATCAAAACCTATATGGCCATTTGGGGGTAATATGAAAACCAATAAAGAGAACGATATAAGCTCAAAACTATGGAATTTAGCAGCAGAGACTGTCTGAGCAGGAAGAAAATGGAAGAGATCCTTCATGCTAGTGGCTCTCAAAAGGTGTGCTCTGAGTTCTCATTAGGAATGTTTGCCACTTTATAGAACTTGTACCTATAAATACATCAGAGAGTGGAATGCTGAATGAAACTTCAATCGCAAACCAGTCCATTATGATGTGAGCAAAAAAGGGTTTGAGAAGAACTGATCTAGACCTACCTCCTCATTTAATGAAGAAGAAAGTTTCCATGAGGGAGTTAGGGTCAGAACTGCTATTCAAACTCACATCTGGTGCTTTTTCTACTATACTAGCCCCCAGGGCCAAAGTCCCTAATGCAGTCTATCTAATTAGTGACAATCAACAAAGGATTCACCAGGTGCAAAGGTCTAGGAGTTTTTTATATTTCCCTCTGTCCAGACTAGGTGCTTCTGCCGAAGAAGGCTAACAAATACTTGTTGGAAGCTGATGGCAGACTTTTAAATCTGCATGGACTGGTCAGGGCAAATGGAAATGGATAGGTCTGAGCTTCTTTGGGCCCAAGAATCCAGGGAACTCTCACATGTTAATCTCATTGCTCTTGTCAGCTTCACAGACTGCACCTCAACTTTTTTGAGGGAATCACATGAGCTCTCTGGTTTCTCAACTAGCTGAGTCAGCCAATACCATGGAGGGGACTTGTCTCATTTCCTGATGTATGATGCACTATGACTCAGAAGTAAATGACATGAGATGGTATTACCATTGGCAAGTCATCTGTGTTAAAGAACCTGAGACACTACACTCTAGAAAGAGGAGAGACAGGTATAACCAAGAGAATGTAAGGAGATGCAGGTAGAAACAGTTCCCTAGGCCTCCTTAGGAGTAGTAGGAAGAAAGCATTAGGGCTGCTGGTAGGTGATTATTCCATGCATGAAATCCATTCCCTCCTCAACCCTAACTCTTAGAATTCTTAGTTTCATTCAAAGCTCAGCTCAAATACTACATTCTACATGAGGTCTTTTCTGATCCCCATAGATGCTAGTGTCTTCTCCTGAAAAAAAAAAAAGATCTTTTTATTTTAAATTACCTTGTAATTCTTTTTGAAAATGAAGATGCATTTTTCCCTAGGCAAGTTCCTGGACCCCTTGAAATTTATCCACAGAACGCTTGAGGATCCATGCCCCTTGATGTAGAAGGTAGTGCCTTAAGGAAGTGAGGAAGAAATGTCATTCCAGGCTTAGAAGACTGACTTTATAGAGACATGGATATAAGAGATGGAATCTTGTGCATGAGCCACTGAAAGAAAGCAGTTTGGCTGAATTGTAGAGAGAGGGAAGTGGGACAATGAGTTTTAAAAGACAGGTTGAGACCACATTGTGAGGTCTTTAAAAGCCAAATAGAAGAGGTTTAAATTTCATGGTAGTGTTTTGTTTTTCTTAACTTTTAAGTGGGGGGGGGAATCTGGAACTGAAAATAAAATTGAATTAAAACAAATAAGCAAACAAAAATAAATACGTTTTATCCTGGAAGCATTAGGGAGAGCGGGAGTTTATCAAGCTGAGGACTGACTTGAGATAAATCACTTTGGCAGGTGTAAGGAGGATAGACTGGGGTGTGTATTCGTTCTTCGTTGCCGAAGAAGACCATGCCATCAGAGAAATGATGACATGACTTGCACTTGACTTTGTTTTGAGTAAGGGAGAGCTGTGCAGGTCACCAGCCTCACTTCTCCTGCAGAGCCATCTGAATCCAGTGACCTGATATTCATCAGCATGACTGGAGATGACCCAGGATGAGGCAATTGGGGATTAAGTGACTTGCCCAAGGTCACACAGCTAGTGAGTGTCAAGTATCTGAGGTGAGATTTGAACTCAGGTCCTTCTGACTCCTGCACTGGTGCTCTATCCACTGCACCACCTAGCTGCCCCAGACTGGAGTAGGTAGAGTGGAAGCAAGGAGTCCATTTAGAAGATTATTGAAATAGTCGAGGTGAAAGGTAACATAAGGGACAGATGTAAGTAATGCACTGGTAGAAAAGATAAGACTTAGCAATTGATTGGGTATATAAGATGAGTGAAAAGTAAAGGGTAACACCAAGATAGTGAATCTTGATGACTAGAGAGATAGTGGTGACCTCTACAGCGATAGGGAAATTGGAAAGAAGGGTGACTTTGAGGCTTACCAAGTATAATGGGGAACTGGTTAATGGGGGCCCATTATACTTGGTAAGCCTCAAAGTCACCCTTCTTTCCAATTTCCCTATCGCTGTAGAGGTCACCACTATCTCTCTAGTCAGTGATGCTTGCTGACTAGAAGTTTGCTCCTAGAAGTTTGTAATGGCCCGTAATGCTGGGCATGCAAACGTACTCTGTTTCCTGTTTGCTTCTTCATGGTGAAGAAGGGCCTTTGCTTGACTGCTGAGATGGAACTAAAAATGCCTATAAAAGTTCCAGAGGAAAAAACTGACTCTCCTTCCTGATGGCTACAAAGTATAAGAACTCGATAAACTCCCTCCCCACTGGGCCAGCTCATGAGCACATGCCCTCATAAGCAAGTTTATATCTGAAGATAAGCATCTCTTACTAGTGTTTTCTTTCCTTTAGTACAGGGCCTTGTGGGACTTCAAAAGGTTAAAGGAGCAGACATCCAGCAATAGAACTCTCAAAGGACCAATGTGATAGAGGGAAGTTTATGCCTCAGGGTTTTTTTTTTGGGGGGGGGGGGATTCTCTGTAATTAATACTTCTGTTACTGTTACATCTTCTCAGTAGATATCCTTCTGTAATTAATTGACGTTAACTGGTTAAATTGACAGTGGGGCACTAATCAGGGGTACTGATGCGGTTAAGGACATATTAATTGACATCAACAATTGATATTGTGGGAAACACACTGAAATGGAGGCTTGAGTCATTGGAAAGACACCCCAACCCCTCTTTAGTACCCTTTGAATCCTGAGGGGAGACATAACTACCATTTGGGGATTCATTTTGTTAGGAAATGAGGGGGAGATGGGATAAGCATACCCCACAGCTTATATGCATACATAAGAAATCATAAAGGGCAGCTAAGTAGTACAAGTGGATAGAGTGCTGCCCCTAGAGTCAGGAGGTATGGCCTCAGATACTTACTAGCTGGGCAAGTCACTCAACCCTATCTCCCTCACCTCCTCATCTGTAAAATGAGCTAGAGTAAAAATGGCAAACCACTCCAGTGTCTTTCCCAAGAAAACCCCAAATATCATCAACAACCAGAAAGAAATCATAAAAAGGATGGATTCAAAGAACCCTGGAAAGACTCATATGAACTCATTCAGACTAAAATGAGCAGAACCAGGACAATTTATATAATTGTCAAAGCCTAAAGCCTGTGAAAGACTCAAGAAATATGAATAATGTTATGACCTATTACAATTCTGTAAGACTGAAGTGAAACATGTTTCCTGTTGTAGATGCAAAATGATACTTGTATCTTCAGACACAAACACTGTGAGAATTACTTGTTTGTTACAACAGAGGGCTTTTACTCTTTTTTGAAGAAGATAGAATTGTAGGGAGTAGATGGGTTGTGATAGCAGGGCAAAGAATTTGTTAAAAAAGGAAAGACAATAATGCCAATTTAAAATATACAGAACAGGGCAGAAGAAAATTCAGAAGAGCACACAGAAAAACAGGACAAAATTAGTACTATTGCATTCAACTGAAGCAACCTGTATGTGAGAGAGACTGACAGTTTCACATACAATCCTTCTTCTTTTCTTTATATATGGAAATGGTCATGTTTGTCAGTGTTTAAGTTCATAAACAAAAAAGAAATTTTGTTTAAAATTTAGAAGACCAAAAAACCAAAAACTTGAAACAAATGAAAAAGAAGAAATTTTGAAAGTTAGAGGAGAAATAGAGAAACTTGAAAACAGAAGACTACAAAACTAAAAGAAAGTCAAGGAAACTAAAAATACATGAGATCAGAAGAAAGTTCAGAAGGAAACAGACAAGGAGGGCAGATTTGATACTATCTTGCTGAATCTAATACATACTTTAAAAACTCTATATAATTGCACAGTTTCATATACAATCTTTTTCTTTCTTGAATATGCAAATGTTTGTGTTTTTTTGATATTTGTTAGGTTCACAATTTAAAAAAACTCTTCAAATGGGGATGGTGTAGTGACTCGATTACTGATCTTTTCCACAGCATATACTAGTGGATTGAGTTGTGTGAAAAGGCCCTAAGGTTGGCCTTTGTTTTATGCAAAATATATGAACTATGGGCTTGATTCTAAGCTCCTCCTATTTTCTGTTGGGTAATCAATTCACAGAATCATTACAGACATAGGACATCAGTCATAGTCATGACAGTGATTCCCTGCACAGAGTAAAAGCAAATTTTCACCCTAAATAGGCCCTGTCATTACTTAAAATCAACGTGGAGAAGTATATTTCTGCAAACAAATTGGCATCATAGGCTTCTGAAACAGGCACTTTCATAATGCTTACTGACACATCTTATCAAGTCATTTAGGATGACATTCAGCAGAATTAAATGTCAAATTCTCCTGAGAAAATTGGCTTTAGCAAATGTCAGCCAGTCCCTCTGCCAGTTCATATACATACACTGTGGAGGATGTTTTTCATCCATGTTGCTATGTAACATACTCTGCATAAAGCTACTGATGTTTGAATTCAAATGACAAAGGAAAAGCTTTCCAGACTAGTCGAATCCCTGAAAGGTCATTTAATCCATCTTCTTATTTCTATTTATAAGGTCACAGGTATGGAGTTGGAAGAGACCTTAGGGACTACCCAAGTCCAATTCCTTTCATTTTACGAATGAACAAAGGTCCAAAGAGGAGTATGGATTTTTGCAAGGTCACTCAGATAATAAATAGTTGAGTCAAGTTTCAAACCCAAGTCTCCTACTCCCTACCCATGGGTCTTTCTACTATTCCAAGCCATCCACAGCAGGACTGCTCCATCAATGAGGCAAATAATTTGCTATCCTTGGTAGAATAAGATAACATCCCTGACCCATCATTACTAGGGAATATGTGAATTGTTTTCCTAATAATGAAGACAGGCCTGCACCAATCTATTCATATACCCTCTCCAACAGGCAACAGAAGTTAAATATTCATATGCTGTCTTTCCAGGGCAGTAGGCAATATCTGTTCCTTCCTTTACTTCAGAGGGCAGAACAGACAGAGCAGCTCATAGATCTCCGAGCAAACACCCTATTGCCATCTACAGAACAGAAAATGGACCAGAAGCATAAAGGGCACCATTCTGTCCTGAGCTTATACACTGAATGGTACCTGAAGGACAATACAAATACTTCAAGTGCTGAACCCACTTCTAGGGAACATCACACATTTTGTGAAAACCTGTTTCCATGACTAGAATTTTTTCAATAGCTCATGAAATTGGTGGGTATTTTCTTTTAAAAATTTTATTAATAATATTTTATTTCTCCCCAGTTACATGTAAAAACAACTTTTAACATTTTTTAAATTTGAGTTTCATATTTTCTCTCTCCTCCTCTAACCTCCCCTTTTCCCCAGACATAGTAATCAATTTCATATAGGTTATACATATTCAGTCATGCAAAACATTAACATATTAGTCATGATGTTGAAGAAGACACAGACTCAAAGAAAAAAACATTAAAAATATAGAAAAATGAAAAACAGCATGCTTTGATCAGCATTGAGGCTCTATCAGTTCTTTCTCTGAAGGTGGATAGTATTTTTCATCATAAGTAATTCAGAATTATCTGAATATTGCTGAGAACAGCTAAGTCATTAACAGCCGACCATCATACAGTATTGCTATTACTATGTACAATGGCCTCCTGGTTCTGTTCACTTCACTTGGCATCAGTTAATATAAGTATTTCTGGATTTTTCTGAAATCTACCTTTTTATCATTTATTATAGCACAGTAATATTCCATTATAATCATATAGGACAACTTGTTTAGCTATTCCCCAAATGATGAACATCCCTTCAGTTTCCAGTTCTTTGCCACCACAAAAAGGGTTGCTATAAATTTTTTTTGTACAAATAGGTCTTCCCCCGTTTTTATCTCTTTGAGACGCAGACCTAATAGTGCTATTGCTGGGTTAAAGGGTATGCACAGTTTTATGGTTCTTTGGGCATAGTTCCAAATTGTTCTTCAGAATGGCTGGATCAGTTCGTAACGCCACCAACAATTCATTAGCATCCCATTTTCTCAACATTTGTCATTTTCCTTTTCTGTCATATTAGCCAATCTGATAATTGTGTGGTGGTACCTCAGAGTTGTCTTAATTTACATTTCTCTAATCAATAGTGAGTTTGGACATTTTTTTCACATAGCTATAGATCAGTTTGGTTTCTTCATCTGAAAACTGCCCTTTCATATTCTTCGACCAGAGGTGTTAAACCAAGGCCTCAAGGCCACATGTGGCCCATCTAGGTTTTCAAGTGCAGTCCTTGAGGATCTAGAGGGCCATGTGATCTCGAGACTGCAGGTTTCCCAGGCCTGCCTTTGACCATTTCTCAATTGGGGAATGAGTTGTATTTTTATAAATTTGACTCAGTTCTCTAGATATCTGAGAAATGAGACCTTTGTCAGAGAAACTTGCTGCAAATTTTTTTTCACCATTATGAATTCTATTTCACTATGTCTTATTTTTCCCATTTAGCGTCCTCTCTCTCTCTCCCTCCCCCCCTCCCTCCCTCCGTCTCTCTCTCTCTCTCTCTCTCTCTCTCTCTCTCTCTCTCTCTCTCTCTCTCTCTCTCTCTCTCTCTCTCTCTCTCTTTACCCTGCCCTGCCCCAAAAGTGTTTTGCTTCTGACCACCTCCTCCCAAAATCCCTTCCATAAGCCCCCCTTCTCTTATTCCCTTACTTTTCAACTTCCCTGTAAGGTAAAAATAGATTTCTATATTCAACCAAGTGTACAGATTATTCCTTCTTTGATCAATTCCTATGACAGTAAGGTTAAAGCATTGCCTGCTACCACCCTTGCTCCCAATTTTCCCCTTCACTGTGAAAGTTCGTTCACACCTCTTTTATGTGATAAATTTATCCCATTCTACCTCTCTCTTCTCCCTTCTTCCAGTGCATCCCTCTTTTTCATCCCTTAATTGTATTTTTTTAGATATCATCCCATCATAGTCAACTCAAACTCATGCCCTCATGTCTATGTATAATCCTTCAAATTGCCCTAATAATGACAAAGTACTTAGGAGTTACAATTATCATCTTCCCATGTAGGAATGTAAACAATTTAACCTTACTGAATCCCTTATGATTTCTCTTTCCTGGTTACCTTTTTATGTTTCTCGAGTCTTGTATTTGAAAGTCAGATTTTCTATTCAGCTCTGGTCTTTTCATCAGGTGCTTTATTCTGTCCATTTTTACCCCCTAAGGAATACTCAGTTTTGTTGGGTAGGTGATTCTTGGTTTTAATCCTAGCTCCTTTGCCCTCTGGAATATCATATTCCAAACCCTCCAATTCTTTAATGCAGAAGCTGCTAATTCATATGTGATCCTGACTAGGGCACCATGATAGTTGAATTGTTTCTTTTGGACTGTTTGCAGTATTGCTCCTTGACCTAGAAGCTCTAGATTTAGCTATATTCTTGGGACTTTTCATTTTGCAGTCTCTTTTAAGAGGTGATCAGTGGATCCTTTCCATTTCTATTTTACCCTCAGATTCTAGGATATTAGGGAACTTTTCTTTGATAATTTCTTCATGTTCAAGCTCTTTTTTGTATTATGACTTTCAAATAGTTCAGCTATTCTTAGAGAAGAGGTTGGGGGATTTGAAGGAAGAAATTGACAGCAAAACTATACTAGTGGGGGACCTCAACCTCTTCCTCTCTGAACTTGATAAATCTAACCTCAAAATAAACAAGAAAGAGGTTAAGGAGGTAAATAAAACTCTGGATAAGGTAGATATGATAGATCTCTGGAGAAAATTGAATGGGAATAGAAAGGAATATACCTTTTTCTCAGCAGTACATGGCACATTTACAAAAATTGACCATGTACTACGACACAAAAATCTCACAATCCAGTGCAGAAAGGCATCCTTCTCAGATCATAATGCAATAAAAATTATATGTAATAAAAGGCCATGGAAAGATAAACCAAAAAATCAATTGGAAACTAAATAATCTAATCCTAAAGAAGGAGTGGGTTAAAGAAGAAATCATAGAAACAATCAACAACTTCATTCAAGGGAATGACAATAATGAGACAACCTACCAAATCTTATGGGATACTGCAAAAGCAGTTCTTAGGGGAAGTTTTATATCTTTGAATGCCTACATAAATAAAATAGAGAAAGAGGAGATCAATGACTTGGGCATGCAGCTGAAAAAGCTAGAAAAAGAACAAATTGAAAATCCCCAAGTAAATACCAAATTAGAAAAACTGAAAACCAAAGGAGAGATTAATAAAATTGAAATTAAGAAAACTATTGAATTAATAAATAAAACCAATTGTTGGTTTCATGAAAAAACTAATAAAATTGATAAACCTTTGGTCAATTTGATTTAAAAAAAAGAAAGAAGAAAATCAAATTACTAATATTAAAAATGAAAGGGGTGAACTCACCTCCAATGAGGAGGAAATTAAAATGATAATTAGAAATTACTTTGCCCAACTTTATGCCCACAAATTTGATCATCTAAATGAGATGGATGAGTATTTAAAAAAATACAAATTGCCCAGATTAACAGAAGAGGAGGTTGAATACTTAAACAACCCCATCTCAGAAAAAGAAATTGAACAAGCCATCAATGAACTCCCTAGGAAAAAATCTCCAGGGCCAGATGGATTCACAAGTGAATTCTATCAAACATTTAAAGAACAGTTAATTCCAATACTTTATAGACTATTTTTGAAAATTGGGGAAGAAGGAGTCCTCCCAAATTCTTTCTATGATACAAATATGGTTTTGATACCTAAACCAGGAAGAGACAAAAGAAAGAAAATTATAGACCAATTTCTCTAATGAATACAGATGCAAAAATTTTAAATAAGATTTCAGCAAAACGAATACAGCATCTTATCATGAAAATAATACATTATGATCAGGTAGGATTCATACCAGGAATGCAGGGCTGGTTCAATATTAGGAAAACTATTAGCATTATTGATCATATCAACAACAAAACTAACAAAAACCACATGATTATCTCAATAGATGCAGAAAAAGCTTTTGACAAAATACAGCACCCATTCCTATTAAAAACACTGGAGAACATAGGAATAAAGGGAACTTTCCATAAAATAATAAGCAGTATCTACCTAAAACCTTCAGCAAGCATTATATGCAATGGAGATAAGCTAGATGCATTTCCAGTAAGATCAGGGGTGAAATAAGGATGTCCCTTATCACCACTATTATTCAATATGGTACTAGAAATGTTAGCTGTACCAATTAGACAAGATAAAGAAATTGAAGGAATAAGAATAGCCAAAGAAGAAAGTAAGTTATCACTCTTTGCAGATGATATGATGATATACTTAGAGAACCCCAGAGATTAAAGTAAAAAACTACTTGAAATAATAAACAACTTTGGCAAAGTTGAAGGTTACAAAATAAACCTGCACAAATCTTCTGCATTCCTATATATTAGCAACAAAGTCCAACAGCAAGAGATAGAAAGAGAAATCCCATTTAAAGCTAGTGTAGACACTATAAAATACTTGGGAGTTTACCTGCCAAAACAAACCCAGGGATTATATGAACACAATTACAAGACACTTTTTGCACAAATAAAGTCAGATTTAAGTAAGTGGGAAAACATCAGTTGCTCATGGGTAGGCGGAGGCAATATAATAAAAATGACAATTCTGCCTAAATTAATTTACTTATTTAGTGCCATACCAATTAAACTATCAGATAATTATTTTCTAGAGCTGGATAAAATAATATCAAAATTCATATGGAAGAACAAAAGGTCCAGAATATCAAAGGGACTAATGAAAAGAAATGCTTGGGAAGGTGGCCTAGTGCTACCAGACCTCAAATTGTACTATAAAGCAGCAATTATCAAAACCACTTGGTATTGGCTAAGAAACAGAGGGGTAGACAAGTGGAATAGACTTGGCACTCAAGACACAGTAGGCAAAGAATATAGCAACCTCTTGTTTGATAAACCCAAGGACTCCATTTTCTGGGATAAGAACTCACTGTTTGACAAAAATTACTAGGAAAACTGGATAACAGTGTGGTGGAAACTAGGCATAGACCCATGCCTGACACCATACACAAGAATAAAGTCCAAATGGGTACATGATCTAGGTATAAAGATTGATACCATGGACAAACTGGAGGAGCAAGGAATAGTGTATTTATCAGATTTATGGAGAAGGGAAGAAGTTTTTACTAAAGAAGAGATGGAAAGCATTATGAAATGCAAGATGGATAATTTTGATTACATTAAACTGAAAAGTTTTTGCACAACCAAACCCAATGCAACCAAAATTCGGAGGAATGTAGTAAACTGGGAAAGAATTTTTACAGCTAAGCTCAGGGATAAAGGTCTCATTTCTAGAATATATAGAGAACTGACTCAAATGTATAACTATACAAGTCATTCCCCAATTGATAAATGGTCAAAGGATATGAACAGGCAATTTTCAGAGGAAGAAATTAAAGATATCTATAATCATATAAAAATGCTCTAAATCACTTTTGATTAGAGAGATGCAAATCAAAACAACTCTCAGGTACCACATCACACCTATAAGATTGGCAAACATGACAGAACAAGAAAATGATAAATGCTGGAGAAGATGTGGGAGAGTTGGAACACTAATTCATTGTTGGTGGAGCTGTGAGCTCATTCAACCATTCTGGAGAGCAATTTGGAACTATGCCCAAAGGGCTACAAAAATGTGCATACCCTTTGACCCAGCAATATTGCTACTAGGACTGTATCCCCAAGAGATCATAAAATGGGAAAGGGTCCCACATGTACAAAAATATTTATAGCAGCACTCTTTGTAGTTGCCAAAAACTGGAAGTCAAGGGGATGCCCATCCATTGGGGAATGGCTGAATAAATTACAGTATATGAATGTAATGGAGTACTATTGTGCCATAAGAAATGATGAACAAGAAGACTTCAGAGAGGCCTGGAAGGACTTATATGACCTGATGCTGAGAGAAAGTAGCAGAACCAGGAGAACTTTGTGCACAGCAACAACCACAGTGTGCGAGAGTTTTTTCTGGTAGACTTGGAACTTTGTAATAATGCAAGAACTTAAAAAAAAATCCCAATGATTTTCTAAGGCAAAATGCCTTCCACACTCAGAGAAAGAACTATGGAATTCATTCACAAAATGTAGCAGATCATGTTTGTGTGTGTGTGTGTTTGTGTATTATGTTTTGATTTGTTATATGATTTCTTCCATTTATTTTAGTTTGTCTACATAGCATGACTATAGTGAAAACGTATTCAATAGGAAAGTATATGTAGAACCTATACAGAACTGTATGCCGTCTTGGGGAGGGAGGAGGGTAGTGGGGGTAAGTGTGGGGGGGTTAAAATCTTAATTTTATAGTAGTGATTGTAGAACATTAAAAAAAATAAATATATAAGATAAAAAAATTTAAAAATAAATAAAAAAAGTTCAGCTATTCTTAGTTGTCTTCCCTTGATCTATTTTCAAGATTAGTTGTTTTTCCAATGAGCTATTTTTCATTTTTTTGATTTTGTTATTTTTTCTTGATGTCTCATGAAATCATTAGCTTCCAGTTGCCCAATTCTACTTTTTTAAGGAATTATTTTTTTTCACTGAGCTTTTATACCTCTTTTTCCATTTGGCCAATTCTGCTTCTTAAAGACTTCTTCTCTTCAGTGAATTATTGTGCCTCTTTTACCTCTTGGCCTATTCTGGTTTTTAGGTATTTTCTTCAGTATTTTTGTGCCTTCTTTTTTTTTTCTTCTTTTTTTTTCTTTTTTCTTTTTTTATTAATTTTTAACATTTATTTTCACCCAATTTTGGGTTACAAATTTTCTCCCCTTTTCTCCCCTCCCCCCCACAAACCCGAGCTTTCTAATTGCCCCTGTGACCTATCTGCTCTCTCCTCTATCCTCCCTCCCTGCCCTTGTCTCCGTCTTTTCTTTTGTCCTGTAGGACCAGATAGCTTTCTTGACCCCTTAACCTGTATTTCTTGTTACCCCGTGGTAAGAACATTACATTTGGTCCTAACACTTTGAGTTCCAACCTCCTTAGCTCCCTCCCTCTCCACCCCTTCCCCTTGAAAGACAGGCAATTCAATATAGGCCATATCTGTTTAGTTTTGCAAATGATTTCCATACTAGTTGTGTTGTATAGGACTAACTATATTTCCCTCCATCGTATCCTGTCCCCCTTTACTTCTATTTTCTTATGGTCCTTTCCCTCCCCATGAGTGTTGACCTTGTATTGCATTCTCCTCCCCATGCCCTCCCCTCCATCCTCCCCCCCACCCTGCTTGTGCCCCTGTCCCCCACTCTCCTGTATTATGAGATAGGTTTTCCTATCAAAATGAGTGTGCATTATATTCTTTCCTTTAGTGGAATATGATGAGAGTAGACCTCATGTTTTTCTCTTGCCTCCCCTCTTTATCCCATCACTAATAAGTCTTTTGTTTGCCTCTTTTATGAGAGGTAATTTGCCCCATATAACTTCTCCCTTTCTTCTCCCAATATTTCTCTCTCACTTCTTGATTTCATTTTTTTTTAATATATGATCCCATCCTCTTCAATTCACTCTGTGCACTCTGTCTCTATGTATGTGTGCGTGTGTGCGCGTGTGTGTCTGTGTACTCCCACCCAGTGCCCAGATACTGAAATGTTTCAAGAGTTATAAATATTGTCTTTCCATGTAGGAATGTAAACAGTTCAACTTTAGTAAGTCCCTTATGACTTCTCTTTGCTGTTTACCTTTTCATGGTTCTCTTCATTCTTGTGTTAGAAAGTCAAATTTTCTTTCCAGCTCTGGTCTTTTCATCAGGAAAATTTGAAAGTCTTCTATTTCATTGAAAGACCATTTTTTCTCCTGAAGTATTATACTCAGTTTTGCTGGGTAGGTGATTCTTGGCTTCAGTCCTAGTTCCTTTGACTTCTGGAATATCCTATTCCATTCCCTTCTATCCCTCAATGTAGAGGGTGCCAGATCTTGTGCTATCCTGATTGTATTTCCACAATACTTGAATTGTTTCTTTCTAGCTGCTTGCAATATTTTCTCTTTCACCTGGGAATTCTGGAATTTGGCCACAATGCTCCTAGGAGTTTCTCTTTTTGGATCTCTTTCATGGGGTGTTCTTTGGATTCCTTGAATATTTATTTTGCCTTCTGGTTCTAGAATCTCAGGGCAGTTTTCCTTGATAATTTCATGGAAGATGATGTCTAGGCTCTTCTTTTGATCATGGTTTTCAGGTAGTCCCAGAATTTTTACATTGTCTCTCCTGATTCTATTTTCCAGGTCAGTTGTTTTTCCAATAAGATGTTTCACATTATCTTCCATTTTTCGAATCTGCGCGGTATGTTCTGAGATATCTGTCTTTCTCGAAAAGTCCTTAGCGTCCATCAGTACCATTCCAGTTTTGAAAGATCTATTTTCTTCAGTGAGCTTTTGAATCTCCTTTTCCATTTGGTTAATTCTGCTTTTGAAAGCATTCTTCTCCTCATTGGCCTCTTGCACCTCCCTTGCCAGCTGAGTTAGGCTAGTTCTCAAGGTGCCAAATTCTTCAAGATTTTTTTGGTTCTCTTTTAGCAGGGAGCTGATCTGCTTTTCATGCTTCTCCCTCATCCCTCTCATTTCCCTTCCCAGTCTTTCCTCCACCTCTCTAACTTGATTTTCAAAATTCCTCTTGAGCTCTTCCATGGCCCGAGCCCATTGGGTGGGCTGGGACACAGAATCCTCGATTTCTGTGTCTTTGCCTGATGGCAAGCATTGTTCCTCCCCATCAGAAAGGAAGGGAGGAAGTGTCTTTTCTCCGATAAAGTACCCTTCAATAGTTTTATTTCTTTTCCCTTTTCTTGGCATTTTCTCCAACCAGTGGCCTGACCTCTGAATGTTCTCCTCACACCCACCTCGCCTCCTGGTCCTCCCAGCCAGCATTTGGGGACTGAGATTCAAATGCTGCTTCCCGCCTTAGGGTTTTTGGCGGGGGCAGGGCTGCTATTCAGTGTTAAATTAAGTTCAGGTGGTCAGGGCCGCCTCTCAGGCATAGTTCCCTGTGGGGGTTTATGCACAGACCTTCCACAATGGATCCAGGCTCCTGCCCGTTTGGGGAGCCCCCATCCGCAGTCGCCTCTCAGCCCCCACCTCCTGGGGGGGCCCGAGCCATGGGGGCACCCCACTCCCCTCTCAACCCGCCAAAGAGACTCTCTCACCCACCCCCGTCAGTCACCTGTTGGTGTGGGGGCCCGTGCTGCCGCTGAAGATCCCGCCTCTGGAGCCCTCTCAGATCTGTGCCTCTCGGAGCCACCGCCGCCGCTGCCGTAGGTCTGGGCTGGGCTCCGAGTCTGCAGCGCGACGGACCTTTTGCGAGAGGTTTGCAGGTCCCTCTGTGGGTGGGGGGACCCGTGTGGCCGCTGGAGATCCCATCCCCGTAGCCCTCTCGGATCTCCTCCCCTCAGTGTCGTGGCCGCGGCAGGGCCGCACTCTGCTCCCCGTCCCGGCGCCCAGTCCGCGGCGCGAAGGACCCCCCGCGAGAGGTCCGCAGGTCTCTCCGGAGCAGAAATCTCCCTCGCTCCAATACTCCGTGGTCTCTGGGTGCAGAATTCGCCCTGGCTTAGTCCCCTCTAGCCGTTCTGTGGTTTGTGGGTTCGGAGCTATGTGTATGTGCGTCTTTCTACTTCGCCATCTTGGCTCCGCCTTTTTGTGCCTTCTTTACCAAGTTGTTGACTCTTTCTTGCATCACTCTCACATTTTCCCCCAATTTTCCCTCTACTTCTCTTACTTGATTTTTTAAATCCTTTGTAAGCTCCTCCAAGGAATTATTTTTGGGTCTGACACAAATTTACATTTTTCTTTGAGGCTTTACATGTCCTCTTCTGAATTTCTGTTTAGATCTTCTCTGTCACCACAGCAACTTTCTATGGTCAGGTTCTTTTTTGTTGTTGTTTATTTTCTTCAGCCCATTTCTTAACTTTTAACTTTTATCTTAAAGTTGAATTCTGCTTAAATCAACAGTGTGGAGGGGGCACTGTCCCAAGCTTCAGGTTTTTTGTGCTGCTGTTTTCAGAGCTAAGTCTGGGGACCTATAAGTTTTCAGTACTTCCAAAGTGGCATGATCTAAGGAAAGGTGTGGTCATTGCTCTTTTGGCCTATGCTCTTGTCTGTGAGCGACCACAAGCACTCTTCTCCACCCTGGAACTTTGATCAGGCCTCCTGTACCCCTATGTTCACACATTCAATGTGCTAGTGCTCCTCCTCACCCTGAGACTATGACTGAGAACTACATATGTGCAATGAAACAGAATGCTGCACCTTGTGCTGGCAAAGGTTCCCCTGTAATCTTCTGACCAGTTGTGTGATCCACCTACCATCTGTAGGCTGAGATCTCTAGAAGCCACTGTAGCTGCCATGACCACCCCAAATGCCTGCTGTTAGTTTGCAGGGATGCAGTGTGTACCGCACTGTACTCCACTCTTATTCCAATGAGACAGATTTTCCTGCCAACTTCCTAAGCTGTGCTGCGGTAGAAAATCATTTCACCCTTTCCTTTTGTTGGTTCTGCTGTTCCAGAATTCATCTGGAAGAATTATTTTAATGTTTGGAAGGAGAACCTGGGAGAGTTTAGGAGAGTCCCTGCCTTTACTCTTCCATCTTGGTACTGCCTCCATAAAAGCTCTCTCATTGTTACTGTGACTGTTGTTTAAATAGCTCAATTTTATATAGCACTTTGGAGGTTATAAGGTACTTCCCCCTTAGCAATTCCACAAAGGAGCTAACAAATATTATCATTCCTATTTAACAGATGAGGACATTGGCTCAGAGCATTAAAATTATCAGTTGAGGGTCAAACAGCAAGGAAATGGAAGTTAGAACTTGAACTTGAGGCTTCTGATTCCAAGTCCAGTGTTCCTTCTACTATACAGTGTGCCTGTGTTACCCTTTTCCACCATTATTTGTATTGCTTTAAGGCAGTGGTGTCAAGCTCAAATAAAAAAAGGGCCACTAAACCATACAGAAGGGATCCCTGGGGCACATTGACTTAGAAAATCCCATATTAACATTATCTATGTCCTACTGTATTTTTCTTTATTTTGTGCAATGTTTCCTAATTATATTCTCAGTTGGTTTAGGCCTCCTGAGGTCTGCTGTGGGTCTACTGTTTGATACCTGTGCTTTAAAGGACAACAGGGGCAGGCAAGCACTGTGGTTGAGGAAGCCTGCATCTAGGTTCTTACATCAATACTTACTAGTCATGTATAGGGCATCAGTGCAGGAGTCAGGAGGACCTGAGTTCAAATCTCACCTCAGACACTTGACACTCACTAGCTGCGTGATCTTGGGCAAGTCACTTAACCCCAATTGCCTCATCCTGGGTCATCTCTAGTCATCCTGATGAATATCTGGTTACTGGATTCAGATGGCTTTGGAGGAGAAGTGAGGCTGGTGACCTGCACAACCTTCCCTCACTCAAAACAAAGTCAAGTGCAAGTCATGTCATTATTTCTCTGATGGCATGGTCTTCTTCAGCAACGAAGGATGAACACACACTAGCCATATGGCTGAGTGTCAGTTCCTACATTTTAAAACAGGAAATAATATTTGCACCCTTGAATGACCAGGTCTACTAAGTCTGTTACACCAGTTGCCTCCCTTAAGATAAAGGAAGAAACTTTCATATTAAAACAGTGTTATAATATGGTACTTCTCTGAATGAGTCAGTTAATAGAGAAGAACTATGCCATGCATGACCAGAGGCAAGGCACTTTCCCTTTCTAGGCCTCAGTTTCTTGACTTGTAGAATGCAGGCATTAGACTGACTTCTAAGGTCCCTTAGAGCTCAATAGTGACTTCAACAACCAAAGCTCCACTTAGTGGTGGGTATACCTGAAAGACCCATGAGAGGAAGAAGTCTCTCAAGGAGTGACATTACACTCAGGTAGAAATGAAGGCCACCCAACAGTACATAAAGGTCCCTGGGGCATATTGACTTCGAAATCACATATTCACATTATCTATGTTCTATTGTCCTTGTATTTTGTCAAGTACTTCACAATTACATTTGAAATCAGCCTGTTTGACACTTCTGCTCTAAAGTGTTAAAAAATTATGCTGAGAGAGAAATAGGCCCATTAAATCATTTAACTGCTCTGATTTTAACAAAATAGATAGATCGTTTGGTGCTTTTGAATTCAGTGAATTCATACTGTTCCACAGTAGTATAATGTTGAATGGCAATATTATTTCCTATTTTATAGGCTGCTCCAGGATTTTCATTTTCTTGTCTTTACATGTCAATCACTTCCCAATAAATGACCTCCCACCCTTGACACCCAGGACCTTCTCATTTTAAAAAATGTTGATAAAATGTGAAATGCTCCCCACTTCTCTCAGTAGACAAGTAGGAGACCATTGGGTATAGAACAGCCTAGATGGTAGCACATCTAGTTACTGGGCTGCTTGGTATTAGTTGCCTTATACAACCTGGTCCTTTGATGTGGCATCTTTACCTTTCCTTTTGCCCTCTGGAAAATGTCAATTGTATTCTTCCTTGCTGCTACAACTAAAAAGGATTTTAAAAAATTTTACTCATTGCCCATTGGTTTATGTGTACCATGGGACTGTGCTCCGAGAATGTAATAAATCAGTTAGTAAATTGTTTTTGCATGTTGATAAGTATGACTGAAAGCTGTATTTATCAGTGAATCACTAAACATTTTTATGTCAATATTGATTCCAGATTACTAAGGTTAGAACCCTTCCTTTCAGTTAAGAAATGGCTATCATTAAAAACTCAAAGTAACTCTTACTATTAATTGTAGTGTTAAACAACTTAAATAGCTTAAGGAATTTTTCATGGTTTTTTAAAGGTGGGGGAGAGGGGTGTGTATGAGAGCATTAGGAAAGGAAACAGCTGAAAGAGAGAGACTGAAATTTGGGAAAGAAGATGGGATAATTATAGATGGAATCTGCTGGAGAAGAGGAGAGGGTGTGGGATGAAGTAGAACAACAAGCCCTAGAAAAATGAACAACGATCTCTTTGACAGATCCAGGGGTGGGGGAGAACCCACATACCAGTCCTAGCAGCTACTGCTATCCCTGTCATCGCCACTGCTGTACTCCACGGCCATTGATCTTCCATGAAAGCTCTCTTGGTACCTTCCCTCACCTAGATTCACGTCCTGG
Source organism: Notamacropus eugenii (assembly GCF_028372415.1). Classification (NCBI taxonomy): domain Eukaryota; kingdom Metazoa; phylum Chordata; class Mammalia; order Diprotodontia; family Macropodidae; genus Notamacropus; species Notamacropus eugenii. The sequence goes on from NC_092879.1 coordinate 80,206,575, forward strand.
GCATCCGCCCAGAGGCTCTTCCTCACAGTCTGACGTTCCTCCAGGAGATGGCAGTCTTTCTCTTTTTCTCAGTTGCCCAGCTCGATGAACTGGTCCATATGGGACAAGTCTCCAAGCCTTTCTTTTTGCAGGTCAAAAATAAACACTTCTCCATTACTCTTAAGTCTTCTTTGTACAAGTGCCCATAACCCCAAATCTCACATTTACTGAAGCTTATAAGAGAGAGGAAAAGATGACGGGAAAGTGGGTATGATCCCTCCAAGGGAGTTTTTGCTCATGGTAAAGGACCAGATTCTCCCTCCTGGAGCCCAGAGAGCGTGTCTCATTTATGCTAGCGCTTCCTCTGACTCGACTCTTCTAGCTGCAAGGCATATAACATAACTAGTCTCTTTCCAGTTGTTCTTTCCCTTCCTCATTTCTCCCCTGGAGGAGTTAGACTGGATTGTTTAAGTTAAAACAGGGTTATTTCTTAAGGACCTCCAGAAAAAAAAGAGGGAGACTTAGAACTGGCAATTCTAAGTATGCGAGCCTTTGCTAGGGAACGGGATGTTTGCAGTCAGTGCTACAGAATCTTAGTTGTGTAGCGCAATTTATGGCTTACACAAAACTTTCATATCCATTACTTGTAAGAAAAAGATCTGGGGGTTTTAGTGGCCAGCAAACTGAATATGAATGAGTGAATGAAAAGGCAATTATTAAAGGCTTATAACACGTTTAGCATTGTGCTAAGTAATGAGGATAGAAATACAAAAGTCAAGACAGACCTTGACCTCAAGGGACAGCCAGCACATACAGGGAAGGGATGGTCAGGGAGGGGGCACTTTGGTGCTAAAAGTTATAGGGATGCCAAGTGAAGCTTTGGGGCAGGAACATGGTAGGGTTAATTTAATCATGGTTTACATTTCTAGAACCTGAGGAAAGAGGACAGGTAGGGTTACAAAAAAGGTGACTGGAAAGGAGAGAGTGAAATCAAGTACAATTGGAGCTTTCCTGAAATCATGGCACGTGAGGGAGAGTCTGCTCATTACACGTCAAGTATGTCACATTCCCTATCTCCAAAAAAAACCCCAAAATAAAGATGGCCTTTGAGCTCATGACGTGTGACGATTGTTTAAGAAAACAGGGATATTTGACCTGAAGAAAAGAGAGAGGAGAGAGATGCTGTTCACATATTTGAATGACTGTCACATCAAAGAGATCAGACTTATTCTCCTTGGCCCCATAGGGTAGAACTTGGGGCAGGGGTGGGGGTAAGTTGTAGAGAGAGTGAGGCTTGATGTAAGGCAAGCTTCCTAACATTGAAATCTATCCAGAAGTGGAATAAATAGCTGCTGAAGACAGGCCTCATTTAAGCAAAAACTGGATAAGCATTTATTGTGTATGTGATGGAAGAGATTCTAGCTCAGGATCAGTTGGCTAGGTGGCCTGTGAGATCCCTTCCAACTCTGAAATCCTGAGAGTCATTGTTTAACCCAGGGATGCTTTGTGTCTAAGATGTGGCATAAAAAACACCATCAGGCTCATGTAGGGAAAAGGAGGCAGGCCAGCTGTGCATCAAGAAGAAGAGACAACAGATGGAAGGCCTGGGCATCACACTGATAGCTACACGATGTTCAAAGTCCTAAAGGAAGCTGCTAGTGCATCAGTAGCTCCAGTATGGAGAACCTATGAGAAGACAAGGGCAAAAAGTGACTGAGTAGGTTCTCACGGGTGATGACTTGCCCTGGTGGTAGGTGTGGTCACATGAATTCAATCATGGATCAACTGAATTCAAGAAACCCTTAATTTGGTGCCTACTGTGTGCAAGGCCCTGTGGTACAAGCTGGGGATATAAGCATAAAAGTGGCAGCTCCTGCCTTTAGGGGAGGTTACAGATAGGAAGAGTCACAAAGATGCCAGAAAGAGGGATTTAGGTCCCATATAAAGAAGAATGGTCACACAGAAATGGGCTGCCAGAGGAAAACTGGGAATCTCTGGTTGTAAGAAATTAAGACTGAAAGACCAAAGGCTGACTTGTTTTGTTGAACTTGGTGTTATTCTACATGTAGATGGAAGATTATACTAGAATAACTTCTTTAAGTGTCCGTCAGCTTACTTCAACTTTCCAAAATTACTTTAATTTGACTGTGTAAATTTGTTGAACCAGTTTTCAAATGTAAGCACTTAGATTCTCCCCAACTCTGGACAAATGACTTTTAAAAAGGAAAATGGAGAGTAGGGAAGAGTTAATTTATTCATTAAAGAATTGAGATCTAGTTCCAAGGACTGTGCAATGGTGGGAATTTCAGAATCTCTGGCACCTAGGTAGAGGGTGTACTGTGGGATGAGTCAGGCCAATATTTTCCAAATGAAACTCACATAATATTAATAGGTGACATTAATAGAGTGCTTTGAGTTTTGCAAAATGCTTTATATATGCATGTATGTAATATTATTCCATTTGAGCCTCACAAACAACCCTGTAAGGAATGTACTCAAAATGTGTTCTCCCCATTTTACAGATGGAAGAAACTAAGGTTGAGAGGTTAAGTTACTAAAGATCACATAGCTAGGAAGTATCACATGGGCAACTACACTCATCCTGCCCCTGTAAAAGGCTGAGCGTGGAACCACTTTTCTTTTTTTTTTTTTGTATCCTGCCTGCCTGGGCCCAGCTGAAGCTAATCGAGCTGTCCCCCTTCCCACCCACACTTTTTTTAAACAAACTGTAGCTTTGGAATGTTTTGCTTTGCTGGTAGAAGGCTCAATTTACAAAGATCTCTTATGAACTCATCTCAAAACAGAGCAAATGAAACAAGAGATGAAGTTCCAGCCTTCCTTTGCTCGGGAGGGAAAAGGAAGAGGGGGAGGGAAAAGTTTAAGGTGACACAGTAAGTCTTCAGAAAATGCCTTTTTATGACTTAAAGGAATCTCTTTCAAAAACCAAATCACTTCCTGTAATGACAGACCATAAGAGCATTTTTTTCTTCCCTTATACTGTTTTGTCAATGGAGAAATTTGGGCCTTGGTATTTTTCCCTTGATTCCTTCAGTTATCATTGTCTCATTACACAGTCATTTGTACACTGTTTTGGCAGACATTTACCATTGCATAAATTAAAGTCACAGAATCTCATTTTGCCTACAGGTCTTTATGAAAATACCAGCAACATTTTTATTTGAATGTCAAAGTTTGTCAACCATTAAACTGATGGATTTTTCATTATACAATCCAATAGAAGAGGCAATCTTCAGTTTGTATGCAACATTACTCCAAGAAAAAGACTCATCGTTGAAAAATCCTTCCTGCTTATGCTTAAAAAATGATATTCCTTTCACGTGAAAGCCACATGTTTTCAAGCTATCTTTATACATGAATTGTTCCATTAATATGCCTAGCACAGGTAGAGCATACTAATTCATTTCACCTGCCTACTCACGGTCTAGTTTTAAACTCTTTCCAAATGAATCTGACGGTCAAGAAGTTTCAGTTAGCTCTAGGACTTCCAGATCAACAGACTCAGTGACGACTCAGAAGAAGATCTAGGTTGGATTCCCCACTGTGACACTTAGGAACAATGAAGCCAAGGGTGAGTCACGTTTCTTCTTTGGGCTCCATTTCCTTCTCCATAAAATAAGGGGATTATAGTAGGTGCTCTCTAAGTTCTCAGCAGCAGATGAAGTAGAAGCCCCAGGAGGTGAGGATGTCACAGTCAACAGAAAGCCATATTACCCTATGTAAGGGCCCTTTCTTTCCTGAAAGAAATAGCTTAACAAGGATAGAAGGTGCATCTGACTGCATCTCTTAAGGCAAAGACAATAAGAACGTCAAGGGTATGTGTTCTTCTGTTTCCTCCTCATTTTAGAGGACGTTGTATGGTTGTTATCTAGGATCCTAGCAATGCAAAGCCCCTATATGAGACATAAACTGACCCATTCTGTTTTCACTAAGCCACACAATGTTAAGAGTTGCCAAATCCAATTCCATTCAAAGAACGAACTTCATTAAGCACCTATCATGCAACCCATGGCTCAGGAGAGGAAAGTGAGGTTGGTGACCTTGCACAGCTCTTCCTCACTCAGATTGAAGTCAACTGCAAGTCATGTCATCACCTTAATGTCATCGTCCTCTTCGAGAACAAAGGACAAACACAACAACAACCAGGCAAACTGTACTATGTGCCCTAGATACTTAAAAATTCTTAGTCCTCAAGGAATTTACATCTTATTGTGGTGGTGGGGGGGGGGGGAACATTGTACATAAATACAAACTATATAACAAAAGGTAAATACAAAATAATTTCAGGGAGTTGCTAATAATAAGCACTAGAGAATACTTGGGAGGGCAGGAAAGGCCTTTTATTATAGGAGACTGTACTTGAGTTGAGCTGTCAATGGAGCTAGCGATTCCAAGAAGCAGATTCCAGGCATGGGGCAAAAACAGGGAGATGGGAGGCAAATATAAATAACAGCAATCAAGACATGGGAACACCTGTTGGTCAGTTAGGAATGGGACTGAAAATAAGGAGTAAAGTATTTAGTGCTAGAAATTCCTACAGACATCTTTTAGTCCAATCCCCTCATTTTAGAGATGAAACAAACTGAAACCCAGAAAGGGATAGTGATTCGCCCAAAGTCACACAGCTAATGAAAGACAGAATCAGGGTAACTGGACTCAAAATCCAGGTTTCTCTCCCTTACACCGTAGCTGCTTCCTTTTAATGTCAGCTTGTTGACTTGGAACAAAGATAAACATTTCAATAGCTAGTACTCGAATTCTGTTAAGGCTTCTCTAACCTGTCATCTGGCTTCCACCTGGGTCCAAAGCACTGGCAGAGACAGAGCTCATCTCTCTTCCTCAAACTCTTCTCATGGCTATGGGAAGTATGAGAAATACCCTGCACTAAGAGAAGACTTTGACCACTAAAAGAAAATACTTTCACTTTCACTTGCAAGATATACAGCCCCCAAGGAGACAGAGCAGTGGTCAACAAGGACAAATAATACTCTTATTGAGAAAGGTACCAAGAAAGGGGAATGAAGTTCAAAGGGTTCACCTTGTGGGATCATGATCTAATGGGAAGAATCATGGAAGAGAAAAGTGAGAAATCAGCCTGTAATGTTGAATGTCTAACATAGTGGTGCTGTGAGCTCATAGATTGGCTGAATTACACATGGATAGGGGGAGATCTGTCAGTCTAATAGACCCAGGACACTCTTGGATATTAGAGGTTGGAGTTCAACTGAAAATTAGAAAGTTGAGCTCATGACATATGTGTTGAAGAGACCTTAGGCAATGGAAATCCTTAGCTGCAGACACCCACCTGTTTCCAGCCATGCTCTAGGATGACAAAGTGGTGGAGGATTTTGACTTGATGAAACTGAGGGTTCCAAATGAGTTCTTTAAAATAGGCCACCAGTCACATAACTAGGAGGATTTATATGCAGCCTCTTTTGTCTATTTCATTCCATTCAACATGCACATAGTATTATGTACAGTGTCCATATTATGTACATTATGTACAATGTTACTGTATACACTGCATCGTGTCGGGCACTAAGGATATAGCAACAGAAGTGAGAGGGAGCTACTTGGGGAAAATATGCACACAACTAAATACAAGGTAATTTTTTTTTTTTGGCCAGGGGAGGATTACTCCCACCTGGGAGGATTAGAAAAAACATTTATTATACATGAAGTAGGTAGACTAACAAGAGTTCATGCCATGATCCAATGGGCCATGATCACTGCTTATAGTAAAGGGCTGTTTTAAGAGTACCATGGCACATCATGGGATTCTGAGCAGAAGACTTCTTGTGCATTATTGTGACCCTGAGACAAGCTGTTCTGGATCTCAGTTTTCAGGATGTGATGTTCCTGGAAATGAATAATGGTGTAAACAAAAGAAAAAGCAAGGCATGTTTGGATGGCTATTCGGATAAAGGAGAAGTATTCCATCCTTCCATAGAAGAGGTTTTAAACCCAATGAAAAAACAAATAATTTATAACGTAGAACATTTTTGCTTGCATTCATTAAACAACATGGCATTAAAATTTAAATTTATCACTTACTGCACTACTGCATGCAGAGCACTGTGCTTGACACTGGATGTCACACAAAGATAAGCCATGGGCTGTCCTTCCAAGTTCTTGTTCCCCACATGGAGCATGTACTCCAGTATCTGAACCCTGGCTGCCTTCCCTTTCCATTTGTGTTTTCTTTCCTCTAGTTCCTTGTGAACATCCAAAGTTCCTATAAGGCCAGCAAATCAAGTCAACAAACTTTTAATAAGTGCCTACTATGTGCCAGGCACTGTGCTGAGGTTTGGGGTACAAAGAAAGGCAAAACAAACACACACCCAGGTCCTTGCTCCTCAAGAACAATTTCATGGGGAAACAATATGCAAGCAACTGTGTACAAAAAAGATATTCCTATAGATGTGTGTGTTCATCCTTCGTTGCCGAAGAAGACCATGCCATCAGAGAAATAATGACATGACTTGCACTTGACTTTGTTTTGAGTGAGGGAGGGCTGTGCAGGTCACCAGCCTCACTTCTCCTGCAGAGCCATCTGAATCCAGTGACCTGATATTCATCAGCATGACTGGAGATGACCCAGGATGAGGCAATTGGGATTAAGTGACTTGCCCAAGGTCACACAGCTAGTGAGTGTCAAGTGTCTGAGGTGAGATTTGAACTCAGGTCCTCCTGACTCCTGCACTGGTGCTTTATCCATTACACCACCTAGCTGCCCCTATTCCTATAGATATAGATCATTTATAAAAGGATCAGGAAAGGCTTTTTGCAGAATGTGGGTCTTTGGAGAAGATTTGCAGAAAAAACCAGGAGGTAGAGATGAGGAAGGAGAGAGCTCCAGGCATGGGGGAATAGCCAGCGAAAATATCTGGACTGCAGAAAATAGAGGCAAGTAAGTTGGAGAAAGACTGCAAAGGTAGAAGGGGACTAAGTTATGAAGGGCTTTGAAGGCCAAACAAGATTTTATAATTGATCCTGGTGGGAGTAGGGAGCCACTAGAGTTTATTGAGCAGAGGGTAACAGAGGAAAGCAAATGGTCCAGGGACCCAATTTGTCCAGAGCAGGGAGTACATGAGGGGATGAAGAAGCAGATAAAGATGGAAAAGTAGCAGCAGGGAGCCACTAATCACTGTTGAGCAGTTGGAGTGGTTGTACTTTGTGGTCCGGTTTGGGGTTTTTTGTAAATAGTATTTTATTTTTTTCCAATTATATGTAAAGATAGCTTTCAACATTCATTTTTCATAAGATTTTGAATTCCAAATTTTCTCCCTCTCCTCATCCCTCCCCAACACAGCAAGCAATCTGATGTGTTATATATGTACAATCATGTAAACATATTTCCACATTAGTCATGTTGTGAAAGAAAAAAGAACAAAAGGAAAAGCCATGAAAAACAAAACAAACAAAAAGTGAAAATAGTCTGCTTCACTCTGCATTCAGACTGCATGGTTCTTTCTCTGGATGTGGTCAGCATTTTCCATCATGAGTCTTTTGGAATTGTCTAAGTCTATCATAGCTGATTATCTCATAATGTTGCTGTTATTATATACAATGTTCTCCTGGTTCTGCTCACTTCACTCAGCATCAGTTCATACAAGTCTTTCCAGTTTTTTCTGAAATTCTTCTGTTTATCATTTCTTAAAGCACAATGGTATTCGATTACATTCATATACCACTAAGAAGCCTGTTCATTGAATGGGTGTATCTCACGCAAAGTGAGAATGTGATAAGACCTCAGCCTGAAAAGGCCAGAGTCTCACATTGCATCCTAAGCCATCTCCAACCGTCCTGATGAATATCAGGCCACTGGACCCAGATGGCTCAGGAGAAGAAAGTGAGGCTAGTGACCTGCAGAGTCCTCCTTCACTCAAATCAAAGTCAACTGCAAGTCATGTCATCATCTTGATGTCATGGTCCTCTTTGAGAACGGACAAACAGAACAACAACAACTTGTTCAGCCATTCTCCAATTAATGGGCATCCCCTCAATTTCTAATTCTTCACCACCACAAAAAGAGCTGCTATAAATATTTTTGTACATGTAGGTCCATTTCCCTTTTATGTGATCTCTTTGGGATGCAAACCTAATAATGGTATTTCTGGATCAAAGGGTATTCACAGTTTGGTTGCCCTTTGGGGATGGTTCCAAATTGCTCTCTAGAATGTTTGGATCAGTTTCCAACTCCACCAACAATGCACTAGTGTTCTAATTTTCCCACATTTTCTCCAACATTTATCATTTTCCTTTTCTGTTATATTAGCCACTCTAATAGGTATGAAGTAGTACCTCAGAGTTGTTTTAATTTGCATTTCTCTAATCAATAGTGATTTAGAGTATTTTTTCACAACTGTAAATAGCTTTAATTTCTTCATCTGAAAACTGCCTGTTCATATACTTTGACCATTTCTCAATTAGGAAATGACCTTGTAAATTTGACTCAGTTCTCTATATATTTGAGAAATGAGGCTTTTATTAGAAATGTTGGTTGTAAAAATTGTTTTCTGTCTTTCTACTTCCCTTCTAATCTTGGTTGTGTTGGTTTTGTTTGTGCAAAACCTTAATGTAATCAAAATTATCCATTTTGAATTTTATAATGTTCTCTCTCTCGTTTGGTTATAAATTTTTCACCTATCTATGTCTTTGACAGGTGAACTACTTCTTGCTTTCCTAATTTGCTTATGGTATCATCCTTTATGTCTAAATCAGGTACCTGTTTTGACCTTATCTTGGTATATGGTGCGATATGTTGGTCTGTGCCTAGTTTCTGCCATAGCATTTTCCAGTTGTCCCAGCAGTGTTTGGTCAAATAATAAGTTCTTATCACAGAAGCTGGAGTCTTTGGGTTTATCAAACAGATTACTATAGTCATTCACTATTGTATCTTGTGTATCTCTCTTTTTCCACTGATCCACCACTCTATTTCTTAGCCATTTCTAAATAGTTTTGAAGATTCTTGTTTTATAATAGTTAATAGTTAACCATCTGGTATGGTTAGGTCAACTTCCTCCATATTTTTTTCCATTAATTCCTTTGACATTCTTGACCTTCTGTTCTTCCAGTTCATTTACGATTTTTTTCTAGCTCTTATCAAATTTTTTTTGTAGTTTGATTGGTATAGGACAGAATAAGTAAAGTAATTTCTATAGAATTATCATTTTTATCATACTAGCTTGGCCTACCCAAAAGCAATTGATATTTTTCCAATTGTTTAGATCCGACTTTATTTGTATATAAAGTATTTTGCAATTGTGTCCATATAGTTCCTGAATTTGTCTTGGAAGGCAGACTTCCAGATATTTTCTATTGTCTACAGTTATTTTAAAGGGAATTTCGCTCTCTTTTGCTGCTGTGCTTTGTTGGTAATATATAGAAATGCTGATGATTCATGTGGGTTTATTTTATATTCTGTGACTTTCCCAAAAAGTTGTTCATTATTTCAAATAGTTTTTAGTTGTTTTTCTAGGCGCCTCTAAGTATACCATCATATCATCTGATCATACTTGTTAATTGCCTTCTGCTGTGCCTTTCCCAGCACCTCCTTCTCTCTCCGCATCCCAGTAGAGGCCTGCTTATGGGATTAGCTCCCATTCACTTTGCATATATTTTGTATTTTGTTGTCTCTCCTGTGAGATTGGAGCACTTTGAGGACAGGAACCATTTTCTTGTTTTTGTATCCCCCAGAGCTTAGCATAGTTGCTGGCACACAGCAGGTGCTTAATAAATGCTTATTCCCTGATTAGGAGGTTTAATGACAGCCAAATTTGAATCATCTGATATACTTTGAAAATTGCCCATAATCGAATCCATATGGTTGTATTCAGGGGGCTCTGAATGAATGAGCTGTTATTAAGCATTTACTGTATACTTAACACTGGAGATAAAAAATAGAAAAATCAAGGCAGTCCCTACTCTCAACGAACTCACATCATAGTGAGAGGGAATGGGGAAATAGATGTAGGAAAGCTCAACTACAGGGTGAAGAGAGAGGCTCAGGAGTCCTTAGGGAGCAGTGGTGTGACAGACAGCAAAACCTAGTGGTCTCCTATCTTACTGGAAGGATTGCAGTTTGCTCACTGAATTCATGTGAGCAATCATGTCCATCCCAAACCTAGGGACCATAGAGGAGTGATCTGAAAAATCAGAATAGATGGCAACAGGCTCTGTATCACTGGGGGTGGGGAGGTAAGATTTCAGCCAGAAGAGAATGGAGAAAGAGGTATTTGTGGGATGGTTGGAGAGAAGGGGAGATTTCAGGGGGATATGGACTAGGACAGAAGAGACTTGGTATGCTTGGATCTCTGGTGCCTAGAGAAATGAGGAAGGAGGGGAGGGGAAAGCCTTCTTTCAGTTACAATGAAGGATACCTAAATTAACAAAAGTGTATTTTTTATGTTTTAGGATTAAAAATTCAAGTTCCTTCAAAAGCACTGCCTACTGTATACAGATCACTGTGGCAGGAGCTGGGGAAGAGAGAAAGCTTAGCTACGACACAGACATGGCTTATGGGGTTTAGAGTCTAGAAAGTGATATCTCATCAGAAGAGCTCCATTGATTTTACAAGAAGACAAGTAAGGAGAGATGCAGTGGAAAATTTGGGCTATCAATGGGACTGCTTAAAACCTTCTTCAACAATATCTGAACTGCACAGAAATGATGGCACTATGACAGCTTGAAAATTCCAGACAGAGAAATATGAAGTGTTGGCTGAGACTGGATTCTGATTTCTAGACACAATTGACTTCATTTACTCCAAAAGAAAACTGATACTAACTGCTCTTAGCATCTTATTAACAGGGGCAGCCAGGTGGTATAGTGGATAGAGCACTGGGTCTAGATAGAGGAAGACTTGCAAGATGTGTGACCCTGAACAAGTGACTTAGCCACTGTTTGCCCTCAGTTACCTCACCTGTATAATGGGGATAAAATAGCACTTTCCAGACTCTAGATCAAAGTGTTTTGAATATTAAATGAGGCAATATTTGCACAGTGCTCATTCCCTTCACTTCCCAACTGAAAAAAAAAACAAGCAGTTGAGGAAACTGAGTTCAAATCTGGCCTCTGCTATTCACTGTGTGACCTTGAACAAGTCACTTAAGCTCTTTGCCTCAGTTTTCGCATCTGTAAAATATGCTTTAATCTGCACTCAGAATTTATCAACTCTCAAATGAGAGAATATTTGTAAAGCATCCAGTACAGTGCCTAGCACATTGTGGCTATTGTTTTTCTAACCTCTATATATAATTGTTTATTATTATCATTATCAGAAAAATAAGAAAAGTAGGTCTATGTCCCCAAAAAGGTGAGAGAGTACAGAGTATTGATGTGGCGCTAATTGTTGGCCTGCAGCAAGATCCTTGGTTCCAACTCTAACTCTAACTCTAATCACCATATTACTGAGCAAGTCATACTGTCCTCATGTATGAAAGATCTGGACTAGAATGATGATTGCAAAAGTTCCATTCCAGGTCCCAATCATCAGTTCTCATTGGGTTACAGAAGAGGAATGATATAATCAAGTGAATTGTCTATTTTCTGCCCTCCAAGACATTTTTGGATGGCACTGTTAATGATGGTGGTTCAAAGGTTAAGACTTTAAGAATCCTGATTCCTAAGCAAACATTTCTCACACCAGCTTGGAATTTGCAGAGTTTGATGCATTTGGAAATCAAAGAGAGACAGAGGTCAACTTTTTTTTTAAAAACCAGTCTTCTCCCATATTAATTTTTCCCAAACCAGTGACAGTTAAGTTGCAGTTTGCAGCTACAATAAGGCTCAGGACAAGAGCACGTCAAATGCTTTGTAGCTGTGGTGTTGTAGAAACAGTACCTGTTCTCATGACCAGGGGACTGGTCACCCAATGAGAAGCTATTTTGGCCAAGGTACTTCATGCCATCGTGTTTGCTGAGGCATGGAAGTGTTGCCGACATTGATGAAATTAGCAATCTTTTGAAACATTAAAATTTTAATGAGAATTATTATCACTTTCCTCCATGCCAAGTTAATCATCCTCATGGGCACTGATGCCCTGGGGAAGCTCACTCTGTGGTGATGTGTGTTAAACACCTCTGAGCTTCATTATCCCCAACTATTGCCTGGTATTTTCAAGCAGAATTTTGTACTAACACTTCTTAAAAACAGCATCAGTAATTTTATAGATGTTAGGCAGGAATAATGAAAAAGAAAGGGGCTCCAAACAAAGAAGACCAAAATTGTAAAAGCACACAATGTAGTTATTGAAATTAGATGTCAACCTGAAATTAAGCTAGAGGTCACCATGGCATCATCATTTAAGGATGGTGCTGACATCATATTATGTTGGGCAATGCTGGATACCTGACTTGGTCATACAGTAACACTTGGTTAATTTGAACTTGACTAATTTGGAATTATTCTCTTTAAATCAGTTTATGTTCTTGGAGAAAGAGGTGGGGACTAATCAAGACTGAAGGAGGAAGATATGTCTTCTTAAAGGAATTATTTCCAAATATCGACTTATAAACAAACAAAAAAAGTTGAAAAGTAACAGTCAGGGTGTTGGTAACTTAAAATGGAAATTCTTCTTGTTTCTTAGAATGAGTCCTTTAGTTGATGAGCTCGGATTGACTCTGTTCCGTTTATTCTACAAATCTGCAGATAATAATGCTCCATTTATTTAAAATGTTCAATAGCTCTGACATCACACTAATTCTCTTCCCAAAATGTGGTGCCCTGAATCGCAACAAAAATCCAGAAGTTTTCTGGCCACTTTTCTAGTCTTGGACTTTCTGCTTCTCCTAAAACAGCCTAAAATCATATTAGCATTTGTGGCTGCCATATATCACTCTTAATTCATACCAAATCTGCAGTCTACCAAAGACCCTCAGATTTTTTTCACCATGCACTCTTTCACTTTGTATTTGGGAAATTGGCTGTTTTGAATCTCAGTAAAATCTCTGCAGTTCCTACCACATTTCATCTTATTCAGCTCAATATTTTAGCCTGTCGAGAGCTTTTAAAATCCTTACTGTCATCCAAAAATTTGGGCATCCCTTCCAACTCTGCAACATTTGCACAACACATCACATTTGATAAGCATGTCATTTATGCCTTTATGAAAGTCATTGATGAAAATGATTTTTAAACTCTCCCCCTGAACAAGCACAGTTCCCTCAGGCATTCTACTGAAGACCTTCCAAAGTGACATCAAACCTTTAATCATTAGTATAGAATGTTGCCAGTCAATCTAGGCCAGATCCATCAAATTGTACTAGCTCACTGGCCTATGATATGCAAACTCCATTTTTTTTTCCTTTTTTTCTTATAAGAAATTGGGGCAATATTCATCTTCCCTTTAGTCCTATAGCTAATAAATAATACTTATATAATAAGAACCTGGTCAATGGCTACCCCATCCTCAGAGCATATGGAAGCAGCTGGAGAGTTTCCCAGAATGGCCTGATAATGTGCAATGGAAGGGCCTTGCTCCCAGATTTGGAACATGCCTAGACATTCTGTAACTGCTTCCTGTCATCTAACCAAGTGGTGAAGAGACAGACTTTTGATAGGCTGCTGAGGTGAAAATGGGTTGCATTCAAAAGGCAAAAATTGAACAAAACAAGTTTCTTGCTTTTTCTGTCTTGCTGTGTTGTAAGCCTGAGGAAGTAGAGAGGCCTCAGGCCCTTGCCATTGGGAGCATGTAGTACGTGAATATGGACCTCTTAACAGGGGCTCTTTCCTGCTTTTCAGTTATTACTATTATTAGATATTAGAGACAGCTATGGCCTTGAGAGTGTCAAAAGGTCAGAATGGCAAGCCACTGATCTAGAAATTGAATCTATGCCAGATTTTGAGACCAGCTAATATGGTGAGGAATGAAGTTTGGAGCAACCAGCTCGACCCAGTATAGACTGAAGGCAGTTGACAAGAAGCTACAAAAACTCATTCATGCTATGCTTAATTCAGAAATGAACTTAAATGGGGTTGGGTATGCTATATAGAAATTGTTTTAAGTTTGATTCCACTCTCCCCAGGGACTGAAGTAGTATAAGGAAGAATGTGCCCGCCCCCCAATGTTGGGGTGAATGTTTGTACTTCTTTTCTTACTGAAGCTGAGATGACTAGTAGTTGACACTGGAGAGAATATTTGAGAATGGAGAGTCAAAATGATAGAATTAGAGAAAGACACCCTCCCAGAACTCTGAGGGGGCAAATATGGTCTTGCTCTGCAGGACCTGACTCATCAGTGATAGTAGAGTTTGGAATAAGGGGCCTCAGAACTTACCAGTACTACACTTATACTACGTACTCCAGAGGTTTGTTGTGGGAAAAGAATTTTTTTTCGTTTTTTGATTTGTAAATTGTTTCCTAAAAACATGCTTTTATGAGACACCAAGTTAATCAAGAGACTGGATGGTGCTTTATTCATCTTTCTATCTACCGTCAGACTTACTATAGTACCTTACACACAGAATATTCTGAAGAAATATTGCTTGGGTTAAATTGAATTGAATGTTAAGGTAGGTGGTTATTTTTGATTCTGAGCTATTATTTTATGAGTGTGAGGAATACCTGAGTTAGAAACTGCCGATATCCATATGCAAATCTGCATCATGTTGTCTTAGAGAGCTGCTACCCAGCAAATGCATCAGAGACAGTATTTGAACCCTTCCTGACTCTGTCCAATACACTGTACTTTCTCTCAAAGACAGTTTACGGTCTCTAAATCATATGTAAACACCATGAGGCCCAATGATATCCATTCCCTCAAGAATGACAATTCCTTCCAAATACCTATGAAAGTGAAGATATTTGATAAAATTAACTTTAGAATTATGAATTGCAAAGTCAGATTACTTCCTTCATTACTTGCTCATAAGCAGCAGAAGCCACAGCATCATCAGGCAGCAATGTAATGACATTAACATTAAGTCCTAACTAAACAATGAAGACATATACAATCTGCTAGCAAACCATCCATCCAAGCAAAACACATTTCAATAAAATGTCATTTTATGCTACACTTTAATTATTTTTGTTTGTATTAAACCCCAAACAAAGCAATGTTTCTATTGGTCAGTGAAAGTGACTTTTCTTTTTAATAAGGAACACATTAGTGAAGGGAATGGTGCTTGGTCTGTGAAACATCTGCTGTTCCTTCACATATCATTATAGTTATATTGGATTTTCCACACAGAAATTGTTTGCACCTGTTATCAGGATTGTCCCCCAGCACATATTTACAGCATACCATTAACACTCGCTGTTGATTTCTCCAATAAACAACACTGGTGAAGCACTGATATGTCTTATGGCGGAAGTAGATTTCAGTCTTTGTCACTGTCAGGGGCAGTAGTCAAGTACCTGCTCCTCAGGAGAAATTAGACTGACTAGACAACTCAATTCTAGGCTACCTTGCAAGAAGACCACGATAGGTATGTGAACAGTAAATACGGAGAAATCAGGTATTTTCAAGAAAGAGAGAGTATAGTCATTGGGGATCAGAGAAGGTCTTGAATAGAAGGTGGTATCTGAAGTGGCCTTTGGCCTTAAGTATTCCGAGGTGACACACCGCCAAGAGATGATTCAATTCCCATCAACATGCATTTAAACATCTGCAATGCACAACAAAATGTACTAGATGTTGGAGGTACAAAGAGGAAAGGAAATAGACCTTTTGCTTTAGAGAGTTTGCACTCTATAGGTTTAAACATCAGAAAGATGGATGATTAAGCCTAGACTTGACTGTTGTCAACCAGAACAGTATAAGGAAAGCAAGTAGTTACACTGAGCTCACACAACTTCAAGGATGTGTTGCTGCAACAATATAGGGGCCACAAGCTTAAAAGTCTCGGCAATAGGAAAACAAATACGATTCTGCTAAGGTATGACTCCTAAATTCCCTTCCCATTGGGTGGCCTTGGTTCTCAGTCACTGGAGGGGACCACATCAGCAGGTCCAGTTCAATTTGATTCAATTAATAATGATAGAGTCTGTCTGATGTATTAGGTGAAGTCAGAAGGAATGTGTGTCACTTCAGGGTTATAGCATAATCCTACTATGTTTCCTTAAGCAACTGATTTGATCTTCAAATCTTCATTTATTCTACACGTAAAGAGGTGTTAATGCTCCCAATCAAGCCTGCTGAGAGGAATGAGGAGCTGTCTCTTTAAGAAAAGCAGGTCTGGCTGGCAGCCATGTTGTATTACTTTCCATAACTCAAAGCATCCAAGTGAATCATTCTCCACTTCTATACACAAATATGGCAAAGCAGGAAAACTCATAATAATGCTATTGAGCCTGGGACAAAACAAAGAAGATGGAATGTTTAGAAGCTAATGAAAAATTTTAAATGACATGCATTTTTTAAGAGTAGAAGGGTGATATTGTGGAAAGAGAAATGGATTTGGAGTCCAAGACCTTGGGTTCAAAGGTTGGCCTTATTACTAGCTAACTGTGAGATGCAAGGACCAAATTAGAAGAGGGAGGATTCTAGTCATCTTAGTGTGGCACAGACAAATACCACTGAAAGCATCCCAGACTTTGTGGTTGAAAAGCACAGTATTTGGTCCCACCTTTGAGAAACCAGTCGTACGACAGGAGAAATAACTATCTACATTCACATCCTTTTAGTGCCTCTTCTGCATCTGAATCACAGTCACTTCATATGTCCAGAATACTTCAATAAATCACAAGACTTAATTCACAGGAGCTTAAAATGGCCTCTTGTTTATTTTGGTCAATGTTTTCCATTCCATTTTGCTTCCAGAGAGAGAAGCAAATCGCTTATTCATGATACGTTGTGTGAGTCAATGACCTTATCCACTCAATACATTCACCTCCTTCTCTCCCAAGGAAGTTTTCCCCACACCATCAGTCTCATTCATGCAGGCCTCCCCCAGGCACCTTTGCCCAGTACCACTAGCTAAACAACAAAAGCTCCAGTTGGGGTTTGAAAGCATTCTTTTGCAGATTATAAAGGTTAAGAGTTTGCCTTGCTTCCCTTGATTCCTATCGGAATTAAATGTATGTCAATTGCAGGAAGCAGAGTAGGCAGCCACATTTGGGAACTGGCATGATGGGGCCAGTGCACGGTGAATTTCTGCAGCCTTACCAGGTAATTCTAATCTTTTAAGGCACTCTGAGGAAAGTATAATTTAGGAAATGTATATCCAGAGAAAGAGAGGTGTTAATCAAGTAGTGAGGACCAGGGATAATAGCTGGACAAGCCCAAGTAACAAGGGAACAAGCATTTATTAAGCACCTACTATGTGTCAGGCATTGTGCTGAGTGCTTTCCAAATATCATCTCATTCAATCCTCACAACAACCCTGAGAGGCAAATGTTATTATGCTCCAGTTTTAAGGATGAGGAAACTGAGGCTGAGAAAGGTTCAATGTCTTGCTGAGAGTCATACAGCTTATAAGTGTGTGATGCCAGATTTGAACTCAGGTCTTTCTAACTCCAGGTCCAGTACTTGATCCACTATGCCACCAGCTGTCTCTGGTGCTGTAGGTACCCAGAGAAAGTTCAAAGACAAGACTTGTTTGATGTGAAGTCAAAGTAAAGTGAACAGAACTGGGAAAACTTGTAAATGTTACGTGATCACAATCAATGGAAAAGGAAGGCAACTTTGAAAAACTTCCAAACTCTGATCACTGCAAGGACTAATCATAGCTTTGGAAGACTGAGGAGAATGCATGTTTCCTACCTCTTGGTGGAGAGGTAGTGGACAGCAGGTGCAGAATAGGACATGCATTTTCTGATATAATCAATGTGTTTGTTTTGCTTGATTGTACTTATATAACAAGAGAGCACTCCAGCCCAAGGGCAGGGGGTGGGTGGTCATAATGGGGAGGGAGGGAGGGAGAGGAAAAGAAAGAGAGAGAGAGGAGGGGGGAAAGAGGGAGGGAGGGGAAGAGGGAGAAGGGGAGAGGGAGAGAGAAAGACAGAGACAGAGACAGACAGAGAGAGAGAGAGAGAGAGAGAGTGAGAGAGTGAGAGAGAGAGAGAGCGCTACAAAACATCAAAAGATGCACAAGAAAAGAAAGTGAAGTTTGCAAGGCAATACAAATAAGCAAAGCAATTTTCTTATTACTGTGTTAAATTTACAAAAACTGTATGTGCCAGAATTTTCATATACACTCCTCTTTTCTGTCTATGGCAATGTTCCTGTTTGAACATGTTTAAGTTCATAGTAAAAGAAAATTTTTTAAAGAAAGAAAATTGAACAATCTAGAGGAAGGCCTTTAGTATACTGAGAAGATGCACTACAGAGAGACTCATGGGTGCTCAAAGATGGTATAGGATAAAAAGATACAGATTAGGAGGCAGGGGCCCATATCACAGGTTCATTTTCGGCATTATTGATACTGGTCACGATTCAAAAAGAGGTGCCAGAGCTAAGCTCTGTCCCACTACTTTGGCTCTCTGCCCAGCCTCTACTGAGAGATCTCTCATGAGAAGAATCCCACCCTCGTCCTGAGATTCCTCCTGAAGTAGTCCCATACTACTGGATCGTAGTGGAGATCACTTGAGAGCACTGCTCAGAAGAGGGAGTCTAGATGAATTTGACCTTCCTATTTCCATCATGTTGATAATATATAACATTAATGATATATATAAAACCAAAAAAGTATTTCACATACACATATAAAATACTTCCTTAATATTATTCTCCATACTTGATTTTTTTGCTCACCTGCTCTCTTTTGGAGAACGGTACCAAAGGACTGGCCTCCCTCAGGTGCTTGTATTGACGAAAAGAAAAAAGTCTGTTTTGTTTCTGTCACACTATAACTTAATTAGCTCTTAGAGTACATATATATGACAATAGATAATAATATAATATGTAAAAAGTTATATATAGAGAGAGCAAATATGGTCCGGTATTGAGAATAATATTAAATAAGCATTTCATATATCAAATATCAGCTGCAAGAAACCAAGTAAGCAAGCAGTCACATTTCGGAGTTGACATGATGGAGCCAGAGCGCAATGAATTTCTGCAGCCTTACCAGGTAATTCTGATCTTTTAAGCCACTCCAAGGCAAGCCTAATTTCAAAAACATGTGTCAAGAAAAAGAGAGATAGGTGAGGAGTCCTTCTGTAGTGAGGCTTAGGGATAAACATCTGGACAGCCCAAGTAGAAAGGGAACAAACATTTACGAAGTACCTATTACATGCCATAAATTCCATCATGTGAAAGAAAACAGGAGTATCAGATTAATGCAGGCTCCTTCTTTGGAGCTGTTCACTGAAGGGTTTTCTAGCATGACCCAAAGGGGTATGGGTGACTTCAAGAAGACAGGGGGATTCTTTTCCTGAGAGAACACACTAATGCAACAATAGTATTGATACAATCCAGATAGCAGTGTGCATCCTGTACAAGGTTCTCTATGAGAAAGAAACCACAATCTCCATTCTGTCAAATCTCCCCTTCCCAATATAGCTTTGGATCATCCCCACAGTCACATCAGCAGTCCCCTCCTCTGTGTAGTAGCCTAGGTACTGCTCCTCCATCATGGTGTTCTTTTGGGGGTCAGAGTGGCTACCTCCACATTGTATATATACCACAAGAACCAATTAATCCCAAGTGTGACAGAAACCAAAAAAAACACCTTTTTTGGGTCAATACAAGCAGCAGAAAGAGGCCATTCTCCAGCTAGATGAAGACAATCAGAGGAATTGCTTAGTTTCTCTACAGGAAGGAATTTCATTCCTGCACATCTTAAACTCTCCTCCAAGCCTGTTCTCCAGTGATGGCATGGACACTTGACTCCTGAAAGTAGAAGATTCATTATAATCCCACCCTCTGCCTTCTGGAAGTCTTAGTCCAAGTGGTGGTCAATGGCTTCCATCTCTTTATATGCCCTTTCTTAAGCACCAGGAAGAGATGTCGCATCCATCGGATGGCCCCAATGGAATTCATTCTTGGTTATATAACTCTTCGTGTAACTCCCTTTGGCTACTAGATCAGGTTGTATCTAGTCACTAGTTCTTGTGACTGAGCCCCATTGTTGCAGGGATTTACTTCTTAGTTCTGAAGTATTAGTAGATATGTGCTTTAGCAATTCCCTTCCTCTCTTGGGCTTCAAGTTTCAACCTCTGTAAAACGATGGAATTGGACTAGTGTCTGTACTTCCTTCCAGCTCAAAATCTTATGCCTCATACATAGTAAGTGCTTAATAAATGCTTGTTTTTAATTTAATGTTGAAAGGAACAATTATCTGGGACAGTTTAGACATAATTTGGAAGCAGACTGGGCAGCCTACTTATCCATACCTAACTTGCTTTATACTGTGTCATTTGGTCCTCACATCAATCCTGGGAGGCGGCTGCTATTATCATTTCCATTTTTATGTCATGTACACCAGACATAGACATTCACACCAGAAATCATGAAGCATAATCCTTATGCAAAATGTTTACTGAAATCCTTAAGTGAAGCCAAATTAGTAAACTAAGGGGATGATAAAGTTGCCATCTTTTTGTGAAGGACAGTCAAAATTCCTGAAAAGAGAGTTTGCAAAGAAGACTTCATTTTGTAGCTCAGGTATGATAATGGGGGAGGGTTTTGGAAATTTTTATTATAGATTTCAATTTAATTTACATTTTTTAAATGTGCTGCTGTACAAGGCACTGGGGTTCCAGGGACAAAATGCAAATGTTGATGATTTTAAGGTGTGTTTGTTCACCTGGAAGAGATAAGTAAATATATATGCTCCCATGTGTGTGTAGTCATATATACAGAATAGATATAAAGAAAATAAACACAAAGGAGTTAAATATGAGGGAGTTGATAGGGAGAACACTAGCCATTGAAGGGATTATGAGAAGCTTCACACAGAAGGTGGGTGGACTTAGGGAAGAAAGACTGTTAATAAGAGGTGAAGAGGTGATAACGCATTCCAGGCATCAATGATAGGTAGGGCAAAGACACAGAGATGGGAAATGGTTGATGTATAAGGAATTCAGAGGTCAGTTTGGCTGTATCAGTGCAGTAGAGGGAGTAATGTACAATTAAGGTGGAGAGATAGGTTGGGATCAGGTTATGAAGGGATTCAAAAGCTAAGTAAAGAGATTGTCATTTCCCAACGGAAAGTAACATATAATGTCAGTAGTTGCTCAAAAAACATTCATTCGATGATTGAGTGGCCTTATTTCTCAAAAACAAATCAATCTCAATAGATTTAAGTGAAAATCTGCTAAACATGTTGATAGGTTTTCACTTTGCTGCCAGTGATGCAAAGTCGGTAGGAATTGTTTGCAGAAAAGATGGCATTTACGAGCTTTTGTGAACATTCAAAACTAAAAGAGAACGATTTTACCATATCAGGTAAAGTTCAAACAGAGGTTCAACAATAGAAAGCTGCGTCCTGGGCGATGAATTGTTTCAGCTCTAACACATGAAGACTATATGGCAAGGCAGGGCCAGTGGTTGTGAGCTGTGCCAGGGTACAATTATCCTTGCTGAAGAAAACACTGATCCTTGAATTATATCTCAGATGGAGTGATTTACCCCTCAGCTCCTAATGGATATTACCTAGAAGGACTCTTTTGCTAACAACTAGTTTCCAGCAAACAAACAAACAAACAAACACTGATAACAAACCCCAGGCTACTCTCAACCTCAAGGTAGATAAAACCTAGAGGATATCTAGAGCATGAAGAATTTATTTCTAACTTTGCCTACCTACCAGGATCTGTCATGAACATATTCTTCAGGAATACTGCCTGGCAGGAGAAGCAAGGGCTAAAACCACATGACATATTGACACCATTTCTCTAATCTCTAAAAGAATTCTTTAAGTTATTCTAACTGTGGAAAGACATACCAGGGATTTCCTTGATACATGGTTCTTGATGGCTCTTGGACATCTTGGCTGTATCTGGACCTCAGATTTATTTCAAATGCCTGCATTACAGGCATCTGGTGCTGGAAAATAGAGATATTTTGGCATCAGATATTAGTTTTTAAGTAAAACAAGACTCAAATAAACAGTAGCAAAACTTGTGTTCTATAATATATAACCTGCTATTAGGATTGCTATTGGAATTATCTGTGAAGTCACATTTTGGTACAATGGAGAGTAGCAGGGGAAAAAGTTAACTTCTCCTTAGAACTGAAAATCTCTCTCAAAGAAATCCCACCATCCCCTTCACCCACACACACCAACAGCATTTGGGGTCTTCAGTGGAAGCACTTACCAGCATACATACACATATATGGGCAGCTAGGTGGCCTAGTGGATAGAGTGCCAGGCCTGGAGTCAGGAAAACTTGAGTTCAAATTCTACCTCAGACACTTACTAGTTGTGTGACCTTGGACAATTCACTTAACCTTATTTGTCCCAGTTTTCTCATCTGTAAAATAAGCTGGAGAAAGAAATGGCAAACCACTCTAGCATCTTTGCCAAGAAAACTGCAAAAGGGGTCATAAAACATTGAATGTGACTGAAAAAACAACAGACAATACACACACATATAAAGGCATACATATGTGTGTATATGTACACACACTACATATGTAGACTTATAGTGTTACTCATTTCAGAAGTCTTCATTTCAACAAATACTGCCAGTTTTTTTATATACATTCAAGCCAATTTTCTTCCCACAGACCCAAATCCAGGAGTGTTTATTGTGTGTTAGAGTTATAGCATCATTAGTATTTTCTATTACAGTTTCATTTGATTAGACCTCCCATGCAGGCAACTGCTGTGAGAGAGAGAGAGAGAGTGGGAGAGAGAGAGAGTGAGAGAGAGAGAGAGAAGGGAGAGAGAGTGTGAGAGAGACAGAGAGACACAGAGAGGGAGAGAGAGGGAGGGAGGGAGGAAGAGAGAGGGAGAGAGAGAGGGAGAGAGAGAGAGAGAGAGAGAGAGAGAGAGAGAGAGAGAGAGAGAGAGAGAGAGAGAGAGAGAGAGAGAGAGAGAATGAGAGAGAGAGACTGAATGAATGAATTGGATTTGGCCCTGTCAAGTTCCTAAGTCTCAATTGCCCAGGAGATTTATAGCATTTCTCTGATTCGTAGCCACCAGCCTCTATTGGGATAGAACCTGTAAATAAAGATAATGGTGGAATGCATAATAAATTCTGCTCCTCCCAGAAGCACAATTCCCAAAGCTAGAATTTTGGATTCACTCTCCCCTTCCTAGGCCTTAGGGCCAGATTTCAGATGCTTCTGGGAGCAGTTACCTTAATAAGATCTTCCTACAAAGGCAGTACAGAATCAGGTTTGAGGGCCAGGGCTTCAACTAGGCTGAAAATAAGTTGTAAACCTTGAGGCGTGCAACTTAGACACTTCATTGAAGGACAGTATATAGATGCTGCTTTCCACCTTAGAGCATTTAAGTGAAAATGAACCAGATATGGAGAAGAATTGCCTATTATGGAGATCTGACAAAAGGGGTACAAGCAAGAAGATGGAGGTCTGAGGTTCCTAAAATCTCCAAGAAGTCCCAAATCTAAGAGTGGGAAGGGACCTTAAGGGCCAGTTAATCCCTGTACCTGAATAAGATTCCTCAGGAATTAAGAGCCAAAGCATCCAGGAGCCATATTTAAAATAACATGTAAGTAAGCTCCTCCCTTAATCTTCTACACACTTAGCATTTCCAGTTCTTTCAGCCAACCTTCACATGTCAGTTTCAGGGCTCCTCCCAATTCAGGTTGTCTTCCTCTGGACAATCGCCATCTTCCTCCTAAAATGTGGCATCTAGAACCGAGTGGTCTGACTGGGGCAAAAATACTTAGATCATGTTTCCTCTCATTCATGTGCAGCATCCTTTTTCAGATGAAAACATTATAGAAATGTTGCTTTTCTAACCCTAACTTGAACTTGAAACTTTGTATGTATATTAGTCATTGTACAGTTTTCTTTCAATATTAATATTTTATAATATAGTAAATTACCCAAGGCATGATTTTAGTCCATTAAACACCTATGTGCAATAAATACAAAGAGGAAAAAAAGGCAGGGTTCTAACCCTCAAGGAACTTATGGGGATTAGGGGAGTAAAGATATGCAAAATAAGAACTTATACTTCTATAGTCAGTCATTCGGGGCTTACACAGAGTTTTCATTACAATAACCCTGCATCACTATTTTTTTTTTTATACAAGAGGAAACTGAGGCTCTGAGGTGTTATGCCACTTGTTCACGGTCACACAGCTAGGAAATTTCCAAGATGGGATAGGAACCAAAGTATTTTTATTCCAAATTTGGCACTTTTTCAACCACATCACACTTACTACAAATGACAATACACCTGAGAATTTGCTACTGGGTGTGTATACGTGGGTATGGAATCAGAGAACACTTCCTAGAAGAGGAAATGATACCCACGTTAGTCTGGGAAGGAAGAAAAAGGTTTTAAAAAGGGGATAATGGAGTGGGGACACGGGGGCTGGCATAAACCAAAGCATGGTGCGTACAGGACATGAGAGGCAGGCCAACTGGCCTGGAATAATTTCTGCTAAAGTTGAAAAGGCAGTGTTGGCAGCAGGACACAAGTGGGGTTATTAGGTTCTGTACCTTGCCTTGTCCTGACCACATATCCCAAACCCTTCAGGGCACAGGAAAGTGGGGTGGGGACAAGAAGGCCCCACCTTCCTGCACAGCCACCAAAATCACCTCCCACCCCACCAAGAATGAGCCACAGAAACACAAAAGAAGGAGCTAAGGAAGAAAACTACATACCTAGAAAAGGGCTAAGAGCCGGCAGGCTCCAGGGAAGAGCTTCGGAGTTGGAGGCAGAAGGCCTGGACTCCCAGCCCACTACAGATGATCACTACTGACTATGGGCAAGTCCCTTCTCCTCCTTGGACCTCAGTGAGAAAGGATTGAACTCCATAGCCTCACATCTCAGTCTTCTAACCTCTGCCTGCAGAAGGGCTACTCAGGCCCCACCCTCTTCAGTGCCAATGACTCACACCTGACTACACACATTGCACCTGGCAGCTATAAGTGGGGTATGTGAGCAATGGACTCTTCCTCCAGCTTTCCCCCAGGCCTCTTGCACAACATCCCTCCCCTCACTCCAACTCCCAACAGAAAACCAGCAACTTAATAAAGAATGTATGGACCAGGAGTAAAGCCAAGAGGTGTCCTCTTCCTAATCTTTTTTGATACAGTTCTAAAAATACTAAGAACAATAAGACAAGAGAAAGAAATTAAAGGCAGAAAGCGAGGCAGAGAGGAGAGAAAACTCCCGATTTGCTGATGGCATGATGGTTTACTTAGAATACCCTAGAGATTCAGAACAGAACCTGAGACAATTAACAGCTGCAGCAACATTGCATGGCACAAAATAAACCCATAAACATCCACAGAATTTTTAAACAATACCAATGGCTCATAAGAGGAAATAAAAGAAAGGGGAAATCCCATTAAAATAACTATAAGATGTACAAGATATCTGGGCAACAAGAGTTGCCTAGATTCAATTACAAAGTGCTCCTTAAAGAAATAAAAAACAAGTTAAATAGCCAGAGGAGTATTCTAAGCTCATGGTTGGGTCCTGCCAACATAATAAAACAGACAATACAACCAAAGGTAATTTACACTTGTAATGCTTTATCAGGCTATCAAAGGTATGCTGTACCAAATTCAATAAAATAATAACAAAAATGATTAAGAGGAATGAGATCTAAGGTGTTAAGGGGAATTAAGGGAAAGGGACAGGGATAAAGGTCGAAGAGTACCTTCAGACCTCAAACTATATTATAAAGCTGCAGCAGCCATCAAAACCATTTGGCACTGTTTTTTAAATAAACAGAAAAGCAGATCAAAGAAAAAGATTAGACAAGGGAGAATCATAATTAATAGAACTCAATAGCTCAATATTTGACAAACCTGAAAAAGATAAATTGCCTAGGAAAGAATCCCCTATTTGATAAGAAATTCTGGAAAAACTGAAAAGCAGTTTGGCAGAATTTAGGCTTAGAAGAACACCTTACAGTGCCATGGGGGTGGGAGAAGAAGGGAGACCTGCAACCTGGAGGCCACATGTAACCTTCTAGGTCCTTGGGGGCAGTCTTTTGACTGAGTCCAGATTTTACAGAACAAATTCTTTTATTAAGGGAATTTGTTCTGTGACATTTGGATTCAGTCAGCCTGCACTTGAGCACCTAGAGTGCCACATGTGGCCTTGAGGCTGCAGGTTCCCCACCCCTACAGGTTTACATCATATTCCACAATGAATTCAAAATGGATATGAAATCTTAATATTAAAACTCATATCAGAAAAAATTTCAGAAGAGAAGTAAATCATATACTTTTCAGAGAAATGTGTAGGGGGTAAATTTTTAGCCAAATAAAGTATAAAGGCCATTATAAAAGATAAAACAGATAACTTTGATTTCATAAAATTGAAAAACTTCTGCACAAACAAAATTAATTCACCTAAGGAAGGAAGGGAAGCAGGTAACTGGGGGAAAAAAAACCGTGGTATCAAAAAATCTCTGATGACAGTTTGGTATTCAAAATATATTGACAACTAACAGGAACAAATAATACCAGAAACCAGTTCCCAATAGAGAGGTCGTCAAAGGTTATAAACAAAAGGTTCTCAAAGGAAGAATTTCAAACTATTAACAACCATATTTAAAATAACGCTCCAAATCACTAATATTAAGAGAACTACAAACCAAAACAACCTTGAGCTTTTACTTCAAACCCAGTAAATTGGCAAATATGATAAAAACTGGGAATACTTAATGTTGGATGGCTGTAGAAAAACAGGCACACTAATGCATTGGTGGTGGAGTTGTGAATCAGTACAACCATTCCAGAATGCAATTTGGAATTATGCAAATAAAACAGCTTAAACGTCCATATCCTTTGACCCAGAAATTCTACAGCTAGGTACATACCCCAAGTAAATCAGTGACAAAAAGAAAGCGCCCATATTTACCAAAATCTTTATTGGAAGCAAGGTAAATGATGCCCACTGATTGAGGAATGGCTCAACAAATTGCTATATAAATATAATGGAACTGTAACTGTGAGTGTAACTAGTATAACTGAATTGTAAGAAATGACCAGGGAATATGAGGGAAGGAATAAGCATTACATATAGCTTCTACTATGTGCCAGGCACTGTGCTGTTTTGTTTTTAACAAATATTATTCATTTGATCCTTACAATCACCCTGAGAGGTAGGTACCATTATTATCCTCATTTTACATGTGAGGAAACCAAGGCAAACTGAGGTTGTGACTTACCCAGGATCACATAGCTAGTAAATGTCTAAGGCTGAATTTGAACTCAGGACTTCCTGACTTAAGGTCCAGCATTCTGTACTGCCTCATCATGAGAAGCAGGGGAAGATTTTCATAAATTGATGCAAAATGAAGTAAGCAGAACAAGAAAAACAATAAACACAATAACTGCAACAATGTAAAAGGAAAGAACCACCACAAAGCAAATTTAAAATTCATGTTGCAAAATTCGAAAGAGTAAGCTGGGCCCCAAAGAGGCAAAACGAAACCCCTCCTTCCCTTGTTCCTTTGTAGAGGTGGGGCATCTAGAAGAGTGGAATATTGATTGGTTTTACTGAATTTTTTCTTTCTTCCTGCTTTCCTTCAAAAAACTATTAGTTATAAAAGGATGGCTCACAGGAAAGGGAAGGAGGGCAGTGGGGAAGCCTAGACAATGTAAAACCAAAAGATATCAATAGATATCTTGTTTTAAAAAAGAGAAAAGAAACTACATGACAGATAAGACTAGAGGTGGGATCCAGCTCTTCATAACTCTACAACTGCTTTTTTAAAGGGTACAAAGGACAAAATGACAAACTGGAAAAACAAAAGAAAAGCCACATACATTAGATACATTGGAATCCCATAAAATTTGAGGACCTAAATAGAGAAAAAATTTTCCAGCCTGAACTAGTTTAGACAATACTTTCTGGGGAGAGAATTAATGATGAGAAATCCTCAGGAACTCACCAAGGCACAAAGTTGAAGAACAGCAAAATCCCAAAGACAAGAAGTCACACTCAAAGAAATACCAATACATCAGACTTTTGAAAAACAAACAGAAAATGTCAAAGATGGATGAAAACATGCAAACATTTTAAATAGGACTAGACTTCAAAATTGCATACTTTGTGGACATTACCATATTATTTGAACACAGAAGGATTAACTTCAAAGGACAAGATCTGAAATAATTTACCACCTAAACCCCACAAATGAAGAGATTCATACAATCAGTGAGGGAAGAAATTCAAAAGGACTTAATAAGAAGTGGTTAAACAAAAATAATATACTGGAAATCTAGTATTACCTTTAGTTAAGAAAACACTGATGTCTAAAAAGGGTGTGCATTACAGAATCACAGCATCACAGCATGTCAGAGCCAGAAGATACTGTCTAGTCCACCCCCCCTCACTTTACAAATCAATAAAATGAGGCCCAAAGACAGTAGGAGTGTAGCAACATCCTTCACTGAAATCAGCAGCATTCAAAGTCAACAAACTGCATTTTCTCCAGGAGTGTATTTACTAGGAGTCACACTAGTTATACTTCTCTCCTGGCTTCGCAAGGAGCCTTCATATCTCCAGCTATACATACACTGAAGAGTAATAAAGCTTATGACTTCTAGAGAAAATCTTTGCTGTTTGGGGGGGGGGGGGTTATATATTATTTAGGCAGCTTTCCCAGGCTGTATTGCATAAAAAAACCTATGTGCAAATATTCCGTGATTTGAGACAATATTTGAATTTTTAGCATTAGTTAGTAGGATAATGGTCTAACTTATACTAGGAAAATTAAATTAAAGCATTCCACAATATCTTGATCAAGAACACCATAGCCAGAAAGCATTAACGAAAAACAGGAATCAAGTATAATGTGGCATTTTGGAAATCAATTTCCCATTGTTTTACTAATCCAATACAATAACTGGAAATAGAGGTACAGTACTCCTCGAGACAGCTAAATCCACATGCGTCTCTTGTGTAAAGTAGATTTTAGTAGATCCAATTTGATTTTCCCTCTGAATTACATTATTTCAAACCTGATCCATCTTCCATTGATCTTCTATCACAGTGGCTCCTAGTTCTCTTTGCCTACTAGTTAATGATTTGTAAAACACTTGAATGCACTAAAGGCATAGTTTCTACTTAAAGGGGTCTCAATCACATCCTCTAATTTGTCAGTTTTGTAAGTTTGGAAATTTCTCATTGAGGGTTTTCTTAAAACAGGGCAAAAGCTATAACTCGATTACCTTCTTGATGCAAGCAGTCAAAAATATTATTTCCAGAGGATCCCAAAGATAAATGATATTCAAAGATCTGTCCATCTGCCCTTTCAGTTTGCAAATCCAGTTTTCTAAGCACAAAGGCATTTCCTGCAGGCACAGTTTTTCCTGTCTTAACGAAGATTTATAGAGAGCAATTTTAAGTCCCACACAAACCCTCTTTGCTGTTTGTTGGCAATCACATCACCTCAGTGAAACAAAACCACTTTATGGTACTTTGCCCATTTCTAACAGTCAGAAATCTCTAGGCACAGACCTTTTATCTTAGGTTTCATGCTTTGTGAAATTATCTGAAAAAATACTTTTGAAATTATGTTAATAATTCTCAAACCAAATATGGGTGGTCTTTAAAAAAAAACCCCATTCATTCATATAATGTAGAAAGCAGGCATTTTTAAGTCTTGTAAGCCTTACTTTAGGTCTAAATTAGAAGAATAAACAAGATATAATGTTCAATTATAACAGCTCCAAGCTAATCTATTTAAGCAAGCTGTTAACACTGAAAAATAGGAAATGGCTAAAGGAACTGATATCAACACAGATGATCACTATGTCCTCCAGAAATTTAATTTATGTGCAGTGGAAATAGCACTGAAGTTGGAGTCAGATGACTTGAGTCCAAAATCTGGCTCTATTATTTACTACCTATTTGACAAGTTACTTAATCTCTCTGATTATCAATTGCTTCATCTGTAAAACTGAGGGGTATGACTAGGTGATCTCTAAGGTTCCTTCTAGTTGTAGATCTATGATCCCATAATCATAAGTAAAGTGACAACAATCAGGAAGCCACAAATCCTAGAATATGACTGAGTCAAACACAAATTTCTTGCTTTGCTAAAAAAGATATGACAGCCAAACCAGTTTAGAATTGAAACTCTTTTGCAAAAAGCTAGATGGAGGAAAAGTAAAAGCAATACAACTTCATGAAACAGAAAAAAATCCATGGAGGAAAGGGTGAGTCTACAGAAACTTTAAGAGTATTATAGAATGAAACTAGAAGGAAAACAACAAATAAATGAAACATGAAAAGGTTTTGTCAAGATTTCTATAATGATGTTTCTTCCCATCGATGATAGGGGAGTCTACATTTTTAAACTCTAACATCACAATCCTTGACGTGCTATATGAGGAAGTAGAAATTGCACTTGAAAGAGTCGAATCAGATAAAGCATACACAAAAGATGTTCATACTGGAATAGATACAACTTGTAGGTTTTAGAGGGGTCAATTTTCAAGATATCCACCCTTAAAGAATTCCATCATTAAAAGTATATCTCCACTCCTTTTTTTTCTAATAATAATAATGGTTAACATTTATACAATTTTTCTAGTAAGTTAATTAGCAGTAAACAATATTTATACACATCAAGATGAAGGGATCATTGGAGCATTAAATCGCACTAAGATTTTTGGGACACTGTCTAGATAAATAGATAAATGAAATCTAGAGAAATATGTACAAAATTCATATACAGTCACACAATATATATATTTATACATACACACATATGTATGTCCAGATAGATGATAGATGGTATCCCAAGTGTGCATATGTGAAAAAAAAATACACACACACAGATGGAGACAGATAAAATACCTACCCCACTACCTTTCCTAGCTTCCTTTTGTGTGCTTTCTTCCCTATTAGAATGTAAGCTCTTGAAGGCAGGCAATGTGTTTCTTTCCTGCTTTGAATTATATTTCTAGCATTTTGCACAGTCCCTGGCACAAAGTAGGCTCTTAATAAATGTTTGTGACTTGATTTGACAAGGCATTGGGCATATAATGATAGCAACAAAATAGTCCCAGCCCTCAATGAGCTTACGCTGACTGGGTAGGGTGAACAGAACAAACATAGATAAACATATTATATGATATGGAAAGAATAAAAACCTGATCCAACAACATTTTAAAAATAGATTTTAATGATAACTTGTTTTTATACTATCTAAGTTTCCTCTTGTATTGCTAGTCTTTCCCCTTCCCACCTCTTAGGGAGTCATCCCTTAAAACAAAGAAGTTTTTTTAAATAGGAAGAAGAGAAAAAAATTAGTAAAATTGATGCCTCAGAAAAAAATCTCCATTGCCTGTCTGCAAAGAGGTGGGTAGCATGCTTCATCATTCATCTTGCTGAATGGTGGTCGGTCACTGCACTGATAAGCACCGATAGGTCTTTCCTCTTGGCTTTACAATATTGTTGTTGTATCTATTCCTCTCCTTATTCCATTCACTTCAGTCTGCATGCAGGTTTTTTTGAAACCATCCCTTTCTTCATTTCTTATGGAAAATAGTATTTTATTAATGATGTCATTCATTCATTCAGACATTTGTTCAGCCATTCCCCAACTGATGAGTACATCCTTAGTTTCCAGTTCTTTGTCAAAATTTTAAGTTATAAATACTTTGACTCTTTCTTTGATCTCTTGGGGACAGGTGTGCAGAATTAAAGTAGTAATATCACTCAAAGAATATGGACAGCTTAGTGACTGGGGGTATTCTTCCAAATTTCTCTTCAGAATGGCTAGACCAATTCAAAACTGTTTTCCTACAACTCCGTCACCATCTGTCATTTTCCTTTTTTGTCCTTTTTATCAATCTAATGGGTAAGAGGTGTTTTAATGTGTACTGCTCTAATTACTAGTGATTTGGAACAATTTTTCATATAGTTGGTAAAAGTCTAGACTACTTTCTTTGAAAAATTGTTTATGTCTCTTGACTATTTATAAATTGGAGAATTGATCTTATTCTTATAAATTTAAACTAGTTCTTTATCTTTGAAATGAGGTATTTATCAGAGACACTTGCTGCAGAAATTTTGCCCAGTTAACACTCTTCTAACTTTAGGTCCATTGGTTTTGCTTGTGCAAAAGCTTTAAAATTTTATGTAATCAAACTTGTCTACTTTATATTCTGTAGTCCTCTCTATCCCTTGTTTGATGATAAACTCTTTCCCTACCCATAGGTCAGAAAAATAATTTCTTCCATGCTCCACTAATGTTTTTAAAGGGTATCACATTTTAAATCTTAGTAAGGTTTTCAACTGGAATTTATGTGATTAGGTCTTGCTTCAGTTTGAGGCATGAGAGGGACTGGAGTTCAACAGAAAGATTAGGGTTTGGTACATAGGTTTAGGAGTCATCTGCTTAGAGGGGAATAGATGAATTACCTAGGCAGAGAGAATAAAAGAGAAAAGGGCCCAGAACAGAACCTTGGGAGACAGTCATGCTAAAAGGGCTGGAGAGAGATGATGAAAAAGCCAAAGCAACTGAAAAGACAGAAGGAGAAAAACCAGGAGAGAGTAGGAGGAGGGTGGGAGGAGTTAACAGTGCTGAGTCAGAGAAAGGCTAAGGAGGATGAAGATTGTGAGAAGGCCATTAGATTGATCAATTAAGAGATCACTTGAAAGACCTTAGGAAAAAGCAGTTTCAGTAAAGTAGTGGAAATGGAAGGCATTTGCAAAGAATGAATGGAAATAAGGAAATAAAAATCTAAGCTTTAATTTTTATGTAGAAAAGTTCAAATTAAACTAGATAGGACAAAAAGCCATAAGATTCTTTACAGATCATTTAGTCCACAGTCAGTCAGTCACCTAGCATTTATAAAGCTCCCACAGTGTGTTAGGTACTATGCTAACTAGGGATATAAAAACAAGCAAAAGACAGTTCCTGCCCTCAAGGAGCTCACAATCTAATGCGGAAGACAGCAAACACATATGTACAAAACTGCTATATATAGGGAAAATAGGAAATAAATAAATAAAATAGGAGGAGGCACTACAACTAAGAGGAGTTAGGAAAGGCTTCCAGTGGAACAAAGGTGTCAAACTGGTGGCCTGGTGCTTACCTGTGGCCCACAACACTCCCAAGTATGGCCCAAAACAGATTAAAATATAATTGGGAAGTATTTAACAAAATAAAAGAAAATATAATCCAACACAGATAACATTAATGTGTCATTTTCTAGGTCAATATGCAGCCTGCAGGGATCTTTACTGCTGTTGCAGTAGTCCAAGTATGAGGCGATGAGGACCTGCACTAGAGCTGTGGCAGCATCAGAGGAGAGAAGAGGATATATTCAAGAGATATTGCAAAGATGAAACTGACAGGCCTTGGCAGCAGCTTGGATATGGGAGGTGAGAGATAGAGAGAAATCCAGGATGACTGAGGGCCTAGGTACATAACATTGCCTTCTGCAGTAATATGGAAGGTAGGAGTGGGGAGAGGGTTTAGGGGCAAAGATAATGAGTTCAGTTTTGACATGTTAAGTTTAAGATATCTACTGGGCACAAGATTAGATTGTCAGCAACTCAAAATGAGGGACTTTCTTTGTCTCTTTTTGTATCACCAATGCTTTAGCACAGTACATGTAGATGTTCAATAGTAGGTGCTTAATAATAGTAGGTGCTCAATAAATGTTTAGTTACTATTGAATATCCAGTTCAAGATATCTGAAAGGCAGTTGAACAGGCAAGACTGGAGGTCATCAGAGAGGTTAGAGCAGGATAGGTAGATTTGAGAATCATCAGCATAGAGACAATAATGAAACCATGGAAGCTGCTGAGATCACCAAGTAAGATAATCTAGAAAGGGAAGAGAAGAAGTGAGGGCCCAGGACACAGTCCTATGGAACACCCATGGTAAGTGGGCATGACATGGATGAGCAAAGGAGACTGCAAAGGAACAGTCTGATATGAAAGAGAACCAGGGACGAATAGTGTCATGGTATTTCAAAAATGCAGAGAGAAGAGGGTATCAAGGAAGAGAGGGGGATTAAAAATGTCAAAGGCTGCAGAGCAGTTAAGGAGAAAGACTATGAGAAAAGGTCACTGGATGTGGCAGTTAAGAGATCATTGATAACTTTGGAATGATAACATCAGAAACTGGACTGTGAGAGGTTAAGAAATGAATGAGAGGATAAAAACGCACCTCCTGTAGATGACTGAGGACTTTGGCAACTTGACAAAGGGCAGAAGAGATATGGGATGATGATTAGCAGGGATGGGAGGATAAAGTGAGGATGGGTGAGACGTGGCCATGTTTGTTGGCAGTAGGGGAAGAGCCAGTAGACAGGGAGAGGTTGAAGGTAAATGAAGGAGTCAGGATGACAGAGAAGGCAATTTATTGGCGCATACAGGAAAGAATGAAATTGCTTGTGCTAGTAGAAAGTTTGGCCTTGTCAAGCAGAAGGGCTATCTCTGTGTAAGACAGGAGTGAAGGGGGAAATAGTGGCAGAAGGCATCTGAATGATATAAAATGATGAAGAGAGGAAAAGAGGGAGCTCACCATGATTGGCTTCAATATTTTCCTGTGAAATATGAAGCCAGTTTCTCATCTGTGAGAGTGGGGGGAGGAGGAGTCAAGGTTGATCTGAAGACGGATGAAAAAGTTTGGAAAAGCCACTGTGGAAAGTGGAATAGTGAACTGATAAGGGAGGTGTAGAAGGATTGCCTAGAGGCAGTAAGGACCTAACTGAGATTGTGTAACATAAATTTGAACCCAGTGAGAAAAGACGCTTTTCTGTACCTACTTTCAGTAGCAAGTACTTATAAGTAAAGATGGGAATGGTCAAGTCATCCAAGGATGGGGCATGGCAGGACACAATCAGTAAAAGGATAAGGGGACAGGGACTTAAGAGAACAGTGGAGAGTTGAACTAATTCTTCAAGGGGTCAGGATGGGTTAAAGAGGAGAGAGGAGCTACTACTTGGGAGATGACCTGGAGAGAACTGATGGATCAAGAGATTGAAGGTCACAGTGTGAATGAAGAATATGGTTTGATAAGTGAAGACAGAGGGAGAGGTGGAAAGTCAACAGATTATGGTCACATAGGAGAAATAGAGAATTCTTAAACATGGAAGTAGTATATCTGTGGGAGATGGTAACATCAAGGGTATGATCATCTTTGCGTTCAGTTGAGGTGGGGTGGAGAAATTTGTCATTGAAAGTGAGCTGGTTGAGTAAATGAGTGGTAAGAGTGTTTAAGGGAGAGTCAAATATGTATGTAGGTGCGTCTGCATGCGTGTACATATGTATGTTGAAGTCCCCTAGTATCAGAGCAGGATTTGGGAAGGAGAGGAAAAATGTAATTCAGGTATCAAACTCATTGAGGAAAGAAGGGGAGTAACCTGGAGGTCTACAGATAATATTTACCAGGATTTTGATTGGGATAAAGTTTACCGAGTGATGAGGGGTAAGGAGGAGAACCTACAAGTGGCAAAGAACAAGGAAAATTCTAACACCCCTGCCTCAAACAGTGAGCCAAGAGGAATGAATAAAGGTGCAACCAGTACTGGAAAGGTGGCAAGGGAGGGTGTGTCATCAGGGACGAGCCAGGTTCCAATGACAGCTAGAAGATGGAAGGAGTAGGAAAGGAAAAGATTTAGGAAGAAGGGAACTTTGTTGCCTGTGGAACAGAGGGCATGGCAGAAAGGTGAGTAATATTTGGTTGGACTTTGGGGTGGAAAGTTTAAGGGGGATGGGGATAAGGAAGAGGGTGATAGGGAACTGCGAATAGGGTATGCATGATGACCCAGATGGGTTAAGAATCACTAGGATGTGTAGGGTATGAGCAGGTATGAGGATGTTCATCACTGAGTAGAAGGTGCCAATCCTTAATGAAATAATTAATAAGAACAATAAAAAGAGTAAATAAATAAGAATAGGTAATTCTCAGCTTATTAACTTTTATCTGATATATGCAATATATCTATGGTTTTAAAAGGTTACAGAACAATAAGGTATGTTTGGTTCCCAATTTTCCTAAGGAGGCAAAATATAATTCATTTCCACAGTATTATGACCTTTTTCATCCCCTAAATCCAATGAGATCTTCTCCCTGAGGGTTTGGAAGGTATTTTTTCTTTACTAAAATAGCCATTGAGGAATAAGTAGGCCCTAAGCTAAGATGATGCTCATCCTACCTCATCTCTTGCCTGGATTATGCCCAGACTCCTAAGCAGATTTCTGGCTTCCAGTCTCTCTACATTTCATTCACTAAGGAGCTGTCAAAGTAATCTTCTTAAAGCCTGTGTCCCATTGTGCCACCCTGATCAAGAACCTTCAGGAGTATCTGATTGCTTCTGTAACAAAATACACACTCCTCAGTTTAACATTTAAAACCATTTACATGTCTTTAGCCTACCTTTCAGGTTAATTTCATATTGCTTTCCCATACCATACTCCATGGTCCAGCCAAACTGGCCTCCTTGCTTTTCCCTCAACTCATCATTCCATTTTCTAATTCCACACCTTTATTTCTCCTTCATGTTTACAGAAGCGGACAGGTTCTATGGCTGGATTACCTGGGAAAGGGATACTTGGAAATGGCAGCCAGGTAGCCAGGTGATAACTGCAGATTGCTTACTTTCAAAGGGACCCGCACAAAGAATGAGATGATCATGGGAACAGATTGGGTTTTGCTGGAGAATTAGCTAATAAAAATAGTTCATATGTTTTGTCATTGAATACAAAAGGCAAAAATGATGTTTTAAGAAAAATGATCAATTAAGGTTAAAACTTTTTAAAAAAAAAAACTGTCCCAAATCTTAATGTGCTTAGAAAATAATTGTGCATCACAAGTAATGACAACAGAGGGACTACCCCAGGCCCTCTGGCTGCCTTCAATGGCAGTAGAGTCAATGGGGCAGATGTTTGCTTGGAGAAGGGAAGATAACTTACTGAGGAGCTGGAAGAGGGTAGGTTTGCAGGCATGACGTGTAGTAGAGGCTGTAATTTGGAAACAGGGCAGGTCGTTCGTGCAATGAATGTCAGAAATGTCAATACCATTAAATTAACAACCATTTAACATCTACAATATGCACTTAAGTGACTGCACTAGGTGTTGGAAGAAGATATGAAGACATTGGTTTTAAGGATAAGACCTCTAACAGTGAGTCCATTCAACTACAACCCTATATTTGTAATTTTTAGTGTGCTATCATCCATCCACAGGAGCATCTGAAGGAACTTACTGTTCCTCCATTAGGTCTCTGCAAGGGACACCTTCCATGACAGCGATAGGCACCTTTGGAAAGACATCTTTGGCAGACATTTGTCTCCCTTGTTATACCTCACTTGGTGTTAACAATCAAAGTGACATAAGTGAGTTTTCTTTGTGGATGAGTCAAGCCCCAGAACACTGGAGGATCTCTTCAGTGAGATTCATGATCATCCAAAAGAGGTCAGCCTAACAATTCATATGGGGATATAACTGATCAAGAAAGTGTCAACTGCACAGACTATGACAGAGTTTGAAAGGCCAGTTCCTTGAATTGGTACATCAAATATACGATGTACATGTACACATAGTACTCCTAAACCTTGTGAAAGAGCCATGATTAACATACAGATTATCCAAAGAATCCTTTTTTATGCCAGAGCCCTTAAATTGACAGGTTCTGTCTACTTATCAAGGATCCATGATGTTAGTGGTGTGAGTGCTCCCTTCACTAATGCAAATGGCAACCCTTCTGTGTCTTAGGAGATGGTCTTGGTTACTTGCCTTGGCTGAAAAAAAAAATCATCATCCTGTGGCAGCCCTGATCATTGGCCTCTCTGAGCTTGGCTACTCTGCCTCAAAGTCCGCTATACCAGGCAGAATGCTAGATTTTCCAGCTGGGGATAATTAGGTTCATTGACATTCAATGCTTCAATGGCACTGCCTTGGAGAACTCATAACACATTGAGGCAAAGAGTAGGCATAGAAGGGAAAAAATCCTACTTTGTATCGCCAAAAAACCCAACAAAAATCCTAACCTAAACAAAAATCAAGCCTTTTATGGAAAAT
Organism: Notamacropus eugenii; assembly: GCF_028372415.1. Taxonomy (NCBI): domain Eukaryota; kingdom Metazoa; phylum Chordata; class Mammalia; order Diprotodontia; family Macropodidae; genus Notamacropus; species Notamacropus eugenii. The sequence continues at coordinate 80,244,615 of NC_092879.1, forward strand.
AAGAAAAGAATAATATTACCTAGGGTATTATATATTGGATATGTGAATAAAAAAAATCAAAATGTCACTTTTCTGACTTTTCCCACATGTGGGGCACCCGTAAAGGGTCTTCCTTGATCAGCAAGGAGTCAAACTTACAGCAAGGGTCCTTACCCTGTTTTGTGCCAAGGATCCCTCTGGCCATCTGGTAAAGCCTATGGACCCTTTCTAAGAATCATGTTTTTAAGTAATGGAAGGGAATGCTAAATTTCAACTAGAGATTGATTAGTGAATAGAAAGATGAAAATTTTTTCCCATCCAAATTGCCCCCACCCTCTTAAAATCTATTGATAGACTCCATGTGGGTTCATGGACCCTGTCTACTCTAAAGGAATATTTCTTTTAGGGGTCAACTGTCCCATTGATACAAGGAGGATTTACACATGCAAGTCCTATTAGCATTAATACGAGTTACCAACATAAATCCCCTGGTAATGATAGGAGAAAAGACCCCCATGGTCTGCATGGATCCAAGTTCTAATGATTACCTGTCAAATGGCCCTAAGCATCCTCATCATGAGAAAGAGCAGACGTAGCAACTTACATGGAAAGGGCATTGGACTGTAGTCCCACAGCCAAACCTATGCATTAAGTGCACAGGGAAATGGCCTTCAAAGTGTGATTTGGGATGTTCAGGGTTAAACCAATTAACCAATGTTAAAAGAAAAGCCCTCATTAAAAAGAGGAATTCAAACATATCAAAGTACTTGTTTAAAAAAAAATGTGAATATCATATGAGCTCCAAGGTTCTTGAAGGATAATACAGCTACTTGTTTAAAAATTCAATTAACCTTATCTTTCTTAAACTTGATTTATTAATAATCTTAGAGATAAATGGCTGATTTTTACAGAGTCCTGCTATCTTCTGAATGGGTCCTATCTAACAAGTTTTAAAAACTACTTGGAATTTGCAAAAAACTTCATTTTGCCCTTTGTTTGAAATGTTTAATTTGAGAGCAAACCTCAGTTCAGTGAATGATTTAGGTACAAAAAAAAAAAATGTCTAGAGTCACTTTTGTCTACTACACTCAGGTCTAATATGTTTCTGATTCACTTCCATCAAGAAAATAAGCTGCCAAGCAGAGTTTTGGAGCATCCATGTACAGTAGAGCTACATCTTAGGATTCAGGGGTTACAGAGTTTCTATGAAGCAAATTTCCAACAGAATGAAGACACATGCTTTGCCTTGATCCTGACATCAGCTCTCCTTTGGGAGTGATGAGGATGCACTCAGATTGGCTATATTCCCCCAAAACGTGATATAAAGCAGACAGCTGCCAGGGGATGTAACCATCAGACAGTTAAAAACTGAGTTCCCTTAATGAGATAAAAAAGAGGGGAAAAAAATCTTTGCAATCCCCCATTTAATTTTCAGGTGTAGTAATACAAAAAGGCGAATATAAAAAGAAATAGGATCCCCAATCCTGAAAGGCAACAAGAACTGATTATTTTTTCCTTATTTCCTATGAAAACTTGATGCTATTTGTTCCAGGGTGCAAATGAGTTCCCTAATTGATTCCTCCTGATATCAACACAGGAGCATCAGCTGAGAATAAAGACGAAGAACAACACTGAATTTTCACTTCTTTTTGGCCAGCTGATTGGATAATTCCACTTCCCAAAGATAACTATTATTCAGCAACTGAAACTGGTTTTTAGGTTGTTTTTTTTTTCCTTTTCCAAATGTCTCTGTAAGCCAGTGGATCTTAACTACGGGTCTATGAACTTTTTTAAAAACATATTTTTATAACTATATACCAATATAATGTGCTTACTTTGTCATCCCATGCATTTTAAAACACCATTATAAGAACTGGACCATATATTTCATTGGACTACCAAAAGGGGTCCAGGACCCCCAAAAGTTAAGAAGCCCTGCTCTGGGCCTTTATAAATTGTGTGAATCCAGACAAAACCAATGCAACCAAAATTATAAAGAAAGCAGAAAACTGGGGGAAAAATTTTATAACAAGTACCTCTGATAAAGGTCTCATTTCTCAAATATATAGAAAACTCAAATTTCTAAAAATACAAGTCATTCCCTAATTGATAAATAGTCAAAAGTATGAACAGGCAGTTTTCAGATGAGGAAATTAAGGCTATCTATAGTCATATGAAAAAATGCTGTAAATCACTATTGATCAGAGAAATGCAAATTACAACAACTCTGAGGTACCACTTCACACCTATCAGATTGGTTAATATGACAAAAAAGGGAAAATGTTGGATGTTGGAGGGAATGTGGGAAAACTGGGACACTAATGCACTGTCAGTTATAAACTGACCCAACCATTCTGGAGAACAATCTGGAACTATGCCCAAAGGGCTATTAAGCTCTGCATATCCTTTGATCCAGCAATACCAGTGCTAAGTCTATATCCCAAGGACATCCCAAAAAAGGAAAAAAAAGACCTTTTTGTACAAAAATATTCATAGCAGCTCTTTTTGTGGTGGCTAAGAATTGGAAATCAAAGGGATGCCCATCAATTGGGGAGTGGCTAAACAAGCTGTGACATATGATTATAACGGGATATTACTGTGCTGTAAGAAACGGCAAGCAGGATAATTTCAGAAAAACCTAGAAAGATTTACATGAACTGATGTGTAGTGAACAGAACCAGAACATTGTACATAGTAACAGCAATACTGATCAATGAAGAACTGTGAATGACTTAGCTCTTCTCAGCAATACAATGATCCAAGACAATCCAAGAAGACTAATGAGGAATTATACCATCTGCCTCCAGAGAAAGAACTGATATTGACTGAATACAGACTGAAGCAGGCTATTTTTCATTTTCTTTCATTTTTTTCTTTTATTAGAGTCTTCTTGTACTAAATGACTAATATAGAAATGTTTTACAAAATTGCACGTGTATAACCTATATCTGATTGCTTACCATCTCAGGGAGTGGGGAGGGAAGAGGAGTGAGGAAGGGAAGGATAGATTTTGAAAATCAAAACTTTAAATAAAAATTTTTTAAAATGAAAAAAATAAATGGTGTCAATCTAAAAAGTTATGTACGTGAGAAGAATGAATATATGAGAGTGAAAAGAAATTCTAAACTTGAATTAGCTATTTATTAATAATAATGATTTAAAAAAATAACCTGACCTTTTGTATATAAATACACTTCTAGGGACAGGAAGACAGACAGAAAAGCAACAAAAAGACTGGTTCTTGTGATAATTGTAGAACTAAATGATATTATCACTTTTTGCCAAACATGTCACCCTAAGCATGTGAAGTAAATTGAGTCTCTCAAAAATGGAGCTTCAAAATTTTTAATTAACCATTCAAGTTTTTAATCGTGTATAAATTTCTTTTTTATAAAAACTGATACAGACTGCATGTAGTAAACTACAGGTGAAGATGTAGATTCTGTAACAAACCTTTTAAACATAGAATTCTCCTTAAAACAAATATTTATTAGCAGTGCTTAACATAGGTAGCCCCAAAAGAGTAACTTCTATTACATTCTGATGCAACAAGGCGGTTATGCAATGAGGTAAATCAAAGTCTATAACAAGGTTTGATGTCAACATGACCCAGATTCAAATTTTTTTCATACTTCAACAACAGGTGCGAGATTATCTATAACAGACTCAGGGAGCCCCCTTGCATACGTAATCCTCACCAAGCACCGAGAGTGACTGGGAAGGCTATGTCCACATAGGTTAAAGGCTAAAATAGGGTGTGACGTGGGTTAAGCCTTCCTATAGTACACCCTACACTGTAGTTCTACTGAGGAAACCACAAGTACAGTACTCTGAATTTTTTCCTATTATCTGGGGATACCCTGATTTGCTTATGGTTTGCATAAATTTATGTACTATAGTTAAGAAGCTAACTTAGGATGAATAAAATGAAACAGAACATGGGAATTAGTGCAGCCTACTGCAATTGTATTTAGACCCAATATTCACATACAGTAGAACCCTTTTATATTGCTAGCGTCCAGGGACAAAACTAATACCTGGAGCTCTAAGACTAACAGGGTTATATATAGAGAGATATATTAGGTTTTCATTGCATGCAGTAGTTGGTTTTCAGGGGCTACAATCTGACTCATGGTAGAAGTAAAACCACAGAACAAGCCATGTTACAAGGGGATTCTATCACACCAGAAATGTGTGACACGTTAAAATTAGAATAGCAGAATAGGGAAGATTTTGCATTCAGATAGGGAAGACTATTCACTGGTAGCAAACAGCCCTGAAAGTGCAAGGGGCATGGTGGGGAGCAAGGGTGAGAGAGACACAGCAAGGAGGAAGGTGTTAAGACTTCTACACTTCCTGGCTTCAAAATTACTTGTGCAGATTTACAATATTCTGCTCCTCCCTTTTCCCAGGGAGAGAAGTGATCAAAGCACCAGCTTCCTTCCTTGCAGATTCCTGTAACATGGGGAAATTTGGGATAAGTTATAGCTAAGGTACACAGAAACACGTGCTTTCCTATGCAGCCATGGCTTTTTCGAAGAGAAAAAGAGTAACTGGGTCAAATCTCATTACAATGAATTTCAAATTCTGGTTTTTTTTGGTACTAGAATCTAGAGATGCTGACTATTGCCCACAAAGTGGGTCATCTGCCTGGGCCTGGCAATCTTTTTTTATACACACGAGCATTGTCATCATAACTAGCTTTGGCTCTTAGATGTAGAGTTCTTTCTGTTACATACACCTTAGGATTGACTAACTGTAAAATTCTGTTCACTAGTTTGGGATTTGCTATGAGAAATGGAGTAGACTTAGATTTACATAGTATCTCTCCTGGTAAGAGGTCAAAGTCATACCTCCATGTAGTAATATCTCATTTGAGAGGGCATGAGAATTTTAGAACATTTTTTCCCCTGAAAAAAAGTAAGTTTTATACTCTACACAAATGCATCTTGTCATCATAGCATTTTCATCAAGTACACAAGGAAAGATATTATTACCATTTTAAATATGGAGAAACTGAGGCACAGTAAGGTTAAAGTGTTTGCCCAAAGTCATAAACTGGCAGATCAAGGGCTTTATCTTTGTCTCCAAGCTGTCAATCAGGTCAGGGATACTCCTGCCATTATCTCCACTGTTTTGTTCAGTACTAAGAACACACCTAAATGTTAGTTTCAAAACTGTCAGTGCTTCTGCTCCTAGTTATTAATGAGGGTTCCTGCTGAAGAAAAAGATTCCGAACAAAAGATAACCATTCTGCTTAAACAATATGCCATTAGCTAGTAATAATAAGATAGCTAAAGAACTCCAGTCTTTTGTAAACTCAGGTAAAAAAGTTTCTGGAAAACAGTAACAATAAGCATATCTTGGGGTTTCTACAGAATTGCAAAATATGGGCAAAGATGGTTTGCTTATGTAACCTTAGTTCTACTAAACTATACTTCCTTATGTATGTGTATGCGACTGGCCCACTCATGAAAACATTGTCATTGGAAATGAGCCAGGGACGTGTTCAGTATTCCAAAGAGCCAAGCCTTTGGAGAATGATTCCACTGGGCCTAAGGAAGTAGAGGAAAAACTGTCTGAATACTACACACCAGTTAACAATTCATCAGGTCCCTTAACCTGGACAGCGACTCCTGGGAGACAAAGCACTGTAAAATTCAGTTTGTTAATTCAAAAGTTCTGACATTTTAAAACAGAAAGAATATATGTGTTTTAAAAGTGTGGTTTTGACTATGTGCAACAATGCCCTTCTTCAAGGGGGAAGGGGGAAGAAGAAACCCTTCTGGTTTCTTTTAACATGTGATTTTGTCAACAAAAAAAAAAAAAGATGCGTGGCTATTGCTTTTCAGTCATTTTCTAACTTTGCTTGTATTAAGACAATTTTGGATGCTGAAGACGACTTTTCAAGTAGGGCCCCCTGTCTGGTTGTCATCTATTTTTCCAAGTGCTCTTCTGAATCTCCATGGTCTGTGATTTCTTCAGCAGCCTCTGGCTTTGGTGCAGGAACCTCTGGTTGCATACCATCTCCATCAAAAACAATATCTTCAGGATTTGGTGGAGGGGGGCAGAATTCTTCATTTGGCAAGATGTGCTGGAAAAGTATTTCAGCCTGTCCAGAGAAGAAAAGGCAACATGATATCTGGGACTAAATTGAACTCAGAGTATTTATGGAAGCATGCTTTTTTACTTAAATAACAGTACATATTCATCAAAAGAAACCAACTCACAATATTGTTGGTTATTATTAGAGCACAATTCTTCTAAAGTAAATGAAGTCTGTGTTTCCTCATTGCAGACTCCCTCATCTTCTCTAACCCTCAACCTTACACATGAGGCAACTTGAGATTAAGTATAAATTGATCAGATTTTTCAAGATTTCAAGGTCATAAAAATGCAGTTTGAGATCATCTATGAAATTTCAGCAGAGCCTGTTTTCCTTAGCACTACAACATCTAAATAGGTCAGTTTCACATATAATAATTCTAATGAGTCACTCCTTGAATTTAGAAAGGTCCTCCCAACTAGCTCTACCTTTTACCTCCTGGCTATCATTCTCTTTTCCTAGGGGTTTGTGAGCACCAAAAGTGCCAAGATTGGAGGAGATCTGGACATAGTGGGGCAACAGAATGAAGCAATTAAGTGTGGCAAGTCAATGGGGATACTGTCCTACATCCACTCAGGCTTTGAGAAAGGTTTTATGTGGCTGGAAAAGAAGCCCACTTCAGAACATAGTTTCACTGCATATATCTGTTTTAAATATTATAATGCTTTTCCATATTGTAGAGATTTCTCTTTGGCTCCCACACAACATACAAAGTCAGCTATTGGGTTCAGGTTCTTCTGGTATCCAGTCATTTTCAGTCCTGTCCAACTCTTTGTGATCCCTTTTGGGGTATTCTTGGCAGAGATACTGAAGTGGTTTGCTATAGCCTTCTCCAGCTCATTTTCCAGATGAGAAAACAGAGTTAAACAGGGTTAGATGACTTGTCCAAGGTCACACAGCTGGTAAGTGTCTCAGGTCACATTTGAACTCAGGGTGTTCCTGACTCTAGACCTGACAATCTAACCACTGCACCACCTAGCTGCCCCAGGTTTTCTAGAAGGTACGTAAAGAGAAAAGGGAATTTTTGAGAGGACAATGGAGGTGAGACAAAGAATGATGAACCCCTTAGTTTTAGGCATATTTGAGAGAGAGAGAGAGAGAGAGAGACACACACACACACACACACGCAGAGAGAGAGAGACAGGCAGACATGCAGACAGACAGACAGACAGACAGACACTGTTTTGGAAATGTACTTGATTCTTTTTAAAAATGAAATATTTGTAAAACTAGGTCTTATATAAACTAACATAACTAAATCTGATGTCCATAGAAATTGTACAAGTTAAAAAGTACAGTATGCTTGCAGGTCTACTAGTTTTTGAGTTAACCTTACTTATTCAACTGAAATCATGCTCTCAACGTCAATGCAACATTTTTTGGCATTCGCTATCATTAATTATTTTAGGAAGTGGCGTGTGTATTGATTATTTCAAGGAACACTGTATGAATTTTAAGATCAATTTACTTGACAAGGGATTGCTTTTGTACTTGGATTTTGAAATAACTACAGATTTTTTTTTATAACAAGATTACAAATGAAAGGAAGAAAGAAAGAAAACATGCATTTATTTATGCAACTACCATGTGCTAGGTACTGTGCTAAATAAAACACTGATACAAACAAAGAGCAAAAATGATCCTGTTTCTCAAGAACCTCACATTCTACTAGGGCATATACACTGAGAGTAGATGAACTGAAGGAAATCTGAAAGGCATTTGCAACTGTAGAGGTTTGGGGAAAGATAAGAAAATTAGTTGTGATAATTGTTTTGAAGAGTGGGAGAATGGTGAATCAAGTAAGAAGTAACAGAATGGCTGCAGTAAAGGCCCAGTTAACACACACACACACACACACACACACACACACACACACACACACACACACACACACGTATGTGTAATATTTTTCAAAGGTTTAAACATACAAAAATGTTTTTCCATATATACAAGCAGAACAGAAAAAGAAGATTCTATATAAAATCAAGAAACTCCAGTTCATACTAGTGTTTTTTTTTTCCCAAAGGATATAATACATTTTATATGTTAGTTTCAAAAGTATCTTGCTTGTCTGTGCTTCCTTCTTCTCTCATCTGTGCATTAAAAAAACATGTTTAAATGGATTTCTTTTTGGGTACCAGTATTACTCAACCCAGGGGCAGCCAGGTGGTGCTGCAGTGCATAGAGCACTGGGCCTGGAGTCAGGAAGACTCATCTTTCTGAGTTCAAATCCCACCTCAGACACTTACTAGCTGTGTGACCCTGGGCAAGTCACTTCACCATGTTTGCCTCAGTTTCCTCATCTGTAAAATGAGCTGGAGAAGGAAATGGCAAACCACTCCAGTATCTCTGCCAAGAAAAGTCCAAATGGGCTCATGAAGAGTCAGACACAACTGAAACAACTAAACAACGATAACTGCTTAACCCTCTTACTGCCTCCCCTTTCCATTCATTAAAAACGAAGATGAAAAAAAAAAAAACCCTTGAAACCAATAAAGCGCAGTTAATAAGTGGCCATTTCCATAAATGTCTGCCTTAGCACCTGTCTGTCAACCTTTTGTCAGAAAGTGGGTAACATACTTCATCACAGGACATACCTGGATACGCAGTCATGATATTGCTCATAGTTCTTAAGTCTTTCAATGTTGTTTTCCTTTCCAACACTAGAATGCTTGTACATATTGTTCTCTTGGTTCTGCTAAGTTCACTAAGTTAGTTCATACTACCCAAGATTTTCTGAAATCATTTCTTTCATGTATCACAATTTCTTTAGCCATGAACCAACTGTTTAAGCTGAAACCCAAGGCAGCCTTTAGACTTGTGTTTTTCTGTTTCCATTCACAATTAGGAAGATTATTGTGTTAGAGTATTCTCTCCCTGCTATGACCCTCTCTTAACCCTTTCTCTCTACTACCCGTCTGTGCTTATCTCTCTGCTCAGTCTGACGCATTTCTATTCCAAGCTGTATGTCTGACTGTTCTTTCAGATATAAGGAAGGTTAGCTTTCATTTATGATTTCTTAAAATACAGTGCCTTGGCACTATAAAAAAAAATCATGGTCTTCAGGAAATCTAATAAAATTGAAAATGATCTCTCCTTGGGGGAGGATTCTGGGAAGATGAAGGAACAGGTCCGAAAACTCCAAGTTCTCAAGATTTTTCCATAAAAGAGTTAAATAGTGCCTCAGGGTAGACAAAGAGTGGTAAAAATAAATAAGAGTATGGGCACAACAGGATTCATCCTTGGACAATCAGAGAAGATCTGAAGAAATACTCCAGGACAAAGTTTCATCCCTATGAAGAGTAAACACCTCTAGCCTAGGAACTGCTTAAACAACAAGTGGCAAGCCCTGGGGTTTGAGGGTTGGGAGGCTGCTTGGCTCTAGCCACGAGGACCTTTTACTTCTAGGGGAGTGAGGCGAGTTGGGTATCTAAGCCAGGGAAAATTGAGGGAACCCATGCAGACAAGGAATACCAGACCCAGTTGTACTGCAGAGATGTGGGGGCAGGGGGGTGAGAAGGAACCAGCACATGCCCGGTGAGTGCAGAAGCAGTGGGGCAGAGACACCATTGGCTGTGGGCACTTACAGGAGGCTGGGTGTCTTGGTTTTGGTTCCAAGTCAGAGGGGAAAGAGGAACATCTAAGGCCAGAGGCACCAACTCCCATACCCTAGGACTAGAGGCGATTACAAAAACTAAGCTACTATAAATATAAAAAAAAAAATGCATAGGCAAAGGAGAAAGCATCCAACCATAGAGAGTTACTATGGGAATAGAGAAGACTGGGGTTTGTCTTCAGAGGAAGATAATGAAGCCATGAAATTCTCTTCTACCCCAAAGAATAATGACAAATGGTCACCAGCCCCAAAAGAATTCATAGAAGACCTTAAAAAAGACTTTAAAAATCAAATGAGAGAGATTGAGGAAAAACTAAAACAAAAAAAATCCAAGAAAACAAGATTATGAAAAGTCAACCAATTAGAAAAGGAGATCCAGAATCTTAAGGAAAAAAAATGACATCTTGAAAATCAGAATTGGGAAGAGGAAGCCAATGAAGTTATAAAAGATCAAAAAATAATAAAATAAAATATAAAGAACAAAAAATAGAACAGAATTTTCAACATCTCATAAGAAAAACAACTGATCTGGAGAACATATCAAGAAGAGAAAACAAGAATAACCTGACTATCAGAAAGCTATGATCAAAAAAAAAGAATCTTGATACAATAATACAAGAAATAATTGAAGAAAATTATCCTGAGGCATTAGAACAACAGGGGAAAGCAGAAATTAAAAAAAAATTCACCGATCACCACCTGAAAAAGATCCTACAAGAAAAACCTGCAGGAGTATTATAGTCAAATTCCAAATCCCCCAGTTCAAGGATAAAATATGATAAGCAACAAGGAAAAAAAACAATTTAAATATGGTGGTACGACAATTAGAATCGCACAAGACCTAGCAGCGTTAACACTAAAAGACTTGGAACACTATATATCGAAGAGCAAAAGAACTGATGTAGCAGCTGAAAATATCATACCTAGCAAAATTAAGCATAATTCTGAAGGAAAAAAAGTGGATATTAAATGAGTTGTCAGACTTAAAAAAAAACCAAAACCTTGAACTTAATAGAAGATTTGCCATATAAGAGCCATGAGAAATATAAGGTGCACACCAAAGACTAATTACAAGGGACTCAATAAGAACAGATTTACCTTTCATGTTTGTAAATGTAAAATATGTGTCTAAGATTCTTGTTAATAATTATGTAGTTTGTAAGAAAGACTGGGGTAGACCTGATTATGATATGATGTTAAGAAGTAAAACTGTTTACGAATAGCTAAAAAGAGTAATTATACAAATGAGGTATGACAGGAAGAATTGACACATATGAATTATATGAAGGTTGTTAGTTGTTGAAACTTAACTTTCATCAGGAATGGGTTCAAGAAGAAATAATACGTATATATCTAGAAGAACATAAAAGTCTTCTAAATTCAGAAAGAAATAAAACACTAAGGTGATAGAGTGGGGGAGAGGATGAGGGAAGGATCTCTAGAGGGGAAGGTGAAGGAATAGGTTAAAGAGGAGTATAGAAAGGTGCTTAGATTAATGGGAATGGGAGGATAAGGGAGGTAGCGGGTAGAAGTAAAGTAGAAAAGTTAGGAGGGATAGGAAATAACAGACATGCACAAACATTAAAACAAAGATCAGGAGAAGAATTTGTTAGAGAAAGTATAGGTTTATATAAGCATGTATATGTGTGTGTGTGTGTGTGTATGTATTTCCGCACTTAACTGTAGCCTTCTGGGGAGGGGGAGGAAGGACTGGGGGGAAAAAGAACAAATTACAGAAAATTATGATAAAATACAGATATTTTAGAATTCTTAAACAAGGAAGTGGAACACTTTGAGTATATAACAAGATGAAGGCCAGAACCATCTCTATGTGGAGCTGAGGTGGGGTAGAGGAGTGGGTCATGAAAATTAAGTAGATTAAAGAATCTGGAAATTAGGATCTTTGAGGGAACATCAATATCCATGTTTCAAGTCCTCTATATGAGGGCAGAAGAAGAGGAGGAGAAGACTATAAGTCAGGCACTGAACTCTTTCAGGAAGAAAAGAAGGAGCATGTCTTGTAGAGTCAATATCAATCAATGAGTGCATTGTGATGGACATTAGGGATTCAAAGGCAAAAGTGAAAGTCTCGGCTCTTAAGTGGCTTATAATCTAGCTTGGGGCAGACAATGTACATACATACATACATACATGCATACATACATATATATATACATATATACATATATATATATGTTCAACATGTATATGAAATAGACGCAAGATGATTTTGGGGAAAAACACAGTTATGGAGACCAAGAAAGCTTTTCACATAAAGGTGGCTCTTGAGGTAAGCCTTGAAGAAAATTAGAGATTCTGAAAGGTGGGGTAAGGACAGAGTACATTCCAGGGATGGAGAATACTCAGTGCAAAGGCAAAGCAGCTGAATACAACATATGAAGACCAGTAAAATCTATATGGTTGGATGTACTGTACATATAGAAGGGAAATACTCTTTAATATGGCTGAAAAGATAGGTTGAGGCCATAATATTAAAGGCTTTAAATATCAAATAAAGGAGTTTGTATTTAATTATACAACTAATAAGGAATCACCAGAATTTGAGTAAGGGAATGACACAGTTAAACCTATAATTTAGGAACATCATTTTGACATCTGAGTAGAGGATATATTAGAGCAGGAAGAAACTTGAGAAGAGATCAGTTTGAAAGCTATTGCAATAATCCAGGTAAGAAGCAAGGAAGGCCCAAACAAGGGTGATAGCTGTGTAAGTAGAGAAAAGGGAATGGGTAAGAGATGTAGTGAAGATAGAAACAATAAGATTTAGCAACTGAGTAGATAAGATATGTGAGAAAAGAATTGAAAATTACACCAAACTTGTGAACCTGGGTAATGAGAAGGATGGTGGTACTCTTGACACCAAAAGGGAAGTTTGGAAAAGGAACAGATTTTGTGGAGAAAGACACAAAGGTATCTATGGGACATCAACCTGACATGTCCAGTAGGCAGTTAGCAATCCAAGACTAAAACTCAGCAGAGATACTAGATTTGGGAATATAAATCTAGGAAGCTTAAGCACAGAGAAAATACTAAACCCACAAGAGCTGATGAGATCACCAAGATGATGTATAGAGAGAGAGGGAAGAGGAGAGAGCTGGGTCAAAGACTTGGGGTATACCCAGATCTAGGGGGTACAATATGGATGATGATCTAGTAAAGAAAACTGAGGAATGACATGTACAAAAATATTTATAGCAGTTCTTTTTGTGGTGGCAAAGAAATGGAAATTGAGGGGATGCCCATCCATTGGGGAAGGGCTGAACAAGTTGTGGCATATGAAGGTAATGTAATACTATTGTGCAGTAAAAAATGATGAGCAGGCAGATTTCAGAAAAACCTGTAAAGGCTTACATGAACTTGATGCTGAGTGAGGGGAGCAGAACCAGGAGAACACTGTACACAGCAACAGCAACATTGTGCAATGATTAACTCTGACAGACTTAGCTCTTCTCAGTAATGCAATGATCTAAGACAATTCCAAAAGACTTGTGATGAAAAATGCTATCCGGAGAAAGAACTATAGAGTCTCAATGAAGATCAAAGCATGATATTTTCACTGTATTTATTCATTCATACATTTGTTTATTTATTCGTTTTATTTATTTTCACTTTTTTTTGTTTTTTCTTTCTTATGGTTTTTCCCTTTTGTGTTAATTCTTCTTTCTCAACATGACTAAATACATATAACCTTTATCAAATTTCTTGCTGTCTTGGAGAGGGAAGCGAGGAATGGGAGAAAAATTTGGAACTCAAAATTATACAAAAATGAATGTCGAAAACTATATTTACATATAATTGAAAAAAATCCCCCAAAAATTATAAAAATGGGAAAGGGTCCCACATGTACAAAAATATTTATAGCAGCTCTCTTTGTGGTGGCCAAAAACTGGAAATCAAGAGGATGCCCATCCATTGGGAAATGGCCGAATAAATTGTGGTATATGCATGTATTGGAATATTATTGTGCTATAAGAAATGATGAACAGAAAGACTTCAGGGAGGCCTGGAAAGACTTATATGATCTGATGCTGAGTGAAAGGAGCAAAACCAGGAGAACTTTGTACAGGGCAATAACCACAGTGCGTGAAGAATTTTTTCTGGTAGAATTAGTACTTCATTGCAATGCAAGGACTTAAATAATTCCCAATGGTCTCCTAAGGCAAAATGCCTTCCACATCCACAGAAATAACTATGGAATTGGATCGCAGGATGAAGCAGATCATTTTCTTTTGTATTATGTTTTGGTTTGTTTTCATGGTTTCTCCCATTCACTTTAAATCTTCTATGCAACATGACTGAGATGAAAATGTATTTAATAGGAATATATGTGTAGAACCTATATAAAACTGTATGCCATCTCAAGAAGGGGGTGGGGAGGTAGGTGGGGGAGGGGGAGAGGGAGGGGACAAAATCTAAGATATATGGAAGTGATTGTAGAACACTGAAAGCAAATAAAATAATAAAAAACAGAAAATAAAAAAAAACATATAATTGGAAAAAACCAAAATACTAAATATTTAAAGACAAACCAAAACCCAAACCTGAGGAGTGGTCAAAGAGACAGGAGGAAAACTAAGAAAGCAAAGCATCACTAAAGTTCAGAAGAGTGACTATCCAGGAAGAGAGGGTAGTCAATACTATTCAGTGCTGCAATGAGATAAAGAAAGATGAGGACTATGAAAAAATATAAAATTTGGCAATTAAGATATCATTTGCAACTTTAGAGAGAACAACTTCTATTGAATGATGAGTTCAGAATCCAAATGGCAGAGAGTTTAGGAGAAAGTGAAAAAAGAGAAAATAAAAGGAGCAAGTTTCTCAGAGTTTGAGAAAAGGGGAGATGAGAGTTGACAGCCTGAAGGAATGTAGGGTCAAGTTAGGATATTTTAAGGATAGGGGAGAGTTGTGCACATTGGTAGGTATCAGGGAAAGAGGCAGAAGATAAGGAGAAACTGAAAATCAGAGAGAGTGGGTGATTTTGGAGGTGATATGCTGGAGAATACAGGAAAGGATGGAAAAAGGGGTACATGCCTGGAGCTGGCTTTAGTAAAGAGAAGGATCATCTCTTCATCAGAGACTAAAGGAAGAGAGAATGGAGGATGATTGTAAGAGGCTGGTGGAAAATGAGCTCTCAGCCAATATTAGGTGAGGTTCTATTTTCTACACTGGTAAAATTAAGCATATTAATTGCAAAACCTCTACTCACATTCCCCTCTGATGTTTCATTCTGCTGGGGAAATGGATCTACGTTCTCAAAGGTTACACCAAACATTTATAGACACTTGCTGAATGAATGAACCAATGCATGCTCAGAGATCCTTCTCGGAGGGCTGGCCACCAGGGGAGCAAATGTTTCAGCAACAGGGACTAAATAAAGGCTGGATTCTGAGGGCCTATGACCTGCCTCTGTAGCACAGAAAATACCCCGACAAAGGAATATAAGGGCCTGGGAAGTATCTAGAAAATGTGCTTGGACTTTGACAAATTCTATAAAGGCCAAGTTCAGGTACTAGTCACTAAAGCAAAATATACTTCATTTTGTCAGCAGAAACCAACAAAGTATTTAAGATTTACTGATGAGAATACACTGGAATTAGATATCATTTTGTCTGCTAGTCCCCATTTGTTCATTAGTTTTTATAAATATTGTTTAAAATGTTATCAAGTGATATGAAGCTAAAACCTAAATAACAGTTTAAAAATCAATTATGTTTTAATAGCATATAATAATTAGTATCAATAATTGCAATATTTTCTACTGTGATAATACTTTGTTCTTACGATTTATCCTCTTGGAAAGCCAATTACCTCACAGTAAAAATCCACTATTATCCTTTAATTATAATCTCCTAGCACCACAGTGTAGATCATGCTAACACTACTCTAAGCTCCAGTTCTAAACACTTTGCAGTTTGGTTTCAAGTGGCATCAGTAGTAAAAGAAGTGAAACCACTAGTAACTGGCACACTGAGTAGTTGGAAATATTTCTGAACATCAAAACCAAAAGCCTTTGAGTATACAGCAACATGTAAATGAACAATATGGAGCATGGAGAGCATGGAGAGACCTTGAGGATGGATAAGGCGAAAAAAGAAAATGGGAGAGAAAGCCCAGGGCCTATGGTATGAAGGTCAACTATTACTAACTTATATCAACAAATATTTATCAAACACCTATTATGCAATGAACTTTTTTTACCAATGGAAAAATAAATATATAAAAGGAAAAAAAAACTTTCCAGTATCTGTACTCAAGGAATTTAAATCTAATTTGGGGAAGAAGGTATTTACAAGAATGATATATAAGAATGATCCAGACAAAGTGTTATAAGAAAATTTGAGAAGGAAGGGGAGAATCAAGGAAGGGGAGAATCAAGGAAGGCTTCGTGGAGGAGGAAGTGCCTGATGTGGGCTTGCATGCATGTAGACAGGCAGAGATCCAAAAGGAGGACGTGCTATAGGTATGTGAAAAGAGACCAACAGAAATAAAAGGAGAAAAACCAGAGTAAGACCAGGAAGACCAAGTCCATGTGGCAGGAACTAAGAGGGAATGAAAGTGAATCATATGAAGTAAGGTTGAAAGGGCCAAAATGGAGTGAGATCATAGTCTTCAATGTCAAGTTAAGGAATCTGTCTTTTGTCTTACAGATAATGTTACCTTGGTGGGGTGTGAACATGAAGAATGACATGGTTAGATTCATGTATTGGGAAGACTGTTTTGGCTGCTAAGTGACAGATGAATGGAAGTGGCGAAAAACTAGAGGTATGGAGACCAGCTATAAAACTATTACAGGTAGAGATGTTCCAAGGCAGGGATTCTTATCCTGGAATATGTGAATCTGTTTTTTAAAAATATGGGGAGAACTGTATTTCAATATAATTGGTTTCCTTTATAATCCTTTGTATTTTATTTTATACTTTTAAAAATGACTCTGAGAATGTGTTCATAGCCTTCATAAGATTGCCAAGGAGGTCTAGGACACAAGCAAGGCTAAGAATCCCCATCATACTTACATGAACTGATGTAAAGTGAAGTGAGAAGAACCAGAACATTGTACATAGTAATAGCAATACTGTAAGATGATCAACAATTACTGACTTAGCTATTCTAACCTCTATCAGATTGCTTATTGTCTCAGGGAGGGTTCAGGGAGGCAGAGAATTTGGAACTCAAAATTTAAAAAAAAATGTTAAAATTGTTTTTACATGAAAGGAGAAAAATAAAATATTATTTTTTTAAAAAAAGAATCCCTATCATAGAGGCATTTGAAAATCGTACATGAACTTACAGAGAGAGGGAAAGACTGGATATATAGATCTGAGAGTCATTTGCATAGAGGTAATAATTTAAACCAGAGGTGTCAAGCAGCCCAGGGCCTGCATGTGGCCCACAATACTCTTGAGTGTGGCCTGAACCACGATAAAGTATAATTGGGAAATATGTAATAAAATAAATAAAAATATAAAAAAATATATAAAAATTAATATGTGATTTTCTAAGTCAGTATGTGACCCATAGAGATCCTTGTATATGGTTTAGAGGCTCTTGTTTCTATCTGAATTTGACACCATTGATTTAAAACCATAGGAGTAGATTATGCTGCCAAGGGCTAGATCATAGCTAGAGAAGAGGGCTGAGAATAGACCCTTGGGGGGATATCCGCACTTAGAGACCAGAACAAAAAAGATGAATTAGAAAAGAAGATGAACTGTACATCATGAGGTCAAAGACAAAAAGACAGTTTCCATATATACCCAACTATTTCTAGCAGCACTATTTCTGGTAACAAAATTTTTAAAATCCACCAGTAAACAAAGAGTATACCCAATTACAGACTGGATGAACAAACTGTGGCATATGAATGCAATAAAATATTATTAAACTATTAGGAAATTAGAAATATGAAAAATTCAAACTTATGAACAGATAGAAGAAACAACTAAGAGAATAATATACTCAATGAGTATAATAATGTAAATGAAAACAGCACTATGAGACAGCCAATCTCAGAGAAAATGGGATGGATGACCAATCTCAGTGATGGAGAGGAGACCATGAAAAATACTCCCCTCCTTTTGGTAGAGAGGTGAAGGAACTGCAGTTGCACAATGTCAAATACAGCTACTATGTCAACTATGGTAATGAGGAGAATATCACAAAAAAACTGGTGTAGAAAGGACAAGAAGTGGATGTGGAATGAGAGTGATCGGTCACCCAGAAGAAGACTGAGGAAGGATTCCTGAAGTAGAGGAAGGACAGGGTATCCAGAAATGAAATGCTACAGAAAGGTCAATGATGATGAAGTCAGAGCAATGGCCACTAGACTTGGCAATCAAGAAGTCAATGGTGAGAACGGATAAGTGGACAAAGGACAAAAACAAAAATCTCTTAAAAGATGAATTGCAAACTCTGAAAAGCTATATGAAATCTTGCTCTAAATCACTAATAAGAGAAATGGAAACCAAAATAACGGAAGTGTTACCTCATATCCAACAAATTGACCAAGATGATGGATGATGGAAATAGTCAATGTTGGAGGGTTAGGGAAAACAGACATATGAATTGGTAGGACTATAAAGTGGTCTAAGTATTCAGGAAAACAGTTTGGATTATACTAAGAAAGTGTTTAATATTTTCACAACAAATTATCTGGAGGTCCCACTGAAAGGCAGAAAGATTGTATATACATTGAAATATTTATAGTAACATTTTTTGTAGTAGCCAAGAACTGAGAATAGAGTAGGATGGCCAAAGAAATTGTAATACACACATATAATGGAACATCACTGTGCTGTAAGAAATAATGAATATTAGGAATTTAGAGAAACATGAGGTAATACAAAGTGAAATAAACAGAACCAGGAAAAAATATACACAATGCCTTCAACAATGTGAAAGGAAAGTTCAAAACTGAATAGTTGGTCGCAAAGAGGAGACACAAGGATGTACTTGCCTCCCTTCTCCAGCAGAGACTATGGGCATGTGCAACACCACATATAATGCTGAATTTAGGTGATGTGTTGGGTTAGCGTTGTTGAACTGTGTTCTCCCTATTTTTAGTCATTTCTTATTGGGGATGGCTCTCTGAGAGGGGGAGGGGTGATGTATGAGGAAACACAGGTGACAGCAAAAACAGAAGATATCAGTAAAATAAAGAAAAAAGATATTACTAACTTCAGAGGGAGCAATTCTAGTACAAAGGTA
This sequence comes from Notamacropus eugenii, assembly GCF_028372415.1. NCBI lineage: Eukaryota > Metazoa > Chordata > Mammalia > Diprotodontia > Macropodidae > Notamacropus > Notamacropus eugenii. The sequence continues at coordinate 80,263,541 of NC_092879.1, forward strand.
GGGATGAAAGCCAGATAGCAGGGGTTGACTTGAGGGGTGGATGGGTGGTAAGGAAGCAGCCAGTGAAAAAATTAGTCTTTCTAAAAGTCTGTCAGAGAGGTGGAAGAAATATATAAGAGAAAGTTTAAGGGAATAGTGGTATTAAGTGAAGGGTTTGAAGGCAGAGGCAAAGGAACCAGAAGAGAAACACTGAATACCAGGGAGAGGGAAGGATGAATGGAAAAAGTCCCAGAAAAGATGTGATCTAGAGCATAAGTGGAGTACAAGTAAGCCTTAGTAAAGAATGCAACCTTCTCTTCTGAGACTGTAGGGAAAGAGGAATGAATAGTTGAAGACAGAAAGGTTCTGAGAAATAAAGGAAGGGAGATGATGGAGCTCACAATGGATAAACTTAATCTCAATGAAATTAGGAGGAAAAGTGATTTCCTGAGAGAAATGGGAGCTCTGGGATCAGAAGCTGATGGCTGCAGAAGAGAGAAAAATGTTTAGAACAGCTGCTATGAGAGTGGGACAGAGAGTAAGAAATGAATTAAAGCATGACTATGCAGTGGTGAGGGCTCCTTTGAGATCATAGTCAACATGGTCTCTTGTGCTTGGCATATGGGTGGTAAGAGTAAATAAAATAGATAAGGGAGATGACTGAGGCTTGAGGATTAGTAAAGTGTGAAAGGGAAATGACAAGATAGTAAAGAAGTCAAGAGTGGAAGAAAGTGTCTTGTTGAAATGGCCTGATACAGCATCAAAACTGTGAAGGAAAGGCAGTGAAGTTAGAACAGGTGTGTTGGACTAAGTCCTAGGAGAAGAGGGGTGGATCTTGGAACCAAACAGTCTCACGTACATGAAATTCAGGAGTGAGGTGTATAAAGAAGGGAAGAACAGAAGATTGCAATCAGAGAGGGGTTAAGGTGTTTATGATGTTGGAGGTAGTACTAGTACTCATTTGGTTTTTTGTAGGTATTGTTTTGGAGGGGGGAAAGCAAGGCAATTAGGGTTAAGTGGCTTGCCCAAGGTCACATAGCTAGTAAGTGTTCAAATATCTGAGGCTGGATTTGAACTCAGGTCCTCCTGACTCCAGGGCTGGTATTCTATTCACTGTGCCACCTAGCTACCCTCGTTTTGTTTTTTGTCTTTTTTGTGTGTGTTTATTTTTGGTGACTGTGAGGTGTATAAAGTGAGAAATGACTGGAAATGTCATGGGGAGTTGTAAAGATGGAGTAACTCAGAGACCAGAGGTTTGAAAACACCAACTGTAAGTAGTACAGTCACCAGAAACCAAGGTAGGCACCAGGGTAGAGAGATACACCAGTGAAGTCAATATCACTAGAAAAATGGCCAAATGAAGCTCCCCTATGAGGTTTAGACCTTTTGGAAGGATGACCCCTCAATCCACAACCTTGGAACCGAACTACTCATTTGTTTAAAAGAAAAAAGAAATGTGCCCAACAAAAATTACATGGTATGGTTTCTCTTTCTCTCTTTGTCTCCCAATTAAATGTGCAGTAGCATTAATGGGAATCTTTTAGAATCTGTGGTAATTCTTTCTAAAAGTTTTTAGAACATTGTAAAAAGAGGTTTTCCAACAATACTACCATCCTAGTTCTAGCACTGTGGTGCCTGGGGCATTGGCTTCTGGGATACTAGCCTAAGTCAAAACATTCATGAAATCTTGTTCATTGTGGGGGGAAAAATAAAAAAAAAAACAACATGTTTTACAGATTATAATTGTGTCTGGACTAAAATGCATTAAGACATTTTAAAATTGTATTTTATATGCCTGGCTCATCACAATTTCTTGAGATACTTCAGACAATCAGTCAACAATATCTGAGTAATTCAAAAGTACCCTCTAGTAGCCTGGTGGGTTGCATGAGAAGTAAGGGTCCTTTAAGGCATTTGTCTACCTTCTTGTTGTTGTGTTGTCCTTCACTCTTGCAGAGGACTGCATCAGAGAAATGATGACATGGCTTGCACTTAATTTTGTTTTGAGTGAGGGAGGGCTGTGCAAGGTCACCAGCCTCACTTTCTCCTCCTGAGTCATCTGGGTCCAGTGATCAGATATTCATCAGGAAGACTGCAGATGGCACAGGATGCAGTGGAAGACCTTGGTCTTTTAAGGCTGGGCCTTTTCATGTACTCACTTAGGGGGAGGTAATGCCCACTGAGTGGACAGGCCTCTTTAAGAAGTGGTCAGGAAATGGTCCTTTTAATGAGCAAAAGAAAAAAAATAACTAAATCAAACTGGGAGGGAAACAGAAACTGTGACTATTGATAATCACTCTAAGTCAGCCATTAAGTGGAGTTTGGGCAGGGACCTATCGTTGTGGAACCTATGGGCTTCAGAGTGCACTGGGTTTAAGGTTTGGGGAACGAGAAGGAATGAAGAGAGGGAAGGTGGGAGGGAAGGAAGGAAGGAAAGGAGAAGGGAGGGAAAGGAGGAAGGAGGAAGGAAGGAAGAAAGGAAGGGAGGGAGGGAGGGAGGAAGGAAGGAAGGAAGGAAGGAAGGAAGGAAGGAAGGAAGGAAGGAAGGAAGGAAGGAAGGAAGGAAGGAAGGAAGAAAGGAAGGACATCTAGCCAGTAAACCCCAAAGGAAGAGGAGAGGGAGACAGAAGAGAGAGGATGAGCTGGATTACTCAGCTAGCTAGTCCCCACTCAGGCAGCTCAGTCTACTCACAGGTTGTGTTCTTTGTTTCCCTCACAAAGCTACCCTCAGGCATTCCTTCACCACCCTTAAAGAAGTTCAAGGCTTGATTTTGGCATTTAAGGTACTTCAAAAGCTTGACTATGCTCTTCTCAGAAAAACAGAGAGTTTTAAGACATAGGGCAAAAATGAAAACTCTGAGACAGACAGACATACTGATTGCCTTACCTGTTGGACAGCATTCTTATTTCCCAGAAAACAGTCTGGTCCAGAGCAGACATACACATTTGAAGGTAGGTCATTATAGGAGTCTCTGCTGATGCCTGAAGAATCTCTCATGTTGAAATAGAGGGCCCACAGAAGGTTTGGCTTTTCTAGTTCTTCATTTTCTAAAAGCAAGACAAAATGTCTCTGTATACACATGCTAAAGAAACAAAAGATCAACATATGTGATTTATCAGAGGACTACAGGATCAGAAGCCACACACTTTCAACCTCTTCGTTTTACATGTAGCAGCAAGGTGGTACAGAGGTTAAGAGTGCTGGGCCTTGAAGACCTGAGTTCAAATCTGGCCTCAGACACTTACTAGCTGTGTGACTCTGAGCAAGTTACTTAACTAAGGTCTTACTCAGTTTCCTCATCTGTAAAATGAGAGTAATAATAGTACCAACCTCCCAGGGCTGGAGTGAGGAACAAATGAGATAATATCTGTAAAGTGCTTAGCACAGTGCAGGCACTAGTAGGTGCTTAATAAATGCTTATTCCCTTTCCTCCTTCTTCTTCCCCTCCCCAGTTTACAGGTGAGAAAGCTGAGCCCCATAAAGGTTAATTGACTTACCCAAGATCACAGAGGCACTAAGTGGCAGAAAAAGTACGTTATTTTTTCTAAGCACCTACAAGTTACAATAGGAGCAGGTGAACAATTACCTTATTAGCATCTTGATTATGCTTAATTATAGATGGTCTAACAGTCAGTCAGTCAACAAGCCTTTACTACATATCTATTAAGTGTCAAGCACTGGGCTATGTGTTACAGGGACACAAGGAAAGTAAAAAAACAGTGTGGACTCTCAAGGGACTCATACTCTAATAAGAGATACAACGTGCAAACAACTCTGCACAAACAAGATACACATACACATGATAAATCAGAGAAAATCTCAGAGGGCAGGCATTGGGAAAGACTTGCAAAAGGTGGGATTTTAGCTGAGACTTGAAGGAAACCAGGAGACTGAGATGAGGAGGTAGAGAATTCCAGGTATAGGGAGGAAGAGCAAAGAGGCCAGAGTTACTAGACTGTAGAGTACTCAGTAGGGAGTAAAAAGACTGGGAAGGTAGAAAAGGGCCAAGTAACAAAGAGTTTTAAAAGTCAAACAATTCAATTACAAAGTGTTCCTTAAAGAAATAAAGAACTTAAATAAAAATGGTAATATTACCAAAGTTGATTTGTGCTTTATGTTTTTTTTTAATACTAACCAAAGTTAATTTATACTATTGAATTACCAAGGGGATACCTTACAGAACTTGATAAAATGATAACAAAATTCATCTGGAAAAACAAAAGGTGTAAAATATCAAAAGAAATGTTGAAAAGACCTAAGTAGGAAGAGAAAATAACACTTTCAGACCTCAAACTATATTGTAAAGCATCAGTCATCAAAATCATCCAGTACTGGTTAAAAAATAAAGAAGCAGATCAATGGAATAAAGCAGAGAAGGGAGAATTAGAAGCAATGGCAACTCAACAATCTAGGATGTAATAAAGCAGAAAACATTAACTAAGAAAAAAACTCCTTATTTGATAAAAATTGCTGGGAAAACTGGAAAGCAATTTGGCATACATTAGGCTTAGACCAACACCTTACACCAATCAATCAATAAATATTTATTAAGTGCCAACTATGTACCAGGCACTGTATTAAACACCATATTCTATTATACATTCTAAATGGATACACAACTTTAATATTAAAGATGATCCTGTTAAAAATTAGAAGAGAATCAGATCTATACCTCTCACAGCTATGGCTAAAAGATGTATTCTTGACCAAACAAGGAATAGAGGCAATTACAAAACATAAAATAGATAACTTTGATTACATGAAATTGAAAAGCTTCTGCACAGACAAAATGAACGCACCTAGGAAAAGAAGGGAAGTGATCAAATAGGAAAAAGTCTTTGTATCAAATTTTTCTGACAAGAGTTTTGCATCCAAGATATATAAACAATTTACCCACACACATACATTAATAAAAGCCATTTCTCCAACAGATATATGGTCAAAGGCTAAGAATAAATAGTTCTCAAAAGTATTCACAACCATATGAGAGAATGCTTCAAATCACTAGTAATAAGAGAAATGCAAATCAAAACAATGCTAAGGTCCTACATAACACCATGAAAACTGGTGAAAATGACAAAAAATGACAATAGTTAATTCTGAGGAACTGTGGAAAAATAGGCAACCTAAATGCATTGTTGGGAGAGTCCGATCATTTTGGAAAGTACTTTGGAGTTATGCCAATAAAATGACTAAAATGTCTGTACTTTTAAAAGCAGATTCCATTACTGAGTTTAAACCGCAAGGAAGAAACTGAGAAGAAAATCCCCTATATATGACAACATATTTCTAGCATGATGTGTTGTGATAGCAAAGAAATAGAAATAAGTAGATGCCTACCAACTGGGAAATGGCTTAACAAATTGTGGTACATGAATGTGATGGAATATTACTGTGCTGTAAGAAATGATGAAAGTGATGATTACAGAGAATTGTGCAAAGATCCCTAGGAACTGATGAAGATTAAAGTAAACAGAGTCAAGAAAATAATATACACAACTACAACAATGTACATGGAAAGAACACATCAAAAAATCAAAAATGAATGTAACAAAATTATTTCAAGAAATTTCCATGTGGGTAGTGGGGCGGAGGGGAGGGAGCTAGGTGGTGTAGTAGATAAAGCACCAACCCTGAAGTCAGAAGGACCTGAGTTCAAATCTCACCTGACACTTACTAGCTGTGTGACCCTGAGCAAGTCACCTAACCCCAAGTGTCTCAAAAAAAAATTAAAAATAAAGAAATTGTCATAGTCATTCCAACCTTCTGCAACTACACCCCTGATCAGTCAGCAACCATCAACATAGAGGCAAGACACTCTATCAGCAAAAAAAGATTACGATTTGTTGGAAGTGCAGATGATGGTTAGCACTTTTTTTAGCAATAAAATATTTTTTAGTTACGGTACGTACATTGCTTTTTCAGACATAATACGATTGCACACTTAATAGACTATAGCATAGTGCAAACATACCATTAAATGCACTGGGAAACCAAAAAATTCATGTGACTTGTTTTATTGTGACATTCACTTTATTGTGGTGATATGGAACTGAATCCTCAATATCTCCAAGGTACTGCCCGTATTACAATTCACAGGGAGTTGCTAATCTACTCACAGTATATATAGACACACACATATCATCATCTGCTAACTTTCAATTAATCATAAAATTCATTTATTCTTAATAGCTCATTCCCTAACAATTCTAGAGAGATGAGAGTGGAAATTTTTAACAATAATATCAAGTTAAGTGGCATAGTCTGTCTCTCTACTTAAACTAACTTATTATTTACTTGTTGCCCACACAGAAAACAAGACTAGAAAAGCTACTTCCAAACAAACCAGGAAGTTATCTTCCTGGTGTTTAAAAATAAAAAGCACAAATAAACAAAAAATCCTGCAAAGCTATGGAATTAATCTGTGTTCAAGTTAACTACTATCTAGTCAAAGCTAGAGTTTTCTCAAGGGTCTTTACCATTCCTTCTTTTCATTGTTAAACTCCTTTTCATCAACATGAAATACAATGATGTAAATATCTGTTACCAAGCAATGATGCTTTTTAGCTAGGAAGTTGGTAAAACAAATGAAGCTGACACCAAATGTCAGAGGCAGAGAGGGAACAGAAGATGTTGTCACAGTAAAAGTAAACCTGTCAAGCACTAAGACATAATACTAAAGAAAAAAAAAAGGCTTTGAATTTTGGTGTGGACCTTGATTTCCTGGGTAAAATAGGTCACTGACCCTACCAAGTAGAACCAAAATGGTTCTTCACTATTGAAATCTATACCAATGCTCTAAGAAGGTGGCCTAGAAGAGTTAACACCATTTTCTCGTGGGCAACAACTGGTTCTTTAAGCTTAGACTACATAATCTTTCTTTGGTTCAGAAGGTAAAGCTAAACTTAATTCCTTGATGTCTCACAGGAACCTAGTTTTGTGGTTTGGGCCATCAGGAATTTTGCTACCTAAATTTACCAATAGTGAGCAATTGATCACTTTTTGACAATTTCAATCTATCATGGTACCTGACAGGTCTAGCATAGATCAAGGTCAATACTTCATAAAATTGAAGTTCCCTTTTCAATAATTGAAATTTTAAGAAGGGAGTAAACAGGGAAGGGAATAAGCATATATATAGTGCCCACTCGGTTGAGACAACTAAGGAAAACAGAGGAAAAGTGACTTACCTGTGGTCACATGGCTAAGTAAATATCTGAGGCTGGACATGAAATCAGGCATATCACTCTATCCACTGTGCCACCTAACTGCCTGTGGATGTGTGAGAGATAGTGTGACCCATGAATGAATGGGAGAGATATTATAGAAGTAGAATTAACAAGATTTGGCAACTGGATGGAGCTGAAAGGAGGAAATTCTGAAGCTACGAACCTGAATAACAAAAGAGAATGGTGAAACCCTGAACAAATATAGGGAACTTCTGAAGATGGCCATGTTGGGGGGTGGGATATAGGGTGCGTGGAATCAGGAGGGAGAATGAGTCCCATTTTGGACACTTTGAATTTGAAATGCCTACAGGACATCTAAGAGGAGATATTCAGGAGGTAGCCAGTGATGCAGGAGTAGCATCCAGGAGAAATGAAAGGGCGAGATATATAAAATGGGAGCCACCTGCATACAGAGAACATCTTACATCAAATCAACCAGGTTAGATAGCAAGGGTGTGACCTTACAGGTATTTTTATGGCAAGTGGTCAAGTAATTATATCTTAAGAGAAGGTTATTGTTTTCACAAAAAATACATGATCTGACAATGTGACAATGCTGACCTAACATAGGCACTTCTAAAATCCTGCAGCTTGAATCAATAAGTAAACATGAGGTAGAAAAAAAAAATCTATTTCTTTAGCTTATTTTGAAATAATAATTCCAGAGTTTTAGCAAAAAAAATCTAGCAAATAATTTTTAAAATACAGATTAAATTCATCAATCTGTGAAAACAGAGTTCTCTCTGCAGAGAGCAATGCATTTTAATGCATTAAAAGTTCTGCCTTAGAAAGTTCCTTCTTCCTCATTTAGGCAGGAAAATGAATCGAGGCCTCCTCTCCAGGTGACTTTGCCTCTTTGACCTGCCATGGCCCAGTGCTCGCTTTATCTGGTGATTCATTTTCAAGAACTCCAACAGTATTTGTTCTGACATTTTAATTAAAATACGACCACTACCTCATCCTGATGATAAAAAGGCCCGTGTGTCAGTGAAAACTAGCTTTTCAGTGCCTCGGTGCACCTGAGGACCCTTCTGATCTCAGAGTTCTTACTAAAGAATTTCAGTCGGGCTCTAAACAATACATCATTTCAAAATGGGATCACTTTAAACATTAAGATGAATGCTTTTTTAAAAATGGCCAGAAGATGTTAAGTAATCAATGTGCATTTGCTCCCCAAGCTGATTTTTACAAATAACTACAAAATGTATTTTTTTTAAATAAAAGGATCCCTGAGTAGTAGCTTCAGGGGAAGTGTGCTTGTTAGCTGTGGATATAGTGGCTATAGTAGCGAGCCTCACTGGAATGAGCATGCAGGAAAAAGAATGAGCAAAGCCTCAAGTATCATGGACAAAATGTGGAGTTTATTGTAAGCAAATTATGGATTTGATTAAAGCCCAAGGCCAAAAACATAACTCTGTATTTAAATTAGAATAATATTTTAGTAAAATTTATGGTAAATTCATAATAAATAGTTATAACAGCAATCACAAACATTTATGAAGCCTATATATGGAGAAAATCTTGATATTTAGGAAAAACCAAGTTAAATAAAAATGCACAGTGAAATATACTTTCAGATTGGAGAACTTTACTCAGGCAGTACAAAATGAAGTTAGTAGAATTAGCGTTAGCATTTGAGAATGAAGCAATTTATATTCTCTTATGTAAATCTACAAGCCCATCTCTGTTCCTCTGAATTAAGACCCAATGCAAGTGGTAGGAGGGTAAAAAGGGATCACAATCAGAGAGAGGGAGACACAAGCCATGTGGCCAGACATTATCAACTAAAGGAAATAAAGAACTGGAAATCAATCTGAGGAAACAAGAATCAAATGTGTACCCCTAGAAGAGAAACTGCCACCCATTCGATGGAAATACGGATTCAAAGGGTCTCTGAACATAAAAAATAAACACTCAATTTGCTTGAGTTGCCCTCTTGTGGCCAAACGTTGATAATGCAAAGATGATTTTTTTTCCCTGTATGAGTTTTCAATAGGACTGTTAAATTAAAAAAAAAAAAAGTCCAAGTGATGTACACTGTGAAGGCCTCGCAGGATTAGAAAGGACAGCTGTACATTTCATCTGTTGCACTAACAACCAGTATTTTTTTTTACATTCATTCAATGGATAAGAGCCCCATCTCAACCATTCTAATACAGTGCTTGCGAAATGTGGCACACTGCATTTCAGGAGACAACTAAAAGGAAAATTCAGATATAAAGTTAAACTATCTTTCTAGCAAGAACGGCCAGAATATTCTTACCCAATTCTGCCTCGGCACACGGGGTGAACAATTTCTGCACAACTGGCTCTAAATCTTCTCTTGCTGTTGCTTTTGAGGAGGGGCAAGTCAAATGGACGAGATCTGTTCAAATGCAGGAGGAAAGGGAATCGAAAGAAACAATGCAGTTAGCATACTATCTAAAAAGTGCAGCATTCAGGTTTTCTCTGAAACAGGGATACAAGCACTTAAATATTTCAAGCCTGGGTTTAGTAATGGATTCCTTATATTCAGTGAAAAAGCTTTTTTCCAAAGCAGATTTCTGAGTTCAATATTACAATAAAGCATTACCATTTCAGACCCCATTAATTTAGAATTTGCCAGATTTATTATATTATATACTATTTGTGAAAAACTGATTTTAATTATTTAGAACAAATTTTTCAAGCATTTTAGAAAAGCCCAAGTACACATGAACCACCAATATGCTAATAACAAATTATGGATTTATTAAATTATATTCACAATGACTTCTATTTAGTAATATAATTTTGTTGGCTTAGTTTGAATAACTTGATGGACTTGACAAACATGTATGAGTTAAAAATAGTCTGTAATGCAAACTATTCACTAGATAAAACTCTTCTCTTCAATGATTTCAAATGAATGAGGTTTTACTCAAATTGGATTTTATGAAATCTGAAGCCTTGACTTTGAAGCTTGGGTTTTTCAGGCTAAAAAACATTACATATTTAAAGATATTTTTTAGCAAAGTACAATATTGTACAAGAAAGAGAAAGGGTCTAAGATTCAATTCAACAAGTTCGTTAAGTGTCTATTATGGTGAAGAGATGTTAGAGATACAAACAAAAAAGAAACATGCTGAAAAATATCAGAGTGAGGAGATACCTAGATGTAGGAAAGGGTTCGAGGTAACAGTTAAGATGGTGACAGAAAGGAAATCCTAAAGTCTAGTAGCATGTCAATACCAATTCCAACAGCATTACCTTTGAGGATAGCCTATTTTTGTGGCACCCTCGGCCACCTTATCCCCATTCTTGTCCAAAGTTATTTCAATCTACCGCGGAGAATTCCCCCCACTGCCCAAATGAATTTCCAATTTTGCAGTGGAGATCAATGTGAGAAAGCATGTAGGGTTATAAGAATTCACTTCACAAATAATTTAGCTAGAAAGTATTTTTAATGGCAGAGATACTCAATATTTATGCTCATTACACTTTGCTTTCCTAGCTCTTTATCTTTGTGCCCATTTATCCCAAAAGTCTCAAATCCAAAGTCTCTGTGAAGACCTGTGTTACTTAAACATGATTTGTCATGCTTATGAAAATATTGCTGCAGTTCCTAGCCCAAATTTTAGAACATGCTAGGAAAATTATTATTCTCAAAGGTCACCTCAACAATCTCACATTCAATTTAATTTCATTTCACTGAAATAAAAATATGCTTGACAACTTTTTTCAGGGGGAGAAATGGAACAAAGGTCAAGATCAAAGAGGGTCTTACAAGTCTAAAGAATGAAATAATTGTTGACATTATAATTTCACTGCACCAGTTTATCTCTTCATTTTGTATAAGTATTCAACCATTTGGTAACATGTCCCCTCCATCTTAAAAAAAAAAAGTCCACATTTCTTCATAGAGTACATTTTTTTCTGGTGGTAATAGAAGGGTGGAATCCAACCAAAAAATACGTAGGGGATATTTTAAGATCAATCAACAAGCATTTAGTAAGATTCCATGTGCCGGGCACAGTCCTAGGCACTGGAGATGTAATGGCAAAACCCCAAATGTCCCTGCCTCTGAGAAGCTTTGTTTCCATTAGGGAGAAACAACACACCCACATATAAACACATACAAAATCATCACAAAGTAAATAGAAGGGATTTTTGGGGGGGGAGGGGAGGGCAGAGGATGAAGGGCTGGGGATCAAGAAGTGCCTCCCATAGAAGAATAACACTTTAGCTGCCCTCTGAAGGAAACTAAGACTTAGAAGAAATAGAAGTGATGAGCCAAGGCAAAGGCGGAGAGACCAGAAAGGAAATGGCATGTGTAAGAAACAGCAAATAGGCCAGTGGGACAGGACTAGAGAGGGCAGCAAGGGCAATATGGATAATAAGAGGAGTCTTCTGCCTGCACTCTCAATTTTCCAGTTCCTTCCTAAGCAATTAAATCTGACTACATTATTAAAAATCTAACCATTCATGGGAAATTCAGAGGATTAACGTGAATTCACATGAGTATTTTAATAACTTGAAGAAAATGTACTTTTAAAAAATCTCTTATGTTATCTTGTTATCTCTTATATTAGCTCTGCTAAACAGGAACACTCTCCCCTCCTCTTTCTTTCTCACCTCCCTATCTCTTTTTTCTCCCTCATATTTCTTTTTCTCTCCTCTATTTTTATCTCTCCCTCTCTGTTTCTCTCTCCTCCATATCTCTTTCTTTCTCCTCTATTTCTATCTCCCTCTCCCTTCTCTCTTCTCCATATCTTTTTCTGTCCTCTAGTTCTATCTCTACCTCTCTCTCTGTCTCTCCTCCATATCTTTTTCTCTCTTTCCTCACTCTCTTTTTCTCTCCTCTCCTTCTTTCTCAGTCTATCTGTCTCTCCCTTTCCTCTCCTCCATACATATTCTATAAACATACACATAATTTACATAATTCCACATGTCCTGTATACCCACAGAAATACAGAGCAGTCTCATCCTCCATGTGAAGCTGGATATATGGACTCATTTTCTCCTTATTTTAAACCTGTGACAATCTCCTTTCTTGTTGCCTAAGTTGCCTCCTTGTCTCCTTCTTCTCATCTTTTTCTCTAGTTCTCTGTGAATGACAGCTGGCCTGAAGCTGCATTCTTCTTTCATTCCCAATATTTCTCCAACGGTTGCTTAGGCTCCTTCCCTGCTAAGAGGCCGGCTGCCGCGGCCAGCTTTGTGCTTCTGCCCGTACCACAGCAGGTGCTCCTTGGCCATGGATAAAACCATGGCTTAGCCAAAGATTTCCATAATGCCTGGCAATAATCTCCTGTATCTCATTGAACACGTTAGCATCAACACTCAATTACTCAAGCTGCATCTCCAGGGGCTGGAAAATACACACTAACAGAAAATCCTTGAAATAATTTCTATTTGCTGTGATAATATAGTCATAGTCATATTCAGACACACAGATATCACCGGGAAAAGATTTCTGGGCCACCACAGAAAATCTGCAAAGTAAATAACCTACTTATTTAAACTCAGGCTCCCTTCAGGTTCTAATATGCTATTTTACAATAGCATGATTGTCTCCATACCTCTTCAAAAATAATTTCTTCCTGTAAATTCATTTCAAATCCAGTAAGGACTTATCCAAGGCTGAAAAAAACATGCTTCAGAGGCTATGCCTTCCCACTCACTCAAACATCCCCTTCTCTTTCGCCCAGGCTTTTGTTCTTCTCCATTGTACCTAACATTTACTTTGCTCAATAAAGGCTCAACAACAACCAATGGGCTGGGGCAAAGTACACTTTTCCCTAATGATGACATTTCATTAGTATCAATAATGACAATTACTACCATGTGAATCCGGTAGAATCAGTAACTATGGAAACCTTTCTCCCTGGCCTCACATGAGAGTATAAAAGGCTTGAGGGTCCATTAAAAAACCCAAGCTCTTTTGTACATGTTGCTCCTTCTACCTCATCTAGTAACTTTTGTTCAAAGGTTTAATGGATTCGAAAATTACAAAATGAGTTTCCTGTTAGTGGTCTTTTGTCTCCAGTAGTGCTAGTGTATCTACCCATGGTGGATATGTATAGGCAACAGAGAAACGCTGAAAGGGAAAAGCCTTAATTCACAGGGTGCACAAGTGATACTTGAAGCCACATAAGGACTAGGGAGCCAACAACATTCAGACAAGTGAATGAACGACTCTGAAGTGACAGTGATGAAAACATCAAAAATCTTCAAGGTAGAAGCTATTCAACATGAAACTGAGGGCAAAAGCAGTGCGTTAACTCTAACAACAGATTTGGAACACTGTTGGCCCGTGTCACTAAGTTATTTTCCTATTCAAAGTCTCAATACAGTCTGAGTGTTTCTGCTTAAAATAAAGAGTTAACAAATAAATGGATTATTTAAAACTACTTTCAGAGGCACCGAAAATTTCCTTAAATATAAGTTTTTCGATGATGAAATATCTCAAACAGACAATTTCAATAAAATTGGAAATAGAAACAGAAACTTCCGCAAATACTCTGAATTCTGCAAAAATCAGGGAATCTCTTTTTCAAGCTTGCTACTGAAACAACATAGATATAAACAGACCAGCCTTTCTCAAAAAGAGCGAAAATACCGGTTTAACGTGCTAGACAAATGGATTCTGCTTTCTAACTCAGGGTAATGTTACTCAGTAAAACAGAACATGCTTACCAAAGAATGGATATGCCTAGCAATTTCTTTATGAATTACTGACTGCACAGCACAAGTTTAGATATGTGCAAGAGCTATATCCTTGCTAGTGCTAAGAGACAAAGAACAGCATTTGAAGCAGGTACACTAACATTCAAGCACACAGTGGGCACTGCTGGCTTCTTTGGAGAAAACAATGGAACATTCAAGTCAGCTTGTAGATTCCCTAAAGAATTTAGAAAGCAATACAAAAAGTCAACTTAAGAACATAAACTCGAGTATTTACTTTAGAAAATCAATTCTCTGCTTTATAACAGTATTAAGAATAAAGGAATTCGTTTAGAAAATCAGGCAAAGGTCAACAAAATCCAAAAAGGCTGAAAAGCCAATTGCCGTAATTCCCTAATTGTATATTTATGAAGTATGCACAGCATTTTCTTAGGTCAGACAATAAGAGAATTTCCAAGATCTGATTTTATCATTCAATTCAAAACACACTGATTTTGAGAGTTGTAAGTGCTCCTGCTGCCAACTACAATCCCAGACCTGGAGGAAACAGAACCTTTGATAATATGAAATCTAAAGAGGGCCAAATATAAACTTTAAGATTTGTATTTAAAAAAAAACTTCCAAAGTATAGGTGAGGCATGTCTAGACAGCTGTTTCTCTAAAAAAAGAACCAGGAATTTAAGAAGACTGCAAGCTCTAATTGACAGTGTAATATGGCAGTCCCAAAAAACGATGTGAACTTAAGAAAGAAAAGGTCTAAAATCTAAAATCTCAAAGGAAGGAAATAATGGAAAAAACAGGAAGATTTGCCAGATCTCAAACTCCAGTGTAAAGCAGTAATCATGAAAGAGTCAGGGAAACAGACCAGAGAAGTAAGAACAACAGGAAAGTCAGGCCATGCACTGAGGATACAGAAAGGCAAAAATAGTCCCTGCCCTCAAGGGGCTCACAGTCTAAAGGTATAAACAACATGAAAATAACTAGGTAGACACTCAAAGATCTACCGTGTAAGTAAGAGGTTATTTCAGAAGGGAAGGCTTTTGCAGCTAGGAAGACAGGGAAAGCCCTCGTGCAGAAGATAAGCTTTGGAGGAAGGCAGGGAGATTCCGAGGCAGAGGTGAAGAAGGAGAGATGGCAGTTGGGCAAGGAGGGCAGCCTGTGCAAAGGCATGGAGCACTGTGTGAAGGGGACAGCAAAGAGGCCAGAGTTTAAGGGTAGGGGGAGAAAGTGTAAGCAGAATGGAAAGGGGGAAATGAGCCAGGTGGTGAGGAGCTTGAAAGCCTAGGGATCAAGAAAAATATTTTTTAAAAGTAAATAGTGTGAACAATTAGAGAGGATTACACAAAGATGTAGTATTTACATTCTAATGGAGGAGAAAAAAACAATTGTCCCCTCCAAACTCTAATGTCATCAAAGGTCACAGAGGGACTTAAATAAGACAAAGGGTCTGGGAGCCGGTTTTGTTAAGTTTTGACAGTCTTAAGAGAAGAAAAGGAAGAGTAAAAGGAATAAAATAGGGAGAAAAGGGGGAGGAAAGAAAGGAATTTAGTATTTCACATAATTGGAGGGTGCAAAGATAAAACTACAAAGAAGGAGTGAGGTCAGTGGGCATCCCTTGAAACTCACTTTCATCTGAACTAGTCAAAAAAGGCCAGAGCATATATACACACGCAGAAAGAGTGGAGCAGAGAAACGCATTCAACTGAACAAGAAAACAAGAGGGAAGTGGCAGTGGGGAGAAGGGTGAAGAAAAGAGAGTAGACTCGGAAAGATGGAGCATAAGCAAAAGAAACTGGAGCCTTAGAGGGCGACCCATGAAGACGGTTTAAAAAGAAAGTAAGAGTAATAATATGTGATCGTGTCTGGGCAAAAAGAAGAGAAGTGGGGCAGGGCACTGGAAAGAGATGCTATCAAGCACAGATCAGCAGTGCTGTGTGTGCATGTCTTCTGACTTACCACTCTCTCTTTTTTTGTAAAGAGAGTGAGCAGGGGACAAAGAGAAGAAAAAGTATAAGAGAAAAGGATGAAGGGAAATACACAATTAATGATCATAACTGTTTACATGAATAAGATGAACTCATTCATCAAGGAGGAGAACAGAATGCATAAGAAAACAGAATCAAACAAGAAGTTATTTGTATAAAAACACACTTGAAACATAAAGATTCAAGAAGAGTTATAAAAAAGGGGCTGAAGCAAAATCAGTTAGGTTTCTGCTGAATTTTCAAAAGCACAGATAGCAATCATCATCTCAGATAAAAAGGAAAAAATCAAAAATGGATGGTGAAAAGAGAAAGTAAACTGTATTATGCTTAAAGGAACCACAAACAATAAATTAATACCAATACATAGCATATATGCACCAAATGGCGTAATATCTAAATACTTAAAAGAAAATTTTAACAAGTTTTAGGGAGAAATTGAGAGTGAAACTGTAATGTTGGGAAACCTCAAATGTACCTTTGAGATGGGAAGGACAGAAGGATGAAAGGATGGAAGGAAGGAAATTGGAACAGAAAGCACATATTTCTCAACTATGTAATGCACCTTTATAAAAATTGACAATATATTTGTGCACAAACTCAAAATCATATGTGAAAAGACAGTAACATTAAATATATGCTTTACAGACCATAGCACAAAAAATAAAAATTATATTCAGTAAAGTGTATTTGAAGAAAGGATTAAAATCTTAGCTTAAATAATCCTAAATGAATTGGTAGCTCAAAGAACAAATCCTAGGAATAATAGATAATTTTATTTCTTTAAATGACAATAATGTGACAGTATGCTAAAATTTGTGGGATACAATCATAGCAATCCTTGGGTGAAAATTTCTGTCGCTAAACTTGTAGTTCATAACTTTTTTTTGTCATGGAGTGCTAAAACAATTTGACAAAACCTATGGAAATCTTCTCAAAATAATTTTAACTGCATATTACAAAATATATAGACTTACTAAGAACATCAATTATACTGAAAGATAGCTATCAAAATCTTTTTAAAAAATCTATCAGAGACCTCTGGTTAAGAAATCCTGCTCTTAACTCTTTCATCAGCAAGAAAGAAAAAAAATCAATGAATTGGGCATGCAACTAAAAATACTTTTTAAAAAGCTACAAGTTAAAAACTCCTAATGGATAACAGAAATTCTGAAAAACAAAGAGAAGATTCATAAAACTGAAACTAAAAATCCCCACTGAATTAGAAAATAAAACTAAGAGCTGTTTTTGAAAAAATAAATTGATAAAGCATTAATCTGAATTTTTTAAAGAAGAAAATCAAATTACCAACATAAAAGATGAAAAATGAGAATTCACAAGAAATGAAGAATAAAAGAAAGTATTAGAAACTATTTTGCCCAATTATGTGTCAACAGCAAACAACAACTGAAATGAAATGGATTAACATATTAAATAATATAAAATATTTTAATTAAAAGAATAAACGGAATTTAAATGACTCAATCTCAAGAAAAGAAACCAAACAAGCCATAAATGAAATCCCAAAGGAAAAAAATATCTCGGATCAGATGGCTTTACGAGTGAATTCTACCAAAAATTCAAACAATAATTAATTCCAATATTGCATAAACTGAAACAATGAAAAGGAAAGGGCTCCTACCAAATTCTTTCTAAGACACAAATATTGTCTTGATACTTAAACCAGGGAAATTCAATATGAAGAAAGAAAACTACAGACCAAAATCCTTAATGAATATAAATGCAAAAATTTTAAATATCAGCAAAGAGGGCTAAAAAAACATATAAAAAAATTACATACTCGGCTGAGGATGGATTTGTACCAGGAATGCAGTAGCACTTAAATGTTAGGAAAACTGTAAACATAATGGATGTGTATTAATAATGAGAACCTCAGCAATTGTATGATTATATCAAGAGAAGCAGAAAAGGCTTTTGACAAAATATAACATCCATTTCTGTTAAAACATAAAAACACTAGAAAACACAGAAATACACGGACTTTTTCAATAGCATGGTAAATAGTGTCTATTTAAACCAAGAGCCAACATCATAAGTAAAGGGAATAAACTATAGGCCTTTTCAATCAAAACGAGGTAAAGCTAGGATATTCATAGTGCTAGAAATGCAAGCTATAACAATAAGATAAGAAAAAGAAATCAAGGGAAAATAGGCAATGGGGGGAAAAATAGCTTTTTTGCAAATATATTGTTCTATACACAGAACTCTAATCCTAATTGAGGTTTTCTTAACCTGAAGCACATGAACTTGTTCTTTTTTTAGGATTTTGATAAATGTATTTCAGTATAATTAGGTTTCTTTGTAATCATAAGGATTGCATTTTATACATTTAAAACCGTATTCTGAGAATGGATCCATAAGCTTTACCAGACTGCCAAAGGGATTTATTACACACACATACAAAAGATTAAGAACTCCTGCCCTAAGTTAACTAAAAAAATTAATTGAATTAATTAATAAATTCAGCAAAGTTGCAGAAAATAAAATAAACCCACAAAAACCATCAGCATTTCAGTACATTACCAATAAAAGGAAGAAAAATTCCATTTTAAAATAATTACAGGTGTATAAAATATTTGGGAGTCTATATGTATAAAGACAAACACGAAAATTATATGAATACAATTACAAAACACTATGAAAAGAAATAAAGACATAAATAATTGGAAAAATATTAACTACTCCTAGATAAGTTGAGCCAACCTAATAAAAATCATCATACTACTTAAATTAATTTAGTTTCACTTATTCAGTGCCATATCAAACCACCAAAGAATTACTTCAGAGAGCTAGGAAAAAATTTATCTGGAGGAACAAAAGGTCAAGAATCTCAAGACAAATACTGAATAAAAATGGGAAAGGAGCCTAGTGGTACTAAACTGCAGATTACACTCCAAAGGAGAGTTCATCAAAACTTTGATACTGGTTGGAAAATAGAGAAGTCAACTACGGAAACAATCTACTGAAGTAAATGAATACGGTAGCCTAGTGTTGGATTAGCTTCTGGGAAGAACTTACTATTGGACAAAAAAAAACCCCAAAACTAGAAAGCAGCCTAGCAGAAATTAGGTTTTGACCAATGCCTCCTGCCATATAACAAGATATATGGTATACGTATAGGCACATGACTTAAGACATAAAAGATCACAACATAAACAAATTAGAAGACCAAGGAAGAAACTATATTTTGTATCTATGAATGGGGAATAGTCCATGACCAGATACGGAACAGAGAGGATTTCAAAAGGCAAAATGGACAAATCAAGACAGGTAAAATGAGAAGGTAAAGTTATCTGGGACAAAATCGGTGCAGAAAGCTGATAAAGGCCTCTTTCCAAGATATATAGGGAACTCATTTCCCAATTGATAAACAGTCAATAGATATGGACAGGTAGTTTTTAAAAAATTCTTAAACATACACAAAAAAGAGCATTTCTATAGGAACAACAGAACACAAAGACAATAAGATATGAAACTATTCATCTCCATTTCATATTGATATATACATATATATGTATATGCATATATACATATACATACATACACACATATTCTACATGCTATTTTCAAAACTGTCCTATTTGCCTTTACTTTGGAACTATTTTCAGTTCTATTCTGTGCATTTTTTAAAATGTTACAAGAGCCCTCTTTTGACATCACTAGCGTTAACTTCTCTGATTACAGTCAGCTTTGAAGGCTAAGTTATTCTTGGTTTAAAACACTGTCCTTTGGAATACTGTAACACAAGATCTGTTCTCATTTATAGCAGAAAGTGCCAGGTCTTCTCAGATCCTGATTGTGGTTCACTGGTACTTGAATTGCATCTTTCTAGATGTTTGTAGTATTTTTCCTTTGATGTGGGAGCTCTGCACTTCAGCTATGACATTCTTCAGAATTTTCCATTTGGAATTCTTTTCAGGAGGTGATCAGTAGATATTTTTTTTACTCTGTCCTCTGGTTCTATTAGAGCTGGGCAGTTTTTGCTTATGATTTATTAAAATATAGTGTCTAGTATTTTTTTAATCATGGTTTTCAGGGAGACTGATGAGTCTTAAATAATCTTTTCTTGATCTCTCTTCTAGGTAAGTTGTTTTTGACATCAGACATCTGAAGTTTTATTCTATTTTTTTCAACCTTTTGATTTTCTTGTAATATTTCTTGCAGCTTCCTGAAGACTTCTGTTTCCAGTTTTTAGTTTTCAGGGGCTCATTTTCTTGGGTAAGGTTTGTCAATTTCTGTTCTTTTCTCATTCAAATATTTTTATTTCATTTTTTAAATCTCCTGATTCATTTCTTCAAAGTATTCTACATGAATCCTTGTAGAATATCCATCTTTTCTTTTGAATATCTACTTGCAGATGTAATCAAGTTATTCTCTCCTTTTTCAAGATTTCTAAGTATGTAAACTTTTTTTATACTGGTTTCTGTTTTCTTTGATTTACTCCTCTGACTTTAGTTTCTGAATTGGGACTTTGTACAAGAGTCAGGCTCCACCTGTTGTTGCATTTTTGAGTGGGGTGGTTGGTCCCACTTTGTCATACCTGTGGGTTCCCTGGGATTTTGTATTGTTATCCACCTCCTGAAGTTAGGTTTCCCATATCTTTAGGGTTCCTACTGGTTTCTCAGAATCCCTGGACATGGGCTGTTCTGGTTTGAACTCTGTAGTATGTTTCTGGAAGGTTTCATAGTAGGCAGTAAGGCTGGTCACTACTCTTTATTTACTTACTACTATTCCCCGGGGCTTCTTTCTCAGTAGAGCCCTCCACCGCTCTTGTAGTCTCCAGAGCTTGGCAAACTATGCATGCCTTATTTTTGATAAACAAGAAAGCTTATTTTGCTTGAAGGGTCTTCTTTCTTATTGCCCATGGACTTCTGGCTCATTTTTGTGCACTTCTGGGGTAGAAAAAGTCACTTCTTATAGATTCTCATTAAGCTTCTCGGTCATTATTTGGTTTGGTGTGAAATTCTGGGTTTTGCTGAAGTAAGTATGTATAAATTTGGCAGTTTGCTTTCCATTCAGGTAGCCATCTTGGCAGAAAATGAATGGGAAATTTCAAAGCAAGAAATCGAAGGTGTCAATAGTCATATGAGAAAATGGTCTAAATCACTAATTAAAGAAAAGCCAATTAAAGCAACTCTGAAGTCGAAGAGGAGAAGAATAACCACTTATATAACATCTACTATGTGCCAGGCCCTGTGCTAAGCACTTGACAAATTTCATTTCCTTTGATCTTTACAACAATGCTGAGAAGTAGAGGCAGACAGAGGTGAAGTAACCTGCCCAGGGTCATCTGGTTAGTAAGTGCTAGAGGCCATATTGGCACTCCGGTCTTCGGGACTCCAGGTCCAGCACTCTATACTACCTAGCCTGTAGGCACAGGGGAAGAAGCCAAAATATAGGAAGAGAATTGGGATGGTAGCGGGCACAATCTGATGGAGAAGGTGGGAAAGGAGTGGATTAAGTGGGTTTGTAAAGGAGTTAGTCTTGACAAGAAGGATCACCACTTCACTGGAGACAGAAGTGAAAGAAGAAAGTGGGCAAAGAAAACATAAGAAAAAAAAACCTGGAAAGTCATTTGGCATAAAAGATCATCCTCTTATGTCAACTACACAATAAGCTCCAAGTGGATACGTGAATCAAATATATAAAAGTCACGCAATTTGGAGGAGAAAAAAATAAAAACAGAAGGAGCCAACTTTTAGACCCATGGTTAAGGGGAGAACTCATAACCCAGCAAGGGGTAGTAATCACAGGAAGTAAAATACGCAGTATGTTCACAGAATTAAAAAAGCTTTCACATGAGGAAAATCAATGTAACTAGAAGAAAAGTGGTTGAATGGGAAAAATCTTTGCATCAAATATCTCTGATAAAAGCTTGATATCAGATACACAGGAATTGACCCAACGAGGAAGGTAAGGAAAGTCTGCTCCTCTGTTAACCTCCCCAGCAAGTACGTTAGTGGTGAAGGAGTTCTTGAAAAGTGGAACATGTCCACTTTTGAAAACCAATTATTATACTAATTCACTGAGCACATTAGCATGGTACAGGGCAATGAGAGATCTTCTGTTTCAGGCCTGGCTCTGCCCCTCTTTACTTCTGTGGACCAGTTTCCTCAACTGTTAAATGTGGGAGTTGGACTAGATGATCTCTGACATTTCTTCTAGCTCTAAATCCTGGATCCAAATCTCCCCTTCCCATCCCCACCTATTTATTGTTCAAAGTGAAATGTCAACCAAATCTCCGCCCAAATTACAGCATCACAAACTCTGAATTAGTCAAGTCTGAATTCACGTAATTTTATTATGCTGAGAAACTCAATGAAAAGGGAAAAATTGTTGATATCAACTACATATTTGTCTTTGGCAGATTTTTATGAATCCACAATACTTCTTTAAAACCTAGGAACTTAAAAAAAAACCTGACCCTTGCCTGCTTTTTCATCTTATTTTCTTTTTTCTCTCCAGAAACCTGCTCCCTATCTCCTGAGACAGAAAGAGAAGTACAGAATTGAGTTATTTGACTGAATGAGAGTAGAATCTGGCCTGGAAAACACTGTTCTAAGCCACCTCTACAATTCTTTCCAGTTCTAAGCTGAAAAGGGACTCTGAGTTGCATCTTAAGAATACAAGGGAGAGGGGCGGAGCCAAGATGGCAGACAAGAAAGACACACTTACGCAGGGTCCTCCCCACAGCCCATAAAATACCTGTAGAGAGGGACTCTCAACAAATTCTGGAGCAGCAGAAGTGGAGAACAAGAGAGTGGAGGAGATTTCCAGCCCATGGTGACCTGAAAGGCCCACAGAAACGTTGGTTGCGCCAGACGCAGAGCTGAGCACAAAGCACAGCCCAGCCTTGGCCCAGCGCAGCACAACGAGACTCTGGGAGGAAGACACCTTGGGGGCGGAATCTCTAGTCGCAGTAGCGGGGCCTCAGATCCCTCAGCCCACAGGCACCAAAGGTCAGTGACAGGGTTTAATCAGCAGGCCAAGAAGGGAGAAGGGCTTTCCCATAGCTCCAGCAGCAGGCAGTGGCCACAGAGCCTGCACAGCAGCCTGGACAGAAGCTCCATTGTTGGAGCGTAAAAACCCCTGGGGGCATTGAAAAGCTGAGTCTTGCCTCTGCCCTGGGTGGAGGCCCTGGCTAAGCTGGTCTTTGTCTGCAACTGAATGGTGGCCCTGCCCATCCAGCTTATCTGAAAATCAGCCCCCAGTGCTGACTTGGGAACTGGTGGCCAAGTGGCTGTGGAGAGGTATCTGCTAAGATTCGGAGCACAAAAATCCCTCTCTGCATCCAGACCGGTACACACTTGATTATGCCACCCTGGAGGAACTGAGATCTCACAGATTCCCAGAGTATACCCTACTCTTGACAAAGGACCCAAAAGTCAAGTAACTGGTTGGGAAAATGCCCAAAAAAGAGAAAAAAAATAAGACCACAGAAGGTTACTTTCTTGGTGAACAGATATTTCCTCCCATCCTTTCAGATGAGGAAGAACAATGCTTACCACCAGGGAAAGATACAGAAGTTAAGGCTTCTGTATCCCAAACAACCAAAATAAATATTCAGTGGGCTTGGGCCATGGAAGAGCTCAAAAAGGATTTTGAAAATCAAGTTAGAGAGGTGGAGGAAAAACTGGGAAGAGAAATGAGAGAGATGCAAGTAAAGCATGAAAAGCAGGTCAACACCTTGCTAAAGGAGACCCAAAAAAATGCTGAAGAAAATAACACCTTGAAAAATAGGCTAGAAGATGGCAGAGTAGAAACACACGCATACGCTAGCTCCGAACCCACAGCCCATAAAATATCTGTAAAAAAGATTCTGGAGCAACAAATTCTGGAGCAGCAGAAGCCACAGAACAACGGAGCGGACGAAACTTCTATTCCAGAGAGAAGTGACGCGAAAGGTCTATTGCACCCCAGACTGGGAGCCGAGCCCAGCCCTGCTGCGGCCGCAGCACCAAGAGGAGCAGATGTGAGCGGGCTTCAGAGACGGAATCTCCAGTGGCCATGCGGATCCTTCCACCCACGGGTCCTTCCACCCACAGGCCCCAAAGTTTGGTAAGAGGGTCTTCTAGGCTTGCCAAGAGGGGAGTGGGGTGCCCCCATAACTCAGGCCCCCTCGGGAGGCAGCAGCAGAGGCGGCAGCGGAACAGGGCTCCCCAAGCAGGCAGGAGCCTGGATCCATTGTTGAAAGTCTCTGCATAAACCCCCTGAGGGAACCGAGACCGTGAGGC
This sequence comes from Notamacropus eugenii, assembly GCF_028372415.1. NCBI lineage: Eukaryota > Metazoa > Chordata > Mammalia > Diprotodontia > Macropodidae > Notamacropus > Notamacropus eugenii. The sequence goes on from NC_092879.1 coordinate 80,287,629, forward strand.
GGCCCCACCAAACTGAGCACCTGAACTTGATCTCACACTGAATAGCCCTGCCCCCGCCAAAAGCCCTGAGGCTGGGAAGCAGCATTTGAATCTCAGACCCCAAGTCACTGGCTGGGAAAATGCCCAGAAAAGGGGGGAAAAAAAATAAGACTATAGAAAGTTACTTTCTTGGTGAACAGGTATTTCCTCCCTTCCTTTCTGATGAGGAAGAACAATGCTTACCATCAGGGAAAGACACAGAAGTCACGGCTTATGTGTCGCAGCCCACCCAATGGGCTCAGGCCATGGAAGAGCTCAAAAAGGATTTTGAAAATCAAGTTAGAGAGGTGGAGGAAAAACTGGGAAGAGTAATGAAAGAGATGCAAGAAGAGCAAGAAAAACAGGTAAACACCCTGCTAAAGGAGACCCAAAAAAATGCTGAAGAAAATAACACCTTGAAAAATAGGCTAACTCAATTGGCAAAAGAGGTTCAAAAAGCCAATGAGGAGAAGAATGCTTTCAAAAGCAGAATTAGCCAGATGGAAAAGGAGGTTCAAAAGCTCACTGAAGAAAATAGTTCTTTCAAAATTAGAATAGAACAGATGGAGGCTAATGACTTTATGAGAAACCAAGAAATCACAAAACAAAACCAAAAGAATGAAAACATGGAAGATAATGTGAAATATCTCATTGGAAAAACAACTGACCTGGAAAATAGATCCAGGAGAGACAATTTAAAAATTATGGGCCTACCTGAAATCCAGGATCAAAAAAAGAGCCTAGACATCATCTTTCATGAAATTATCAAGGAAAACTGCCCTGAGATTCTAGAACCAGAGGGCAAAATAAGTATTCAAGGAATCCACAGATCACCGTCTGAAAGAGATCCAAAAAGAGAAACTCCTAGGAACATTGTGGCCAAATTCCAGAGTTCCCAGGTCAAGGAGAAGATATTGCAAGCAGCTAGAAAGAAACAATTCAAGTATTGTGGAAATACAATCAGGATAACACAAGATCTAGCAGCTTCTACATTAAGGGATTGAAGGGCGTGGAATAGGATATTACAGAAGTCAAAGGAACTAGGACTAAAACCAAGAATCACCTACCCAGCAAAACTGACTATAATACTTCAGGGGAAAAATTGGTCTTTCAATGAAATAGAGGCCTTTCAAGCATTCTTGATGAAAAGACCAGAGCTGAAAAGAAAATCTGACTTTCAAACACAAGAATGAAGAGAAGCATGAAAAAGTAAACAGCATAGAGAAGTCACAAGGGACTTACTAAAGTTGAACTGTTTACAATCCTACATGGAAAGGCAATATTTGTAATTCTTAATCTTTTCAGTATCTGGGTAGTGGGTGGGATTACACACACACACACACACACACACACACACACACACAGCACAGAGTGAATTGAATAGGATGGGATCATATCTTAAAAAAAATGAAATTAAGTGGTGAGAGAGAAATATATTGGGAGGAGAAAGGGAGAAATGGAATGGGGCAAATTATCTCTCATAAAAGAGGCAAGCAAAAGACTTTTCAGTGGAGGGAAAAAGAGGGGAGGTGAGAGAAAAACATGAAGCTTACTCTCATCACATTCCACTAAAGGAAGGAATAAAATGCACACTCATTTTGGTATGAAAACCTATCTTACAATACAGGAAAGTGGGGGAGAAGGGGATAAGCAGGGTGGGGGGATGATGGAAGGGAGGGCATGGGGAGGAGGGAGCAATTTGAAGTCAACACTCTTGGGGAGGGACAGGATCCAAAGAGAGAACAGAAGCAATGGGGGGCAGGATAGGATGGAGGAAAATATAGTTAGTCTTACACAACATGACTATTATGGAAGTCATTTGCAAAACTACACAGATATGGCCTATATTGAATTGCTTGCTTCCCAAAGGGAATGGGGAGGGAGGGAGGGATGAAGAGAAGTTGGAAGTCAAAGTTTTAGGAACAACTGTTGAGTATTGTTCTTACTACTAAGAAATAAGAAATACAGGTAATGGGGTATAGAAAGTTATCTGGCCCTACAGGTCAAAAGAGAAGATGGGGGCAAGGGAAGGAAGGAATGTTAGAAAAGAGGGCAGATCGGTGATAGGGGCAATTAGAATGCTCGGTGTTTTGGAGTGGGGTGGGGAGAAATGAGGAGAAAATTTGGAACCCAAAATTTTGTGAGAATGAATGTTAAAAGTTAAATAAATAAATTAAAAAAACAAAACAAAACAAAACTAATAATACAAGGGAGAACTTTTAGTTATAAACTGGTCCAGCCATTATGGAAAGCAATTTGAAACTACACTCTCAAATCTATTAAATTCTGTATACACTTTGCCTCAATGATGCCACTACTAGGTCCATATCTGAAAGAGATCAAAGAAAGAGGGGAAAGACCAATATGTACAATAATATTTATAGCACCTCTATGGTGGAAAAGAATTGAAAACTGATGCCTGTCACCTGGGGAATAGCTGAACAAAGTTGTGGTATATGAGTATGATGAAATATTTTATTGAGCTATGAGAAATGATCAGTGGGGTGGTTTTAGAGAAATCTTAGAAGACCTGTAGAAAGTGATGCAAAATGAAATGAGCAGAATCGGAAGGACAACCTGCAAAGTGACAGCAACATTGTAAAGGTAATCAAATCTGAAAGACTTACTAACTTTGATTAACATAACAATGCACCACAGATCGAAGGGCTCATGATGAAACATGCTATCCACCTCTACAGAGAGAGCTGAACGACTCAGAGAGCAAACTGAAGCAGATTTTTTCCTTTCTTTTCTTTGCTGTTTACTTTTTTTTTTAACGTGGCTAACATGGAAATGTTTCGCCTAACTATACACACTGGTATTGAGTTTTGTTTTGTCTTCTCAACAGCTAGAAGAGAGGTGATGGTAAGGGAGAGAACTTAGAACTGAAAAAATAAGAATAAAAAGTCTCTGTGCTTTAAAAAAATAAACTGAAATGAAATGGAAACATAAAGCAAATAGAGAGGAGTTTGAACTAAATAAAGCAAATAGAGAGGAGTTTGAACTAAATAAAGCAAATAGAGAGGAGTTTGAATTAACTAACTAACTAACTAACTATATACATATAAATATATATGTATATATATATATATAAAAAAGCAGAGTTCTAATGATGGGTAGTGAAAAGTGAGCGAGGTTTGAACAAAGCCATAGTTAAAGTTATACTACCTTACTGTTCATACCAAATGCTACAAAATCTGTTTCATTTGTTAAAATTACACTCTTAAGAGCACTGTTACCACAAAGACACCATGAAACACAAATAAGGAGGTATTTATAGTGGCTAAGCAGAATTGGGAGAGAGTTAAATGTGAAATGTCAAAGCTCCTGGATTTCTGGCCAGCTTTTTCAGTGGATGATGTCCTCTCATTCTCTAGTGAGGGGCCTAAGCATAGACCAGTCTAGATAAGGGATTTGGGCTTATGTAAGATGGCACTAACCAAAGGAGAAACAGAAGCCACAGACTATTATCAATCACCAAGTATTTACTGCCTAGCATGTGATCAGGATAGCTAGGTGGTACTGCAATAGATAGAGGGCCAGGCAGGAGTTGGGAAGACCCATCTTCCTGAGTGCAAATGCAGCGTCAAACACATACTACCCTGAGCAAGTCACTTAACCCTGTCTGCCTTTAGTTTTCTCATCTGCAGAATGAGTTGGAGAAGGAAATGGCAAACCATTCTAGTATCTTCACCAAGAAAACACCAAATAGAGACATGAAGATTCAGAGAGTAGTGAAAACGATTAAACAACAAAAGCATGTGACCAGCAAAAAAACCCCTCAAAAAACAAACAAAAAAAACCCCTCAACTGTTTATAAGTGGATCGTCAGAAACAAATGGCAAACCCTATCCCATGTAGCGCTAGATCACTTCCCTGTATTGCCAGACTTAGGATGTGCTTACAGAATGTGAAATAATTCTAAAAGCACAATAAAGCAAAACAAGGACATCTACAAACAATTCCATCTCCCCAATAGTAATGGAGAACTGACTATATCAAGTTAGGTCAGTAATGAAACCCTGGGAATTCAGTCACTGGAGAGGACTTGAATATTTCCTAGAAAACACTAAGTTTTATTTAGAACTCTCAAAAATCGAGCATTTTATTTTTACAAATCTTAGAAATAAGCTAATTTGTTCATGAATATACCTTATAAAAAGGGATCCTTTTTGGTTAAAAAAAAAGTGAGTGATATATCATCCAAGTTCATATCAATTTTTAAAAATCCCTTTTTATTACCACTGAAGGGCTGGCTATGACTCACAAAGGCTCATCAGTATATATTTTGATTATGTTTGATTTACTCAGGTATAACTGCATTAGTTACAGTGGTTGCCAACATTTGTCTTCAAGTAATTCGTCCAGCAGGAAGAAGGATGGGCTTAGTTCATGATTCCATCATTATAGGCTCCATTTTTAGGACAAGTGAAGGAGCTTGGTTCCACTCAGCTGCCAATGCCGATTACATGCCTGTCACTTACACAAGGTGATCAAAGACCAGGTGTATTTGTATACTTTTGTTAAGTAATTGTTTAAAGGAAAAACCAGTCACTACAAAACCTAGTTGAAGTTAACGAGGAAAACAAATCAAATATTTATGGAATTTATTTTACTCTTAGAATTTGTTCTTCCCTATTTCCATACATTTTCATATGTGATTTTTTAACCACCTTTTTAAAATGAGCAGTTATCACTAGTCAAGCATAAAATAGATTTACAAATGCAAAAACTCCCCAAATGTCTCGTCTAAAATATATTCTAACAGAGACATTCAGAGAGCAACCTAAAATAGCTCCTCTAGATACAGACATTATTTGTAAAGAATCTAAGTTGAAACTAATCCATATCAGCTTAGCTATTTCCCCTAAGTATGTGATGTTCATTGTAGTTCAAAGCCATACTGGTAATAACAAGTAGTAGAAATAATAATAATAATAGCTACCACTTATGTACAGCTCTAAGGTTTGCAACAGCACATTACATCTTATCCTTTTTACCCACATTTTACAACTGAGGAAACTGAGGCAGACAGCTTTAAGAGACTTGCCCAGCTAGTAAGTAGGCTTAGCACCCTCTCCAGTGGGCCACTTGACAGTCTGATGAAAATGGGGAAAAAGAAATAGAATGGGGGGCGGAGCCAAGATGGAGGAGTAGAAAGACACACATACACATAGCTCTGAACCCACAACCAATAGAACATCTACAAAAAAGTAACTCACTGCGAATTCTGCACCCAGAGGCCACAGAACATTGCAGCGAGGGAGATTTCTGTTCCAGAGAGACCTGCAAACCTCTCGCAAAAGGTCCTTCGTGCCACGGACTGGGCGCCGGGACTGGGAGCTGAGTACAGCCCTGCCGCGGCCACGGCACCAAGAGGAAAAGATCCAAGCGGGCTTCAGGGACGGAATCTCCAGCGGCCACACGGGTCCCTCCACCCACAGGTGACAGGGGTCAGTGAGAGGGTATCTTTGGCGGAAAGAGAGGGGAGTGGGGTGCCCCCATAACTCAGGCCCCCTCGGGAGGCAACAGCGGAGACAGGAGCAGACCGGGGCTCCCCAAGCACGCAGGAGCCTGGATCCATTGTTGAAGGTCTCTGCGTAAACCCCCTGAGGGAACTGAGCCCGTGAGGCGGTCCTGCCCCCACCTGAGCACCTGAACTTAATCACACACTGAATAGCAGCCCTGCCCCCACCAAAAGCCCTGAGGCTGGCAAGCAGCATTTGAACCTCAAACCCCAAGCGCTGGCTGGGAGGATCCGGAGGCGAAGTGGGTGTGAAGAGAATATTCAGAAGTCAAATCACTGGCTGGGAAAATGCCCAGAAAAGGGAAAAGAAATAAGACTATAGAAGGTTACTTTCGTGGGGAACAGGCATTTCCTCCCTTCCTTTCTGATGAGGAAGAACAATGCTTACCATCAGGTAAAGACACAGAAGTCAAGGCCTCTATATCCCAGCCCACTCAATGGGCTCAGGCCATAGAAGGGCTCATAGAAAATCAAGTTAGAGAGGTGGAAGAAAAGCTGGGAAGAGAAATGAGAGACATGCAGTCAAAGCATGAATAGCAGATCAGCTCCCTGCTAAAGGAGACCCAAAAAAATGCTGAAGAAAATAACACCTTGAAAAATAGGCTAACAATTGGCAAAAGAGGTTCAAGAAGCCAATGAGGAGAAGAATGCTTTCAAAAGCAGAATTAGCCAGATGGAAAAGGAGATTCAAAAGCTCACTGAAGAAAATAATTCTCTCAAAATTAGAATGGAACAGATGGAGGCTAATGACTTTATGAGAAACCAAGAAATCACAAAACAAAACCAAAAGAATGAAAACATGGAAGATAATGTGAAATATCTCATTGGAAAAACAACTGACCTGGAGAACGGATCCAGGAGAGACAATTTAAAAATTATGGGCCTACCTGAAAGCCATGATCAAAAAAAGAGCCTAGACATCATCTTTCATGAAATTATCAAGGAAAACTGCCCTGAGATTCTAGAACCAGAGGGCAAAATAAGTATTCAAGGAATCCACAGATCACCGTCTGAAAGAGATCCAAAAAGAGAAACTCCTAGGAGCATTGCGGCCAAATTCCAGAGTTCCCAGATCAAGGAGAAAATATTGCAAGCAGCTAGAAAGAAACAATTCAAGTATTGTGGAAATACAATCAGGATAACACAAGATCTAGCAGCTTCCACATTAAGGGATTGAAGGGCGTGGAATAGGATATTCCAGAAGTCAAAGGAACTAGGACTAAAACCAAGAATCACCTACCCAGCAAAACTGAATATAATACTTCAGGGGAAAAATGGTCTTTTAATGAAATAGAGGACTTTCAAGCATTCTTGATGAAAAGACCAGAGCTGAAAAGAAAATTTGACTTTCAAATACAAGAATGAAGAGAAGCATGAAAAAGTAAATAGCAAAGAGAAGTCATAAGGGACTTTACAAAAGTTGAACTGTTTACATTCCTACATGGAAAAACAATATTTGTAACTCTTGAAACTATTCAGCATCTGGGTACAGGGTGGGATAACACACACACACACACATGCACACACACATGCTCACACACATAGAGACAGAGTGCACAGAGTGAATTGAAGAGGATGGGATCATATCTTAAAAAAAAATGAAATTGAGCAGTGAGAGAGAAATATATTGGGAGGAGAAAGGGAGAAATGGAATGGGGCAAATTATCTCTCATAAAAGAGGCAAGCAAAAGACTTATTAGTGGAGGGATAAAGAGGGGAGGGGAGAGAAAAACATGAAGTTTATTCTCACCACATTCCACTAAAGGAAGGAATAAAATGCACACTCATTTTGGTATGAAAACCTATCTTACAATACAGGAAAGTGGGGGAGAAGGAGATAAACAGGGTGGGGGGATGATGGAAGGGAGGGCAATGGGAGGAGGGAGCAATTTGAGGTCAGCACTCATGGGGAGGGTCAGGATCAAAAGAGACAACAGAAGTAATGGGGGACAGGATAGGATGGAGGGAAATATAGTTAGTTCTTACACAACACTACTATTATGGAAGTCATTTGCAAAACTACACAGATCTGGCCTATATTCAATTGCTTGCCTTCCAAAGGGAAGGGGTGGGGAGGGAGGGAGGGCAGATTGGCAGACAGGGGCAATTAGAACGCTCGGTGTTTTGGGGTGGGGGGAGGGGACAAAAGGGGAGAAAATGTGGAACCCAAAATTTTGTGAAAATGAATGTTAAAAGTTAAATAAATTAATAAAAAAAAAAAAAGAAATAGAATGGTACTAAGATGAGAGAAGCACAGCCTAACTCATTGAAAACCCTTCTGTTATATTCAAATAATGTGTCTAGTTCTGCCCTCTGGGGACAAGCAGAACAAGTCTACGTGACTATTCTTCAAATATTTGAAGACAACTATCACATCTGCCCTAAACCTTCTCTTCTTCGGGCTCGACATTCCAAATTCCTTCCTTTTCTGGCCCTTCACTATCCTGGCTGGCAACATCCTTCCTCAAATGTGTTGCCCAGAATAGAATCTGATAATCCAGATATGGGCTGACTAGGGCAGAGTATGTTACAGTGGCTTATCAGTTTCCTAGTCCTGGACATCAGGCCTCTTTTTACCCAGCTGGAGAATATATGAATTTTCTTGGCCACTCTAAAATTCCTTTTTCAAACTCATCACACATTCCCTCATCTGGTCCTTGTAAGGTCGAATTTTGTAATCCAAGTATAAGACTATACATTTACCCATACTGAATTCCCCCTTCTTTGATCCTGTCCAATATTGCATCAATGCACCAAACCCTAATTGTCCATCCAAGTTTTGCCAGTTGTATCCCCAGTACTTAGCACAGTGCCATTAGTGCCATGTACAAAGTAGGCACTTAATACATGCTTGTTCAATTGCATGAAATTAATTGATTTCTAAAAGGTTCAAGACAAAAGGAACAATCTCTTTAAGAAACATTTTGGAATGGCTAATTAAAGTGTCATCTTTAGCATTGTCTATAAAATAGCTTCTATACAAACTGAAAGTTTCAAAGGAACAGAGAGTGGCCTAGCAGCAGGACTGCAAACCACAAGGATGACACAGTGTGATCTTTCTGACAACTATTTCTGTTTCTGATGTCAAAGAAGAAAGATCAAGAGAGAAGAACCTACACGGAGACAAAAGGTGGTTTGGGGGCCTTCCCTAAGATTAGCAAAAGAGTTCTATTTCAAGAGACAGACTAGCTAATTATTGAGGGAAAAGCAGCAGTGTGAATAAGCCATACCATCTAGGACTTGCAATAAAGACAAGCAGCAGGAGCAAGGGCCAAGGTTGCCAGGAGCAAAGTGAGTTAGCAACAAAGGTAGTCGGAGGTAAGTTTCTTTAAAGCTTGATCTGTGCTACATGTTTCTTCCTCAGAGTAAAATGCACCATGGGGTCTGTGGAACTCAACATAGCAGCAGCCAGAAGTGCCACTAGACAGATAGTTCCTGCACAGGACTTCCATTTCTAAATCTAGCAAGGGGACAGCCAAAATGTCAACCAGAAAATGGGAAACCACTAACTTTTGTCCTTGAAAAAATAAAAGCATAAAAAGGGGAGCTGAGAAGTTCTCATTGTATATCACCTTAACCTCATCACCTCTTTCCTGTACTAGTTTACTACAATAACCTTCTAACTGGATTCTTTACTTCCAGTCTCTCCTCTAGCCAATCAGTGCTTCACATAGCTACAAGATTAGGCATAGGTCTGACCACATTACATATCTGCACATCAATCTTGAGTGGCTCCCTATTGCCTCTAAGACAAAATACACACTCCTTAGACTAGTGTTTAAGACCCTCCATAACCTGGCAACCTAACTCAACATGTCTTATTTCACATTATTCCTCTTCATAAGAATACATTCTAGGCAAAGTAGAGTGCTGGTTATCCCCTGAAACTAACATTGCCTATAATGTACTCCCATACTCATTTCCCCCTAGCTGAACTTCTTGTCATGTTCTTAATTCATCTAGATTTCTCTTTTCTCAGTCTCTGTGTTCAATCTCCCATCCCCACCTCCACCCCCAAACATACACACTACTGCAACAGCTTCCTCCTGAGATTAACTTCTATCAACTCTGGATGTATCTTGATATTTGCAGGTTGTCTTTCCCATTAGAAAGTAAGCTCCTTGAGGACAGGGCCAGTGTTTCTGCCTTTCTCTGTATCCCCAGAGGTTAGCGCAGTGCCAGGGACAGAATAAGCACTTAATAAATGCTTACTGACTAAATTTTTTTTTCATCATTCCAACTTTGTATATTTTTCCAGGTCAAGTAATATACTTCTACCCTTCCCTCCTCCAATGTAAGTTTCTGGAGGGCAGGAATCATGCCATTATTATCTTGTCATCCTCAAGTACCTGGTACAGGTGATTTACACTGAGCAGATGCCAAATGTTTGCTGAAGTCAATTTTTATTCTCAAAAGATTTAATGCAAGAATATTGTCAAAGTATTTTCAAGCTACAGTTTTCTGTATAAAAGCTACTACAATAGGAGTAAATCTTCTAACTTTATAGCTAAAGCAATGCTTCTATTTCATCACCACAAAGGAAAAGTAACTAGAAGGAATGGAGTCAAGATGGCAGAGTAAGAGGAAGCATTTTTGCCTGGACACCTGCACTAGGAAATATACTAGACTGAATTTTGACCAGAAAAGCAAGAAAAAAGTCACAGTGAGTCATTTTTCCAGCCTGGGGAAGCTTAGGGAGACAAACAGGTCTTCAGACATTGGGGAAAGAAAACTGGCCAGCAGTGTAGACCAGGGAGCATACCAGTCCCTAGGGAAAGAAAGAGGGCTGACATGGAACACCAGGACAGGACCCACTAGAGCAGAAGAAAATCCTAAGGGATCCCTGAACTAATGTTAGGTACAAGAACAGGTGCCACCTGGCAGCTCCGTAGCCCACTAAGCAGAGAGGAGGGGTTATGAGAGAACATGGGTCCATCCTAGGCATGGTCTGAGCAAGAAACAAGTCCTAAGAACATAGCCGTGTGCCTCTGAGCCCAGAAACAGAACAGCAGTGACTCAGTTCTAGCTTTTAACCCAATGTCTAAGCCTACATATCCAGAACAATAACCAAGGCAGGACTTCCAGACCAAAGAGAGGCAGTAGTTTAGTAGCCACAAACCTGTGGAGCCTTCCAACAGGGTAATGACTGAGTCCAGTAGCAGTCCACTGAAACTCTCAACTACATGTGAGCCAAAAGACCCAAACTTGGATCAGGAACCTGCAGAGTTCAGACTAGGAGGGCAGTGAATAGACCTCTCTCCTGAGACCATAACAATGTGGGAGCACTGAAAACTTGCCAGCTCCCAGACTGAGCTGTGAAAGCAGCAGAAAGATGTAAAAGGACAGAAGTTTTGGTTAGACACCACCCCCCCAGAAGTACAAAGAGCCCTGTGCTGACATAAAGTCCAAAATCAAAAAGTAGGCTGGCAGAAAAAAAAAATCAAACAAAGAATTCCACCATAAAGAGCTGCTATGGTGAGAAGCTAAAAACACAAACCCAGAAGAAGAGAATGACAAAGGCAAGGGTAGTAACTATAATCTCAGACAAAGCAAAAGCAAAAATAGCCAATGAATTAATATCAGTACTGAACATATATGTACCCAAATGACACAGCATCTTAATTCTTAAAGATAAAGTTAAAAGAGGTACAAGAAAAAATAGAAAAACTGTATTAGTGGGGGACCTCAATTTTCTGCTCTCAGACTGAGATAAATCTGACTATAAAATAAACAAGAAAGATGTTAAAGAGATGAACAGAATTTTAGGAAAGTTGGATATGACAGATCTCTCGAGACTAGTGAATGGGAATAAAAAGGAATATAACTATTTCTATAGTTAGGTATATGGCACCTTCACAAAAACTAACCATATATTGGGGCACAAAAACCTCACAAACAAATGCAGAAAAGCAGAAGTATTAAATGTAACCTTGTGGGGCCATAATGTAATAAAAATTACATCCAATAAAGGGCCTTGGAAGCATAGATTAAAATTTAACTAGAAATTAAGTAATTTAATCCTAAAGAATATAGGTGGGTCAAAGAAGAGATCAAAAAAACAATCAATAATTTCACTAAATAACAAACAATAAGACAATATACAAAATTTATGGGATGCAGCCAAAGCAGTACTTAAGGAAAAATTTATATATTTAGACTCATCAATAAAAGGAGCAAAGAACATATCAACAAATTGGGCATGGAACTAAAAAAAACAAAACAAAACTAGAAAATCAACAAATGAAAAAATTTCTAATTAAACACTAAAACAGAAATCTTGAAAATCAAAGAAGAGATTAATAAAACAAAGAAAAAATAAAACACTGAATTAACAAAACTAGGAGCTGTTTTTACAAAAACAATAAAATAGATAAGCCATTAGCTAACTTAATTTTTTTTAAAGAAGAAAATAAAATTAACAAAGCCTTTTCTACTATACCAGGCCACCAGCTCCTGCCTTACCTGACTACAAGATAGCAGTATGAAGAAGAATTAGATGATGGTGTAAAATTCTAAGACCTTTTTGGTGACTTCATTTCTAAATATGTATTAGTTCAACTAATGGATTATGACGATGCTATTGACCAAAGCTACCATGAGAAATACATGGAAGTCAACTTTTTTGGTGCCTCCTGTGGAAGATGCATGGGAAACTACACCCTGTCAACCTTGCAATGACCTATTCTGTTAAAGAGTGTTCAAAGTACTTTTGATGCTGATTTCTTTAAATTTGAAGGTCATAACAGTGCTTAGGACAGGTTGGGATACTGCAGACAAAAACAGATTTTCTAATCACGGAGAAATAATCTAGGCAGATACTATCTTAAGTAGTAACAGAATCCAAATGACAAAAAGATCCGTGCTAAAAAGTTGATCAACCAAATAAATATCATTTTAAAGCTAGTTTCAAAGGTTAAAGGTCAAAAACATCCACTGATCAGGGTATGGCAGAGTGATCTGGAAAGTGACTTATATTTTGGGAAAAATCTTAGAAATTGTGATGAAACTTCAATAATTTCCATCATTTGAACAATAGAAAATTTATGTCCACTTCAAATATTCAATGGTCCTGGGACAGCCATTGGGAAATAAACAGGAAGAACAGAGGATTACAATAAAGACAATAAAAGAGAACATGATATGAGCATTTGGGAATAATTTAGTCATCTGGGTTCACCTCATTAGTCCTTCCAAAAGTTTCTTGTCCGGTTTTCTTCCTGATGTACTGCTGCCTTCTAGGAATGAGCAGGAATGCTTATCCCGCTCCTGTTTGCCTATCCAAGTACCGTCCACTGCCTGAAGGCACAGCTCTAGCTCTTCCTACTTGTCCAGAAGCTTTCACTGATGGCCCCATACCAATGGTGAGCCCTCCCTCTGCTCAATTCTTATGGTATTTACTAACTGTACCATTCAAAGAGCATGGACCATAAACAGTCCAATATGTCAGCTATAATCCTGTCCTTGGTATAGGTTCTGTCTCTGTATCATAAGTCGGAAAGGCCCTTCAGAGTCAAGAGTAGATCACATCTTTCTGTATCCTGACAATTAACATAATGCCTTGAATTCACAGAGTTTCTATCACACAAGGTAAGTTAACATGGTAATAAAAAGATTTGAACTCAGGACATTGTTTTGTATTATTCTTTAGCTTGGTAATGTGCTTAGGCCCTTTATTCTCAACAAGATAGTAAGCACCTCAAAAACAGGAGACACATTTTCCTACGTGGGTCCACAGACAGAGCTAGAAAGGAACTTAAAGGTTTAGTCTAGCTTCTTGATTTTAGAGAGGGAAACTAAGGACCAGGGAGGTTGAATGACTTGCCCAAGTTCATACAGTTAGGAAATGACACAATCAAAATTTGAGCCCAGGTCCTCTGACTCCAGATCCAGCTCTTCCCATTGTACCATACTTCTCCCTTGTGTCCTCCACAAATGCTTGGTACACCCAGAGTAGAGCATATGATAAGTGCTTAATAAATATGAGATTATTTTGATGACACCATTATCTGCTAGAAAAGCAAAGGAGAAACCACAAAAGAGCTGAGAAATGCTTAGAGTGTGCCATGGGGCAACTTTGAGGGACAAAAGTAGAGAAACAGGGAAAGAAGGCGTTCTTAATTTAATTCTCATCAAGAGTAAGAAGTCAATAGAGGACTCAGAGGTGGAAAGAACATCAATAAAAGGAAATCAAGAACTGCGAAAAGCTGAGATTCTAAGGGAAAAAAAAAAGAAAATCAGCAATTAAGTAACTTATTTTTATGAAAACAAAACTAAGGAGACTATAGGAAATCATGTTATTCTTTCATTGTAGAACTTAAATCAGAACTGGGGATATAGATACTGCTAGATGTGAATATATATGTAAGGCCAGACCACAATATTTAAAAACAAAGGATGACATCGCTCATCTTCTCTAAGGGACAAACAGAAATACAATGCAAGAAAACATGGGTGAATCCCTACAAGAGATTTATATTAACCTGGTGATCTGCTTGGAAATCAGGCACTCTTCTCCTCACCATTCCCTTTATTCTCCAAAGAAATAAAGAAGATAAACAATTATACTGTGCTTACATGTTCCTTTCATGCATGTCATGGTAGAAGAGCACAACTCGATGACCCGGACAGCAGCAGATCCCAGCTCCAGTGGTGGTACTGTCAAAATAGAAATCTCCAAAGCAGACACAGAGTAAAAGAAGCAATTAGATTTGAATTTCATTCCTGCTGGTATCTGCCCAACCACAGTATCTTCAACACTCACTAACATTTAACACTCTGACATATAAGATTTTAATTTGGAAACCAAATTTAAAACATAGAGATAAGTATAAGAATGCTCCTTTTTCTATGCTATTAAGGATTTTACTGGTAGAGAAATTTATAGAGGAGAAATCTCTTGCACTAAGGTGTTAAATGACTTGCCTGGGGTCATATAGCCAGTATCTATCAAAGGCAGAGCTTGAACCCAGGTCTTCATGGCTCCAAGACATGTTCTCTATCCATTATACCATGCTATCTGCAATTAAATGAGTGAATTTCAAGGCATTCAGAGCTCTCCACAATATAATACCAGCATGGTATTGCAAGCTGAGATCATATCTCTCTCTTTTATGCATTCTATACTTCAGCCAAACTGGGCTACTCTCTGTGCCCTAACACACACTGCACTCTCTTATCTCTGTGGTTTTGTTCGTGTGATTCCCCTACGCCTGATATTTCTCCCCATATTTTACCTATAGAATTTCTACCATATCTATTAATGTCCGACTCAAATGCCACCTCCTCCATGAATCTATTCCTCTTCCTGTGGCTGGTAACAACTTTCCCCAACAGATCTCACATAACACTACTTTGTACTACAAATGCATTTATCAAATAATATTGTGAATTATATTTGCTTATATGTATTCTTATCCCCCTGATAGAGTGTAAATTTCATAAGGGTAGAGACCATTTAAATTCAATTTTATCTCCCTAGTGATGAGTGCTGTGCTCTGCACAGAGTAATTGTTCAATGTTTGTTAAAAGAATATTTCAAGTATCTTGATAGCATATCTACCTGTATGATTATGAGTAAAGAAAAGCATTTTAGACATATATGATTATATGTAAAGTCTTTAAATGATATTTTCTATTTAGGATAAAAAGGTACTATGTCATCAATTCCAAAATGTATGTAGACTTGCTTTTAAAGTTGTGTCTTTAAAAAAATTCACTTTAAATAAGAACATGGAAAGGCTGCCAACTTTAAATCTATTTAAGTATTAGATGGTAGTAACTTTTAATGAGTAAATATATGCTCAAACATTTTAAAACAAAAGTCTTCAAAATTAACTGAAATATGTCAGTGATGTAGATTCACATAAGGCCCTGGAAGTAAGAAATTTAGACTTCAAATGATCAAACAACATTCACTAGGCTAGGTACTACTGAGATTTTATCTTCCTTTAATTTTCCAACAAGCATGAAATGGTCATCACATCCTGGTTGCCCTGTAGATTATACCATCCTAAGAATATGGTTATCAATCCCTAAAAATAATAGTTATTTTTAGCAGCCTATATCCCTACTGGGAGAAAGCAAAGCCCTCATCTGTAGCCTGAATCCATAATGTTGTGTTTATATTTCAAGCATCACTGCAAGAATAAATATGGAAATTATTTATTTGGGGAATTTGACTGTATTAGGTTGACTGCTTGCATAATGGTGGGCTCAAAACCTACATTCTCACATTCCTTCTTATTTCCTTCACTATCATTCACAATAGAAAAGGTCGCTTCAACATGAAAACAAGGATAGACACTTAGCTTTTTAAGGGGAATAGGTGGGGTCTGGACCTGTGATTAACCTGGAGTAAGGACCTCCTGGTGAGCAGACCACTGCAGAATGGTAACTGGTCTGTAATGGATAGTTTGGGATAGTAGAACACTTATAATACTGTAATACTTACATACTGTAAAATAATTATAGAATGATGAATTATTAAAACACCATTCTCCTTTGAAAGATATCTTAACAGATGTGCCAACCTAGTCATCTCAGGCAATCAGGCTTGTAGTAGCATTTCCGCACAAATATCCCTTAATTTCATAAAGACTGATCTACCATGAACTAAACAGAATTGATAAGGAGGATTAATTCATTTTTTATAACAGGTTACTCCAAACCTAACGAGTTGTCAGAAACAAATCATGTTTGACAGAAGCATCTTTTGAAAAATTAGGATATTGCAGCATAGACAAGTCACTGTAAATACTAAGAAAAGTAGAAAGGGATACAAATTCCTGGAATATCAGCATAGTCAGGGAATCAACTGATATGGGAAAAATATCTGTGAAACTCAGATGGTGAAAGGAACAAAAGTTGGGGAGATATCTCAAAAGGATGAAAGTG
This sequence comes from Notamacropus eugenii, assembly GCF_028372415.1. Taxonomy (NCBI): domain Eukaryota; kingdom Metazoa; phylum Chordata; class Mammalia; order Diprotodontia; family Macropodidae; genus Notamacropus; species Notamacropus eugenii. The sequence goes on from NC_092879.1 coordinate 80,304,067, forward strand.
TGGAAAAACTCTCAGAATAGGTATGATGTCATTAGTAATGCCATGAGGCTGGAAATCTGTTTTCAATTCAATTTGTGGGGATATTTTTCTCCAAGTCGATATATCGCTCATATCAATGTAGTATGGTAAAAAAAATTGTTTTGCTTAACTATGCAATTTGTTCTAGGAGTTAAGTTTTTATTTTTATTTTTCAGGAAGTAGGAATGAGAAAAAATAAATGCTCAATTTTTAATTTTTTAATTTAAATTAATTTTTTTTAATAATAATTATTATTGTTGTTATTCTTTAAAAAGGCTTGAATTGAGAGTCAGAAGAGAACTGGATTAAAACTCCTCTGGAACAAGGGCAAATTACCTTACCTTCTTTTGAGCCATGGCTTCCTCATCTATTATGTGGATAATACATGCAGTATTTACCTTGTGGAGTTGCAAGAATCAGATTAGAAAACATACAGGCAAGAGTTAAGATGATGAAATTGGGAAAAAAGTTAAAATTTACTTTGAAATACAACTCTTGGATTACCATTATTCTATAAAGCAAGGACTATCTATCTTCCTAGACAGAACATTCTCTCAAGCATCCAAAACCTTTATAGCAATTATTGCATTGAGTTAAAACATAAGCACTAGAAAAGAGACAGTGCAAGTACACAAGGCTTAATAAACTCTGCTGCACTAAGAGTGTCCTATGTAATTGCAGTAAATTAGCAACAAGTTAGAAAAAAGTGCACAACTGAAGTTACCTGCTGGTCAGACTCTGCCTTCAATACAGATCGATCTGTAATCAGCACTGCCCTCGAAATCTGCCTGTAATTTGACAAATCAAGAAGTTCAAGACTGACATTCAATAGGTGATATATTTATAGATTTCAAAATAGAGAAACAAAGCCCTGTCTAGTTATTCTGGGCATGTGGTTTGCAAAGCAAAGGCTAAAGTTGAAGAACTCCCACAGAAGGCCAGCTCTGCTTAGATTAATGCATTGGCTCATGAACAACAGATGAAATGACACTAATTCGAGAAAGAAACTGAATTAAGAATAGTCAGGGTTTGGCACCCGGCTTGCATTTTTCTTCATGTGTTCAAACATTCAGTGCCAATAAGAGGCTACCCTGGAAGACATTAAAAGGTGGCTAGAAATTCAGAACTCAGCTTTCACCCACCTGAGCTGGTGGAATAAGGAAGCCCTTACCTGTAGGTCACATTTGAACATGTTTTCTCAGTAAGGAAACTGTCTTCGACGATAAAATACTTAGCACTTATCCTCTGACCAAAGTGATCTATGATTGCCTTACATCTATATATAAAGAAAAGGAGAACAAAGATAGGGAATTTAAAACATCTATTTAGATATTGATTCTATGTTACATATCAATTTGCAAGATTACTTGCTCCCTCCCCCAAAAAAACACATGAATCTGTTGTTAAAAGGTTAAAAAAAAAATCACTAAATTGATTTCATTCAAGTGCAGACAAGCTATTTTAATTTATAATAAACTGTACTACTGGAAGGGAATAAGCATTTATCTAGTACCTACTATGTGCCAGACAGTAAAATACTTTTTACAAATATTCTCTCAAAACTGAGGCAGAGAGAGGTAAAATGACTCATCCAGGGTCACAGTGACATGAAGTGTCAGAGGCCTTATTTGAATTCAGATCTTTCTGACTCCAGGTCCAGTGCTCTCTTCATTGTAGTGTCTGCCCAGCCACTGTACTGCTATATTTTGTTTTCCTATCACCTGTAAAACACTTCCTTGGTAGTATAATTGGTATAAGACTAAAACCATAAATTAATTTAATTAGTATTGTCATATACAGGCATGACCCAACTATATGCACTGAGTTTCATATTTCCACTCCTCCTGGAATTCTTTATTCTTGATTCTAGGTCATACTGCCTGAACCCTAATGAATATTTTATTTATTTTAATATTTGTTATATTTTATTTTTAATTTATTTCTATTTTAATATTTTTTTAATCTAAATATTTCTTAGTCCTTCTGGTTCACTCCAGGCTCTGTACCTGCTGCTTTGCCCAGTTTCAACTCCACAGAACAAGATGTCCCTACACTGGGCACTCTCACATTTTTCTGACTCCTTTTATGTATTGTCTCTCCCCCACCCCAGAGCCTGCATCAGACTGATTGACTGAATATAAAGAACTTTCTTTTTATTGATTGTATCCTTAACATTTAGCATAATGCCTGGTACATAACAGATGCTTATTAACGGGGATTGGATTGGATAAGAACCAGGGAGTTGGGAACAGTTAAATTCAAAATCTGCCTCTGCTATTTGTTAGAGGCATGACCCATACAGATCTCTTAATTTTTTATCTAAGTCAATGTGACTGGTAGAGTAACTTCCTATAGTGGCAGCTCCTCACATGAAAAAAGTTATAGGTATCACTTATATATGCATGCATGTCACTTCTCCAGAGGAAATGATTCATATGGGCTTTAAAAATTTCTGGTGAGCATTTGTTCAAACATTAATAAAAAGAAATAATCTGTTGACAATGAAATAGAAAATTATGTATAATTTCTATTTTCCAATAGAGACCCAAACTCAATTGTATAATGCTGTCCCATGTTGCTTTTTATGAAGTCTTCTTATAAAATAAGGGCCGAATCCTACTCAAACAATTTTGAATACTTTAATAAATAAGCACCAAAATTGGAGCACTTGATACATAATTATAATCTTTTCTATTGTTTAGCAAACAGGCTTAGGGGGAAAAGTTGATTAAATGTCACATTATAACAAGCAAAGGCAATAAAAGCCACTAAGGGCTTTTTATTTTTCTGTTAAGTGTTGCTTTTGCTTTTGCTCAAGAACAGCTATCTGGTCATACACTTGATCATGTTTGCATCAAGGGAAGAAAAGAAGAGCACTTCTTTTAATATCTGTCTCCACTTCACTTCAAAAGATGAACATAAGAAGATTTCTTTCAAGTGCTCTTTCCAAATAAGGAGAACACTTCTGCACTGACATTATCAGGTCTCTGTCATCTGCAATGTGTTGGGACAATGAATCATATAGAACCCTCCATTGACCTTCTTTCAATGTGTCTAGATAAAAGGATGAAAATTAGAATCCATCCCGTTGCAGTGCCACAAGTTATAAATGTACTTTATAGGGCTCATTATCCAAACTAATGGACTAAGGGTGACATCCTTGAAATGGACTTACCAGCACTGACAAAGCCAGTATGCAATATTTCAGGAACCATATGTAAATGACTGTGTGTTTGCAATAGCTTTTTATTATGGAAATATAAATTTACATTTGTCACAGCTCCACAGTTTGGGGCCAGAATTATTTGATTGGAAATGCACTTTTACTTTGCTCTACATAAAATGTGAGCAATTATTTTTAATGTAACCATATTTGAAATATACTAGTATAAATTAAACTATCTTAAATCTTTCAAAAATAAGCCAAATAAGCAATATCTACTGGGCATAAGGGCATTAAAAGCAAGAACACTAACAGAGAAGCCGGAGAGAGAAAGGAATTCAATTTGTATTTGCCTAAAGAAATAGCATAATGGGGTGGTAAACACAGCCCACTACAGTTAAGTCGGATCCATAATGGCAAGCAATAAAATAATTTTTGATCCATTAGCCATCTTTTCATATTTAAGGTACACTACATTACCTGTTTTAGTAAACTTTTAAAATGTTTTGCTCTTTCTTTCCTTTTCTGTTCATGTCTCACTGAACTGAAATTCTTGTCTTGTAAAAATACTTAGCCAAATAGGCACAGGGCTTTGGATTTGGTTTTTTTTTAGGGGGAGAAGGGCAGGAGGGGAAATTCTACAAATACCTCCTATGGAATTTAAATTAACCAACAAATCTTCCATTACAAAGGATTATTGTACAATTTAGGTAACTAAAGGCTTTTGTTTTTTCTTCCATGAAAAAGAGAGACAATTCTGTTGATACAACAAATATCATGTTCATAACATCTGTACAAACTCTGAGGTAACAAATGAGAAGATCTGACAGATGCTGGAAGATCTATCATCAGGGGTTATTCACTTTATTCAACCACCAATTCACACATTTTGTATGTTCTTTTACTTTTCAATATAGTGTCGGATGAAAGGTTTGTGGGTTTTGTTTTCTTCTGAATTGTTTTTCCCCCTCTTTTTGAATTGTCCTCTTTGACAATTTTCCTTTTTCCTTTTCCTTTCCTTTGGTTCAGATGACTATAGAAAAAAGTAGCAGAACAGGCAGAAACAAGTGGGTGTGAGTTTAAAGCGGGGGGTGCCACTGTAAGACTGTGCAAAGTGCTCCTTCTCCTTCATAAAGTTCCTCTCTCCCCTGCACAAGTGCCTTTTTCTTAATCCTTGGAAATCAACCTTTTTTTGTGGACTCCCAAAATGATGTTAGAGCTTCTTTGGCAGTAGGCCTCTGATAACCAGAAGGCATTGATTTCAGAAGCTACAACATTAAAACAACTGTGGGTCATTCACAACGAAGTGACTGAGAAGTCAAATAAGCCTAAGTCATCAGAAAACCATATTATAGGGTGTGACTATCCATGGTAGAATTTCAGGATGAGGATCTACGGGACATTATTCATTTAGGTTGGGGTTTCTTAAACTTTTCCCATTTTCATGCCTTGTTGGTTGGTGGGGTGTGGCCTGAGGGCATTCACAGTGCAAAGTACACATACTGTGTGTTCAGAACCAAAGCTGCAGTAAAGTTGCGTGGTGATGCAGCACAGGTAAGCGCTGCCAGAAAAACCTTAGATTCATTACACGCTTGATTTTTAATTAATTTCTGGTCTTTGCGTGTTGAGAAACCTTTTATTATTGCCAAATTTTTCGCAACCCCATGAGGTCTCTATCCATAATTTAAGAAGCACTGAAGGTGATGATCAAAGATGCTCAGTTTCAACCTGGGTAGTCTTAGCTCCAAGTCGGCAAGATTAAACACTAAGGTTTAAGGACCAAGACATGTTCTAAACCTGTGATATGAACTGATGTTTCATCAAATAGAAGGCCAACCTCAACATATTTGGCCTAATAAGAATAATAAAGGAAATACTGAATTGGGAATCCATTAAAAAACATTAATTAAGCACCTACTATGTGTCAGAGACTGTGATGGGCAGGAAGAATATAAAGAAAAACAGGGGGAGGAGCCAAGATGGCGGAGTAGAAAGATTCACGTACGCTAGCTCCGAACCCACAGCCCATAAAATATCTGTAAAAAAGAACTCCCAACAAATTCTGGAGCAGCAGAAGCCACAGAACAATGGAGCGGACAAGATGTCTGTTCTAGAGGGACCTGAAAATCTGACGTGAAAGGTCCGTCATGCCCTGGACCCAGAGCCAAGCCCAGCCCTGCCTTGGCCGTGCAGCACCAAGAGGAGCTGATCTGAGCAGGCTTCAGGGACTGAATCTCCAGCGGCCACGCAGGTCCCTCCACCCACAGGTGCTGGGGGTGAGTGAAAGAGTCTTTTTGGCTTGCTGGGAGGGGAGCAGGGTATCTCCATGACTCAGGCCCCCTCGGGAGGCAGCAGCGGAGGCAGCAGCAGACTGGGGCTCCCAAAGCAGGCAGGAGCCTGGATCCATGGTTGAAGGTCTCTGCATAAACCCCCTGAGGGAACTGAGTCCCTGAGTGGTGGCCCTGCCCCTACCCGAGCACCTGAACTTAATCTCACACTCAAGAGCAGCCCTGCCCCTGCCCAAAGCCCTGAGGCTGGGAAGCAGCATTTGAATCTCAGACCCCAAGTGCTAGCTGGGAGGATCTGGAGGCCAAGTGGGTGTGAAGAGAATACTCAGAAGTTAAGTGACTGGCTGGGAAAATGCCCAGAAAAGGGAAAAAATATAAGACTATAGAAGGTTACTTTCTTGGTGAACAGGTATTTCCTCCCTTCCTTTCTGATGAGGAAGAACAATGCTTACCATCAGGCAAAGACATAGAAATCAAGGCCTCTGTATCCCAGCCCACCCAATGGGCTCAGGCCACAGAAGAGCTCAAAAAGGATTTTGAAAATCAAGTTAGAGAGGTGGAGGAAAAACTGGGAAGAGAAATGAGAGAGATGCAAGTAAAGCATGAAAAGCAGGTCAACACCTTGCTAAAGGAGACCCAAAAAAATGCTGAAGAAAATAACACCTTGAAAAATAGGTTAACTCAACTGGCAAAAGAGGTTCAAAAAGCCAATAAGGAGAAGAATGCTTTCAAAAGCAGAATTAGCTAAATGGAAAAGGAGGTTCAAAAACTCACTGAAGAAAATAGTTCTTTCAAAATTAGAATGGAACAGATGGAGGCTAATGACTTTATGAGAAACCAAGAAATCACAAAACAAAACCAAAAGAATGAAAACATGGAAGATAATGTGAAATATCTCATTGGAAAAACAACTGACCTGGAGAACGGATCCAGGAGAGACAATTTAAAAATTATGGGACTGCCTGAAAGCCATGATCAAAAAAAGAGCCTAGACATCATCTTTCATGAAATTATCAAGGAAAACTGCCCTGAGATTCTAGAACCAGAGGGCAAAATAAGTATTCAAGGAATCCACAGATCACCGTCTGAAAGAGATCCAAAAAGAGAAACTCCTAGGAACATTGTGGCCAAATTCCAGAGTTCCCTGGTCAAGGAGAAAATATTGCAAGCAGCTAGAAAGAAACAATTTAAGTATTATGGAAATACAATCAGGATAACACAAGATCTAGCAGCTTCTACATTAAGGGATTGAAGGGCATGGAATAGGATATTCCAGAAGTCAAAGGAACTAGGACTAAAACCAAGAATCACCTACCCAGCAAAACTGACTATAATACTTCAGGGGAAAAAATGGTCCTTCAATGAAATAGAGGACTTTCAAGCATTCTTGATGAAAAGACCAGAGCTGAAAAGAAAATTTGACTTTCAAACACAAGAATGAAGAGAAGCATGAAAAGGTGAACAAGAAAGAGAAGTCATAAGGGACTTACTAAAGTTGAACTGTTTATATTCCTACATAGAAAGACAATATTTGTAACTCTTGAAACTTTTCAGTATCTGGGTACTGGGTGGGATTACACACACACAGAGAGACAGAGTGCACAGAGTGAATTGAAGAGGATGGGATCATATCTTTAAAAAATGAAATTAAGCAGTGAGAGAGAAATATATTGGGAGGAGAAAGGGAGAGATGAAATGGGGCAAATTATCTCTCATAAAAGAGGCAAGCAAAAGACTTATTAGTGGAGGGAAAAAGAGGGGAGGTGAGAGAAAAACATGAAGTTTACTCTCATCACATTCCACTAAAGGAAGGAATAAAATGCACACTCATTTTGGTATGAAAATCTATCTTACAATACAGGAAAGTGAGGGAGAAGGGGATAAGCAGGGTGGGGGGATGATGGAAGGGAGGGCATTGGGAGGAGGGAGCAATTTGAGGTCAACACTCATGGGGAGGGACAGGATCAAAAGAGAAAATAGAAGCAATGGGGGGGCAGGATAGGATGGAGGGAAATATAGTTAGTCTTATACAACACGACTATTATCGAAGTTATTTGCAAAACTACACAGATATGGCCTATATTGAATTGCTTGCCTTCCAAAGGGAAGGGGTAGGGAGGGAGGGATGAAGAGAAGTTGGAACTCAAAGTTTTAGGAACAACTGTCCAGTACTGTTCTTGCTACTAGAAAATAAGAAATATAGGTAAAGGGGTATAGAAAGTTATTTGGCCCTACAGGACAAAAGAGAAGATGGGGACAAGGGCAGAGAGGAATGATAGAAGAGAGGGCAAATTAGTGACAGGGGCAATTAGAATGCTCAGTGTTTTGGGGTGGGGGGAGGGGACAAATGGAGAGAAAATTTGGAACCCAAAATTTTGTGAAAATGAATGTTAAAAGTTAAATAAATAAATTACAATAAAAGAAAAAAAGAAAAAGAAAAACAAAGAATCCTGGTCCTCAAAAACATACGTGGTATCGAAGGAATTCTATGAACAATTAAAATTAATATCCAAGTAACAAAGATCCAGGAAAATGAAACCAGAATACTGAGGGAGTAAAGATTCTTAAAATTCAGAATGGGATGAATTTAACATATAGGATTTGACTGAAGTCCTTGACTAGACTCCAAAAACAGCACATGGAAGGGAATTTAAAAAACACATAGTTATTGGTGCTCAGTGATCAAGCTGATACCTCACAATGATGCTTGCACAGATACACTTCTAGATATTTCCTCTAAATAAATTAATTCTTGTGATGATATGGTTTCCTAACGGAATTATTCAAGAATCTAAAAATTTGTTCAAAATTATGGTTAGGAAAAAAATTGACTTCTTATCAGGATGAAAATGCTTCAACTAGAATTTAGTCCAAAAAAAAGCACACTTAAAACAGGAACAAAAATTGAACAGACCTTGGGAAATGATTTTTATATGGAAAGAGTAGCAAACAGCAGTTTTGAAACAGTTAAAATTTTATTAAGCAAGGAACTGTGAACATTCATCCTCATTTAATGAAGCTCTCTCTAACTTAGAAACACATTTCCTGTTTCCAACCTTGCATATCCTATCCTCAATCTTATATGCTCCTCCTACACTCTAGTCTGAACTATATACTCACGGTCCAGTAACGTGGTCCACATTGGTGTCTATGTCCTAACCTGCTCGCCTTCCTTCATGAAGGAAGGACTCACACGTTAGTTAGCTTGCTCTTTCCTCCTAGTATCTAGCATTGTGCTTTACACACAGAAGCCTCTTCTTATTAAAGAGCAAATGAAGTTCTTCAAGAAATTCAAAAATAAATTAGAAAAATAACAGGAGAAAGGAAAATGGGCAGTGAACAAGCTAAAGAAGAGCCAAGGAAGCTTGAGTAAACAAATCCATTACTAGAAAGAAGGGTGAAGGAGGGAGAGAGAGGGAAAGAGAGAGAGAGAAAAAGACAGAGACGGAGGGGAGAGAAAGAGGGAGAGAGAGACAGAGAGAGAGAGACAGAGAGAGAAATTGAGAGACATAAGTTGGAGTGAGAGTGGTGGGAACAGATAAAAATGCAGAGGAAAAGTAATATGAAAATGAGTAAAGAGGAGAAACGAAACAAAAAAATCAGACCACTGAACTATGAATCTGGAAACTTCAGATCTAATCTCATGATAAACTAGTGATAAACTAGATACTATTCTAGATCTTCCCATTAACACTGTATGGTCACGAATAAGTTTCTCATGCCCTTTGGGCCTCAGTTGCCTGCTGCTTAAGATGAGGGGATCTGAACCAGATAACCATTCTAGCTCTAACATGCAGTGATTCTGGAAGTCTGGGCAGGTGCTCCTTTTGATACAAACATTCTAACCCTAACCCTGTGTGTAAATCTACATAAGCAAACAACTAGAAATAGGACAGAAAAGAAATAGCAGTGTAGAAGATGGGTATGAAATGACCATGAGAAAGACACACAACAACAGACAAGTGGAAAGAGGTATGTGGCTAGCTTGAGCCATTTCATCGAGCCAAGTGTCTCAACAATGTTCTGTCTTTCTTCTCCCCAACTGGGCACTCCATTTCCATGTGTGATCATCATATAATACAGAATGCTCTGCTAATTCTACCTTCAACCAGCCTGTCTCTAGTCAGAGTGAGAAGCAGCCTTTAGTCTCTTGTTCAACACATCAGAAAAGTTGAATCTGCCCTTTTAGCAATAACAGAATAGCAGATTTCCTGCTAAGGAGAGCAGGGAGAAAGAGGCAGTCAAAGGAATCGAATGAAAAAATATTCTCTTGCCTCAGATGCTTAAAACAATTGATAAACACTTGCAAATTTCAGTTTAAAGTACTGCAAAATAAGTCTGTCTACCTGAGAGATATGCTCAAGACTTTAAGCCAGTCAGATTTCTCAGTATTGGGGGGAGGGGAGAAGGGAGACAGGTACTTTCTAAGCACTTAGTTGACCTATATTATTTTTGCATTTTGGCACTCTGCCAGACAATGTGAACTATCAGCAAGCATTTATGATATTGGATACCTACTACATACCAATTGCTAAGGGTATAAAGACAACCAAAAACTCAACAGTCCTTGCCCTTAAGTATCAGTAAGGAGCTGACATCCTAGACCAGGGTAGGAGGGAGAGGTAAATATGCAGAGAGATTAATAATATATATGAAGCAATTTGAAGCTAAGTTCAGATGGGGAAGCACTGGTACCTGGAGGGATCTTGGATCATCCCTCATACTCCTCCAAGGGAGCTATGGAGGAAGATAGGGATTCTGGGGGGTGAAGGCAGGGAAGAAGTGTATCCCAAGGATAGCGGGCAGCTTTTTATAAAGCCATGAGGTGGATAATGGACATTGTAAGGAGCAACAAGTCAGCTAGTTTGGCTGGATTACAGGGTATGTGTAGAGGAGCAATATGTTAAACTGCAGAAAGGAAGGCTGGATGCACATTGTGAAGGATTTTAAATGGCGGAGCAGCTATTTCATTTCATTCTAGAAGTAATGGAAAACCACTGGCATTTTGAATACGCAAAATATAAATAAATGAAAAAATATGCAAACACTCCATAATGAATAACAACAATTTCAAATATCATTAAAGTGAATACCTGAGAGTCTTAGATCTGCAATGCCATGTAATAAATAACTAAGGCCTATAGTCTCGAGTCTACCCTTGGACCCAGTATTGAATCCCAAGGACACAGCTTTAGGTTCCGGAGGTTCTGTAGGCCTTTACAAACATTCTTATCTCAGTTGTATGTTGTTTCTGTAATTGGCAGAGAGGAGATTCTCTGACAGTGTAAGTGAGCAAGGCCAGAATGAAGGCGAGTATAGAACTGCAGTAGGATAACCAGACTTCTAAAAATATGAAGCACATGAGAAAAATCAATATAAGGAAATAAACTAGTGACCAAGAGAAAAATCTTTGCACCAAATTTCATTAAGAATAATCTTATGTTTCAGGAAACATAAAGATACATGGCCAGAAGCCAATCCCCAATAGATAAGTGGTCAAAGAGTATGGATAGTTTTTAAAGACACATAAGTTATTAGCAACCATATGAAAACAAGCTCTAAATCACTAATCGGAGAAATGCAAATTGATATAACTCTTAGGTTTTACTTTATGCATAGCAAACTGGCTAAGACAACCAAAACCAAAAAGTCAGGGTTTTCGGGGGGGGGGGGGGTAGGGTTTGGGGGGTAGGAGAGACTTGCTGAGGAAAAACAGACAGACACATTACTGATGGAGTTGTGAAGTGATCCGACTGTTCTAGAAAACTATCTGGAATTATGGCAGAAAAATGATTAAACTTTTCATATATTTTGGGTCAGCAAATCCCACACTACTGGACATATGGCCCAAGGGGTTCAAAGACTGAAAGAAAAACCCCACATATGCCAAAATAGTCACAGCAGCACTCTCTGCGATAACAAATAATGGGAAATAAAATGGGTGGTTGCTATTTGGGGAACAAAGGGCTGGACATGAATGTAATGAAACATCTTTGTGCAATAAGGAATAATGAACATGAGGAATCTGGGAAAACCTGGGAAGATTTTCATGAACTGATGCACAGTGAAATAAAAAGAATCAAGTTAACGATATGTGGCAACAATGATATAATAAAAAGAACACCCAAAGAAGCCAAAGTGATTGGCCAAAAGAGCCAGTCATACCTCCTCTCCTCTTAGTGGAGGGGTGGGGGACTATAAGGGCAAAACATACATTGTCAGACACAATCACGTTACTGATTCTTTTTGGATTACTGTTTTTCCTTTGCTATCATGGAGGGTTCAATGTGGATGAGAAATATTTAGGAATAACTTGTGTAAAAAGAAATAAAACTTATTAAGTTAAAAAATAAAATTGGTCACACAAATTGTTCATGTGCCTGACAGTTACATGCAAGTTTGTAAATGAGATCAGAAAAGAGTAATAGGGAAACAAATGACAAGTAAGTGACTGATTCTGGCCTCTCAGCAATGGGAATTGTATATACCAGAAAAAATTGGTTCTGTATGTTACAGATTCTTCCTGAGCCTCCTTGGAGCTGCTCATGAGGCATTTAGGAATAAGTATGGCCCTTAGGCATAGATGTTTCAATGTGCATTATTTTAAATTTGGCAATGACTCAGGATACAGTGGATTACCTTGGCATCTTTGGTGTCCAACCAAGCTCTAAGCACTCCATATCTCCTGCTTTCAGCTGCCTTTATGGTCGCTGGAATAAACTGTTCTCATCTGCCCATTCCACCAGGGGAAGTCTTCACATGCTTGGGACAGACACTCCCCTAACTCAGCCAGTGAGTTTGAGACCCGTTGGTTACCCTCAACCTGGTTTGGTCCGTCTGCCAAAACTGTTTACTGGGGTATGGTTGCTGCACATGCTGCAGCTTCTTGGAGCCAAAGGCAAGAGTTGGGTGGAACAGGTGGGTACCAAAGGTAGAAAGCAGCCCTGAAAAAGGCTCAGCAGCCATCACACCAAAGGTTCTGGTCCTCTCTGAACACACTCTACACCTTTCTTTTGTACGTTTTAGGGCACAAAATGTATCTTGTAAATTTTTAAACCAATATGTCAATTTTATCTTACATCATAAAATGTTTTTTATAAAGAAAGTCCAAGTATAAGAGTTTTCTGAAAAGGGCCATGTTTTTTCCTTCAAAAAATACCAGTCCCTGGACTAGAAACTAGTTTACTGGAAATTAATAAAAATCTTTTAAAGTTATTAGAGTATACAAAATTATTGGAAAATGTACAAAACAGCTTAAATAGTTATAACACAGAACCTTCAATTCAACAAGATACTTAAGTGCCATACAATCTGATAACTTTTCTTTATAATCCCCCTAAAATAGTCATCTGAAATATGTGTCACTTGCTGCTTAACAGGACAATAGCAATGTTAACTGTGAAGCCACTCCTAACAGCCACTGACATAGTAATGAAAATCTTTTAACAAATATTCTAAAAATTAATCAGTCCATCCCACTACCACCATCTCAACTAAGCAAATTTTAAAACAAACAAACCCAGAAAAAATGAGTCCCTCAATACACAATGACACAGTCTGGCAAAACAAATCTCCACATAAGTCATGTTGGAAAACATGTTCCTTTCTGCATTTTCACTTCATCACCTCACTGGCAGGAGGCGAGCACTCTGTTTTTTCTTTGCTCTTCCAGACTCAGTGATTAACATTGCACTGAATAGAGTTCTAAAGTCTTTCAAAGTTTTTTTTTCTCTATAATGTTGTCTTTACATAAATTGTTCACCTAGTTCTGTTCATATGGCTCTGGCTCTGCATCAGTTACCAAAGATCTTCCCAGTTTCCTCGGAAGCTGTCCAGTTCATCATTTCTTATGGCATAATAATATTCTGTAACATTCTTATACCATAATTTGTTTAGTCATTCCCCAAAAGGAAGAAATTCCATTACTTTCCAATTTGTGTCTATCATGAAGAGCTGCTATAAATAAATTTTGTATATATAGAATCTTTTCTGCTTTCTCAAGGTCTAAATCTGGTAACTGGGTCAAAGGGTATATATAGTTTGGTAATTTTCTGGGCCTGGTTCTAAATTGCTTTCCAGAATGGTGGGATCAATTCACAGCTCCACCAATAGTATATTTACTTGGTTTCTCACAGCCCCTCCAACATTTGTCATTTAATATTTTGTCATCTTGACCAGTCTGGTAATTATGAAGCAGAATTCGCATTTTTCTACTTGTTAGTGCTGTGGAGAATTTTTTTCATATGATTGATTATTGATAGCTTAGATTTATTCCCTTGAAAACTGCCTTTTTATATCCTTTTACCATTTATCTGATAGCTCTTAGTCTTATACATTTGAATCAGTTCCTTTTGTATGTATATGTATATATGTATAAATACACACACACACATACATACATCTCAGAACTTAGATCTTTGGTCTAAAATCACAAAGTAGCCCTGGGAATTAATGAGTATGAAAAACTCAAAGCAATACAGCAAGAGTTCATAGGAAGGGGTGAAACAAAACAAGCAGAAGCAAGAGAATGATGCATGCAATGCATGTGCTTGGCAAACTAAACTACTCTAGGTCATCCAAACTCAGAATAATCACAATTACCAACTGAAATTCATTTCTTTCCTCTAACAGAGATGCTATATAGGAACACAGGGACAAAATACTGCATATCCAGTTAGATGGTCATTTCTTTTTGGTCAGTTTTGGTTACCTGTTACAGGTCACAAAGGAAGGTAGGGCACATTTGGAAAGGGCTATGGCATTAAAAAGAAGGTATCAACCAAACTCTTTTGGGAAAAAAAACCCTAGATTAATACTTCATTTAGTCTATCTCAGACAATGTCACAATCTTATTTTCAAGGATTCATAACTTAGTTGGAAAAGCAAATGTAATAGAAATACTAACAATATAAAGAAGTGCAAATTATGTTCAGAGTTTTTAAAAAGATAGGCTTATTTCTCTCATTTCAACTCTAAACTTGCCTGCAAGCCTGATAACTGTTGTAAAAGAATTTATCCTCAGATAAGAGGGAAGCATAGTTTATGACAACAATCTACCTAAAAACTCATTAAAGTCTTTTCTCTTGGAGTGACATGCATTATCAGCAGAGATTAATCTGATGAGTCTTTAGGTGAGCTCCATTTTTAAAAATGCAATAACAGAGGGCTTTGTTGTCATCTGATGAAAATCAATTAGAGTAGGTAAGGCCACAAGGAAAACTAACATCACTCATCACCAGCCCCCCGGCAGCTGAAATGATTTGTCTTCCAAGCTTGGGTGATCAGGAGCTGTAGTAATATTGCAGGGAAATTAATTTAGTTTCTATATTCTGAACCCACTTTCCTTGTTCTGGAGGACCTATACACAAATTACTTTTAATCAAGGTTGATATGTTATTAATACCAAGGAGGATCTTTGAAGAATCATTTTTTTAATCGACTTGAGCATTTTTCACCTGTGTTCAGTGTGTAAATAAAGGAAGGTTACTTCTATTATCCTTACTTTCCAGATTCTTTGTCCACTACAAGGCACTGTACTGCATGGCTAAGACAATAGGTTCCACCAAATACCGCACACATCCTGCAAATGGAATTGGGGAAAAAACAAACAAAAATACATTAGACTGGTTGGTACTTTGCAAGACAAATGAGCTTACCTGGTATTTCTTTTTATATTATTTTATACTCTCTAATCTGTTTCATGGAAGAATAAGCTAACTGTTTTTCTCTTAATCATAGCAGTATAAATCTCTCAAAGAGAGACCAGCTGACATCCTTTGGAAAAGAATGCTATTTTGCCCTGGTGTAGATGCTACAGTTGACCTTAGTCTGTTTATAGGCCTGGAATTGTGATAATACCCAAAGTCTCTCTAATCACAAGTCAGGCTTTTCTACAAAGGAGCCTTGACCATCAGCTACTGACTGCTGAGTTTAATGTCTGTCCAGAACAAGCAGAGCTCTATATAGGCAGGCACCTCAATATCTGACAGAATGGAAAACCAACCAAAGTGAGCCACAGAGATGTCGGGAGGTTGGCCAAGTAGCAGAGTATGGAAATCCATCAGATTGGGGCGAGGGGAAAAACTCTGGCAGAGTTGAGGACACGGGTAACTACGACAACTAAGCTGTGGGAAAGAAAGAATGGGAGGGGCAATATATGACAATTGAGGCAATAGATTTCCAGACAGGTCTTTAATCATCATAAGTTCAACCTTTCTAGTGGATACCAATATGCTATGAGGGTAAGGGATTTTTTCACTCTGTGATTCAGAATCTGTAAGACAAAGGCTTAATGTTACCACAAGGTTTGCAAATGCACATTTTGGAATGTTACAACAGGTAAATTAGAACAAACATGCAAAGTCCCACTTGCCTGTTCACCCACAAGAGACAAGAATTTTTGCTCAAGACATCACCTAGGAGTTCTCCCTTTCTCTAGGCCGCTGAGAAGTAGAGAAGATATGACATAGAGAAGGCTGATGCAACAGTGGCCCCCTTCACCCTCCACCAACATTGGTGAACCTGTTGATGTCAACAGAGTCCATGTGCACATGAGAAAATATTAAAGGCATGAATTCAATTTAAATTAAATTAAAAGGTTGAACTATGTAAGTCCAAAGAGGTGTAGGAAATTTGTACCAGGAACTCTATGTTTAGCCATTCCTTTTTCAGTCTCATTATCATCATTATTGCTGATAACTGAAAACTTCATAGAGCACTTAAAAGTTTTCAAAACATTTGCAAAAACAATCCCATTAGACTCTCAAAACAACTCTGGGGCTTAAGTAGTGCAAGTATTAAAACCCAAAACTTAAAGGTGAGGAAATAGGCTAAAATGAGGTAAATGAACTCAGCTTTCCTAACTCCTCTCTCTATTGTATCCTTTTATTTCACTGGAAAGGGAGGAGGAGGATTACTAAACCCCTGCTCACCAGCTTGTCTGGAGAACAGAGCTGCAATCACTGAAGCATTATGGTCCAATCAGGTCATGGCTATGCACAACATCAGAGGCAGGGCAACCTCCAAGTACCCCGCACTGGCAAAAGTTTTTGTGAGAAATTAGTGATAAAATGAAGATTTGTGAATTCCAAAGCTCAGTCCCAGTAAACTGTTGTACAATATTCAAGTATAAAAAGAATGCTATAGAATATTGTGGCATGTCAGGAGCAGAAGAAATCTGCTTGGTACTAATACTAAAAGTAATTTCTTCATAAGAGCTTCCTCCAGAAAATTGTCTCTGCATTACAATATTTATAAACAATGCTGCTTAACTTAGCACAAAAAAGTTACCAAAACAAACTTCCATAAATTTCAGTACATTAAAAATTAATGCATTTGAAGGAGCTAAATAAAGCCTTGAGGGGTAAGGGATGTGCTTTTAATTTCAAACTGACGTAAAGGCATACAGAGCTGTTTATTTTAGCAAAATGCCATCAAAACAACAAATCCTGGTTTTTAGAATATAATCTTTTTGCTGGCAGTAGGCACCCTCCATGTAGAGGACATGCCACAAGGATGTGGAGAAGGTTGAGCCTTGGACTGTCACTCTTGTGGCCAAAGAAATGGCATATGGGAAGGACTAAGCTTGAACAAAAAACATCACCATCACACAATAAGCCAATCAGATGTCACCCTGACCTGGAAAATGGGAAGCATCTAAAACTGTTTTGCTCAGGACCACGTCAAGATGTTGTCACCTGGAAAGTTGTGTTTTCATAGCCACCTGACCACTGGAAAGGATCTACATGGTTCACAGTGGAAATATTTCCATTCTGCTCCTCTCACAGGCTCACTGATGCAGGTACCCTGGATCTCAGGGACTGAAAATACCAGTTAATAGGGCAGAAGGTACAAAGGGTGGCCACTGCTAAGTCTTCCATGAGCTACCTATACCCATAATGTCTATAATTCCCCGTGTACAAAGTCCTTTTTTTTTGCAAAAAAAAAAAATAATAATAACATGGGATCATTTTCATAATACAATCATTTCAGTGACAGTGGGTACCATTTCAGCACATTTTCCTCCTACTTGACTACTTCTAAGTCACTTTTGTTGGCTCATTATCCATTTCCCATCCCCTGACTTGTGAGTTCAGGGCTCTGACCTAAGCTCTCTTCTCAGTCTATACTCTGCCACTTGGTAACCTCATCAGCTTCCAATGGTTAAATTAACATCTCTAACAGATGACTCCCTGATTTATACAGACAGCCCAAGTCTCTCTCCTGAACTCAGTCCCACAATACCAACCACTTACTGGAATTTCCAACTGGACACCCCAATTGACACCTCAAACCCAACATGTCCAAATCTGAACTCAATATCTTTTCCAAAAAAGACACCCTTTGTCCAAACTTCCTAATTTCACTTGAAGGTACTATTATTATTATACATTAAATTTGTGCATTATACTTGATTTTTCATGTTCCTTCAACCTATCTCAACCTCAATCTCCAATGAACTGCCAAATGTTGATGTTTCTACCTCCATCTTCTCTCTAATCACATGGCCATCATTCTGGCCTGCTGAATATCTCACCTAGACTATTGAAATTACCTACTCTCTCTGATTTAGTCTTTTTCTTCTCCAATCTAATCACCATAATTTTCCACACTGATTTCTTAAAATCAAATTAATCAAGTCACTCCCCTATTCAAATGCTGGTGGGTTCCTATTGCCCCTAGGATTAAATATAAGCTCTTCTGCTGGGTTTTTAAAGCCTTTCATAACCTGTTCCCAACTTACCTTTCCAAGCCCCATTCCACACTCTACAGGTCAGTCAAAGGGACCTTGCTATTCCTCACTTATTAGTTGCAGCTCTGTACTTGCTGTTCCCATGCCTGGAATGTACTCCTCAGCCTCTTAAATTCCCTTGGTTTCCTTCAAAATTCTATACCATAGTCATGTGAGGCCTTTCTGATGACCCCAGTCACTAGTGCCCCACCACATACATTTACTTTGCATAAACTTATTTATGTACACTAGAATCCAAGCTTCTTGAGGAAAGGGACTATAGCAATCTTATCTTTGTATCCCCAGAAACTATCACAGTGCCAGGCATGTAGCAGGCACCTTATAAATGCTGACTGACTGATTGATCTTTGCTACCACCTGACAGCAAAAATATCTGAGAATGAAGTGTGTGTGTGTGTGAGAGAGAGAGAGAGAGAGAGAGACAGAGAGAGAGAGAGACAGAGACAGAGAGAGAGAGAGAGAGAGAGAATGAGACAGAGACAGAGACAGAGAGAGAGACAGAGAGAGAGACAGAGAGAGAGAGAGACAGAGACAGAGAGAGAGAGAGAGAGAGAGAGAGAGAGAGAGAGAATGTGAGATTGCACTAAGAAGGTTGTAACATCAAATCCAACGTCAATCATTTATACGTGTTGAGCATGGCTTGGAAAGAACTGCTGGTTACACATCAATCTTTACAGAGACATTCACACAGAAATAATGATCATTGTGTATATGTCCCTTGAATCATGAAGGACAGTAAGAATCGAGTAGGATAGCTGCTCTCCTCCAAGCAGAATGGCATGAATTACTGCAGAGAAAATAAAATGGGTCCTTTGTACTTACATAACTTCCAAAAAAAGAAAAATGTTGTATGTGAACATATGATACATGGAATGACTCATATCACTTTAGGATGTCTCCTCCAAGACAGAAGTAACCATGTGTATGCTATTCAAAAAATACCTTAGCATAATATAAACACTCAAGTGACAAACCACCATCACCTAAGGAAGTCAAATTCTTGGTACATAAATCTTTTTATTTGAAAAAAAAAGGTGATCTCAAAGGATATGCTTATAATAGAAATATTTTAAAGAGTCAACAATACAAATGCTTGGATCTAGCTGTTGATTATTCAATTTAAAAAGCATTCACTTAGTTCTTACTATGTGCCAACCACAAGGCGGGTTGGCAAACACTCCCTGCCCTCCAAGAACTTATATTCTACTGATAGGAACAACATGCATACAGGTATGTAAATACAAAATATATTTTAAAAATACAAAGTCATTTGAGGAGAGAAAGCACTACCACATAGGTGGGGTGAGAGAAGGCTTAGAGATAAGAGAAGGAATGTCTTGTACAAGAAACAGCAAGTAGGCTAGCACAGCTGTACAATGTACAATGCATAGAGGAGAGTAATGATGTGTAAGAAGAATGTAAAGGTAGGAAGGGGCCAAACTGTGAAAGTTTTAAATGCCAAAAGACATTACATTTGATCCTAGAGATAAGAGGAAACCACTTTTGCAGTTACATGGAGGATAGATTGGAGTGGGATAAAGATTTGAGGCAGGGAAATTTATCAGAAGGTTACTGAAATAATCCAAGAGAAGCACGATGGGGGCATGACTTAGGATGATGGTTTTGTGAACAGAGAGATGGGGAAGTATTTAAGAGATGTTGTAGATAGAGAAATTTTAAGATTTGGTAACCTGGTACACATGGAGTGAGTAAAAGTGAGGAATCAGGAATGACATCAAGGTTGTCAACTTGGATGACTAAAAAGATGGTACTGCCTTCACCCTACAAATTGGGTTAAATTTAGCAAAATGTTTTTTCTACGGCAGTAAATTAAAGGCTAATGTCCTGAAAGTTAATGTTCTCCCACAAATGTACAATTAACCCTAAACTACTATTAAGAAGTCTTCTGAAATCCCAGCTCTGCTGCATCCCAATTCTCTGAGGCAGGAGCTGTGTAGGCAATCCCAAGATTATCAATTATCAATCCTAAAATCCTGATAAAGCTGGTCCTGTTTCCTTATCCCACTTCTGGCAAGGGAGTATAGGTCTATAGGAGAATGAAGGGCAAGACTGAGCCAAAAGAACAGCAAGTAAAGGATTATTGGTGACCATGGATAGAACAGTGGCACTTAAGAAGCACAGTTGGAATTAAAACTGCAAAAGACAAATAAGTGAATGTATGGTGAGAAAATGGTGAGTATATATGATTCTTTCTATTAGTTTGGTAATGAAATGGATAGGGAATATAGGACAATAACTTGAGAGGATGTCAGAGTCAAATAAAGGTGTTTTTTTTTTAAACAAATGAGGCACACATACATTTTTGTACAAGCAACAGAGAAGGAATTCAAGATGGGATGAGTTTCTAAAAGGAATGAGATCCAGGACACAGATAAAGGAGGTGACCCAGGCAAAGAAAAGGGATAATTCTTCCTAAGAGACAGGAATAAAGGGAAAAAAATATGAGTAAAGATGTAGAGGGGTTTTGAGATGTGGCATGAAGGGAAAAGGAAGCTCACAGTAGACAAGTTTTTCAGTAAAGTAAGATAAAGGGAAAATTGCTAAGAGAGAGAAGGAGATAGAGAAAGGAATGGTGGCTAGGGGATCCATTCAAAGGTTTAGAACATCTCCTAAAGGCAGTAGGATGGTCAGTGAAGTAGAATAAAATTTTACCATGCAGCAGCGAGTGCCTGATTGACACTATAAAACATGAGTCTGTAAAAGATCTAGTTGAAACAGTGGTAATGATTTCCTCAAGTGGCATTCAGCAGGTTGAGTGTACAATCGAAGAGGTCAAATGGCAGGGTGATCTGGAGTTTAGTATTGGCAGAAAGAAAATGGTGCTGGGACAAGGCAATCAAGGGTAGAGGAGACTGTACAGTTCAATTGGGCAATGACAAGGTCAAGAATTCGAAGGGAGAAAAGGTACACCAAAGCAGGGATGAGGTAGAAGGATAAAAGATTGTGATCAGAGAGAGAAATTTCTGAATTCAAAATCAAGGAGGTGGTACAATTACGAGTGATGGTGACACTGATGGTATTATAATTTCTATGAGTGACTAATGTAGAATAAAACTATAGGTCACAGGAACTGAGGAGACAGATGAACTGGAATGCTATGGAATCTTGAAGGGACATCAGTATATATGCTTAGATTTCTAAGTATAAGAGCAAGGGCTGAGTTGGAGAGCAAGGCTGTAAGTCAACTACTAAAGCACTTAAGAAAGGATATAAATTATCAGAAGACTGGTAGATCATGGCAAGAAGGAATTAGATTACATAATAGAGAAAGATGATATGAACCAGAAAGGAGAGATTGCTGAATGACAGTGGCAGAAGAAAGGTCTGGACGTGAAAATGGAGAGCAAGGGGTATGTCCCCTGCCCATCCTAGACCAACATGCCAGGGGACAGAAAAGAAGGATCACCCAGGACTGAAGAGGATGGACAGTGATGCAGGCATCTGGCAATAGCCAGCTTTCAATAAATACAAGAGGCCTTAAGTACTGAGGGTAAGTGACTAGAACAATGGCACCCAGCTAGATGTGGGACATGCATGACCTCAAAACTATCAGTGTCAACTTCTCCACTACATCCCAATCAGGGCATTCCTACAGCTATGTGTGAGGTATAAATGCCTATACTAAAGATCACGGTAGGTTCAAAACAATGCTCCTAACCCATCACCTTACAAGCTTATAGTTCACATTTGAAATCTTCTCAAGAGGCATTACATATATTCATGCCAAAATTCATTTCTCACAGTTACCCATTCCTGTGAGAAATGTCTCTGCAATTTAACTTAGCTTGTCTTCTTACTATCAGGAAGTCCTTAACATTCAATACCAACTTGGAGATTCCACTGTGCAGTGCCTCTTGCACACAGTAGGCCTCCATATAAATATACTGAATTGATTCTGTTCCATTTATAAAAAATATTAATTAACATCTAGAATTTATTCCTGGTGGGATCCCATTTTTCAAACTTATCTTTCCAGATAACAGTTCAATTGTAACAATTCTATTTCTGTGTTCATGGTAGTTCTCTATTCAAGGCAAAATATTACTTTCAGATTCATAGTTAACATTTGTTTCTTTAAGATGCTTTCTGTATAAAATTTGGTTAAAAAAATGAAACTTTTTGAAAAACACAATAATATCTATGCTACATCTTGGTCCACACATCCTCCTGTTTTGTTTTGTTTTTTCTTTTTAAGTTAGAACTTGACAAATATATACAGTTAAATACACAAAAACAAAAATGAGGATTATTTATGCAATTGTGAACATCTGTTATGTACAGTAAGAGGGAAGAGGAAGAGGAGGAGAAGAGTTGACATTTACATAGAGCCTTAAGATTTGCAAAGTGCTTTACAAATATTAATTCATTTTATCTTCACAACAAGCCTAGAAAGCAGGTGTTCTTATTACCCTTATTTTACAGATGAGGAAATTGAAGCAGACTTTAATTCAAGTTCAGTGACTTGTCCAGGGTCTCACTGCTAATAAGTGACTGTAGCCAAATTGGAACTCAAATCTCCCTGACTCCAGACCCAGCACTCTATTCATTGTAACAACCTAGCTGCCTCAGTTTTTCAAACTGTATACTAAATACAAAATCACTGTTTACTGATGTTCCTCTATGAATTTTTTTGCTTTCCTCTGCATTTTTTTCACTTTTTATTGAAACTCTTTTCTGTCTTTTTTATTTGTACATCACTACTAATATCCTCTAACTGCTGCCTTTTCCTCCCTCATAGCAGACATAGAGTAAAGCAGAACCAACAGCCAGACCATGTCTAACTCTGCACCTCGTCTATTGCCTCTCAGCCAAGAAGCAGAAAGCTCATGTCACCAGCAGTGTTTAAAAGCATGTTTGGCTCTTGCTCCAATCAGAGCATTCTCCCATTTCACCTCTACCTCCTTGAACACTTTGGAACCCTCAAAACTCTGCTCAGCCTCTAGATTCTGATAATATGTTAGCATTCTCTCTGGCATAAGTTTTCCTGTATTTATTTTGGACTGCAAGCTTGATGAGTCAACAGTGTCATACAGAAGCTTCCTTGAAAAGCAAAATGTTCAGGACTAAGTGAATGACAGTCTCGTTGTAGTTTGTCCTACTCAGACCTTATCTGGAATATTGTCATTTTAGTAAAGACTTTGAGAAGCTAGAGAATATCCAGATAAGGGTGACTAAGACAGTGAAAAAGCTAAAGAGTAGATCGTATGAATATTGGCAAAGCCATAGGGGATGTTCAGCCTAGAGGAAAGGAAGGTTTGTGAGGATGGGGAAAAGACTGATATTGGTCTCCAAATACCTGAAGTGCTGGCACATAGAGGAGGATTTGATTCGTCCTAGTCAGTCCCAGAGGACAGAAATAGGAGCAATGGGTAGAAAACACAAAGGGGCAAATTTTGACTTGATGTAAAGAACAACCACTTAACCATTAGAGCTCTCCAAAGGCTGAATGGGCAGACATAAGAGAAGTCTCACACACACACAAACACAAACACACACACACATATCCACTGAAGTCTTCAAGCAAAGGCTGAATTGACTATTTATTGTGCATGTTGTAGAGGGGATTTTTGCTAAGGTATGGCTTGGATCATCGGGGCAGCTATGTGGGTCAGTGAATATAGTGCTGGGCCTGGAGTTAGGAAGTGTGAGCTCAAATCCAGCCTCAGACACTTACCAGCTGTGTGGCCCTGGGCAATTCACTTAATCCTTTTTGCCTCAGTTTCCTCATCTGTAAAATGAACTGGAGAAAAAAGAGGCAAATGGGGTCATGGAAAGTTGAACACAACTAAAAAACCACTGAATGATAACAATATGGGTTGGACCTGATGTGCCCAGAGAGTCCTTTCTAAGTCAGATTTCTGAAATCCTAAGAGAAGGAAAATGACTTTGCTGTATCTGATGTGGTAGGTCCTAGAGGTTCTTGGGTACCAGCAACAGGACAGTTCAGCAAAAGAGATTACTGCAGTTCAGGTCACAGGCAATGTGATCAGGGACTTGCACTAAAGCAGTTCAAAGGGAACTAAAAGATCTAATATGAATGACACTTTAAATAAACAAAAAAAAAGAACATGGTGATAAATAAAATGTGATTTTAAAAAAAAAAGGAGAAACAAAGATGACTGATCTAAACAACAGCTGTATGGCCTCCAGCTATGGAGGCGGGAGACTTTCACAGCAAGTATATGCCTGAATCACTGAAGTGAAAAACCGAAGGCACCTGCTATGTCATCATCAGTGGTGACATTTGCTGGACCATAATGGCGGCTTATTATTAGTTTGGGTTAATGGTGGAATGTTTCTGAGAATATCTATAATAAGTTTAAGAGTTGTTACTTTCTACTTAAGTGGCCACAAGCCAATCTGTGGTCTCCCCACTCAGAAACTGCTGGGTCACACTCATATTTTCCTTGATATGACCTTTTATGGCTTACGTTACTAAACTCACATAACAGTGCTGTCATGCATACAAAATAAGAGACACAGATGACTACAAAAGAGAAAATGTTTCAGAAAGGCAAAGCAAGTGTGAGGTTGGTAAAACTCTAAAGTGTAAATTCATTTTAACAGGTGGGAAGGAAAAAAGAAGCAACAAATGGCTAGATCAAAGAATTATTTATGGGTTTTCATTTTGAATGAAGTGTAAGCAGCAATAGCAATAATCAGGAATTATTTGTAAATTTATAGGTCTTTTAGGCTCTCATTTGATATGTATAGCTATCTCCAAGAAATATATCCTGGATAAATGAAGAGGCACACTCCCCAATTTACATCCTACTTACTTAGAATAAATACTCAAGTGTTTGGTGCTTCCCCCAGTCAATGTTTCACTCACTCAAAGATGTTTTCCAAACCTGTCAGAAGGTTTGAGGGGTTGTAGAAATGAAGATAGAATTTCTGGCAGAAAGCAAGGTTGGTCTCTACACGAAGCAAATACTGGGGTTCTAAGTGGAGAGGGAAGAAACACCTTTTTTTCACTTGGGAAGAAGTTTGTAATGGAATACTATTGTGCTATAAGAAATGATGAACAGGAAGACTTCAGAAAGGCCTAGAAGGACTTATATGAACTGATGCTGAGTAAAAGGAGCAGAACCAGGAGAACTTTGTACACAGCAAGAACCACAGTGTGCGAGGAATTTTTCTGGTAGACTTAGCCCTTCACAGCAATGCAAGGACCTAAAAAGTTCTTAATGGACTCTTGAGGCAAAACGTCTTCCACATCCAGAGAGAGAACCATGGAACTGGATCGCAGAATGAAGCAGACCATTTTTTCTTGCGTTCTGTTTTCTTTTTTTTTTGTTTTATGGTTTCTCCCATTCATTTTAATTCTTCTATGCAACATGACTAAGGTGAAAATGTATTTAGTGCGAATGTATGTGTAGAACCCATATAAGATTGCACGTTGTCTTGGGGAGGGAGGGGGAAAAAATCTAAGATTTATGGAAGTGATTGTAGAAAACTGAACACAAATAAAATAACTTTTTGAAAAAACAAGCTTGTAAAGTAAATGAGAAAATGAAAATTCACCTTTTTATTCCTAAGATGTGAAAGAAGGAAATATGTTTCATTAAGTAGCAATTTAAAAACACTAATTTTTTAATAATTTGCTTTTGTTTTCTAGATGAATTTTTTTATCTTAAAATAAACTGGCTAGACTCAGGAGTCAGAAGACTTGAGTACAAATCCTACCTCAGATGGTACTAGCTGAGTGACCTCAGTTATGTCTCTTAACTCTCTCAGATCCAGTACCCTTCTCTGGGAGATGAGACACACTTAGTCACAGGGATATTGTGATGATCAAGTGAGATAATGTCAAAAAGCAGTATGAAGAAGGGAGCAATTACGAGGTGCAGAGTGCTTGCGACTGGCAAGGTGCCAAAAGAGCTGATTTTCAAGTTTTTTCAAGCCCTGCAACAGAATGGCCAAGACTTCCACCACTCTCTTGCATCCAGCCAAAAAAAAGTAAAATACAAGAGTAAATATTCCTCAATATGTCATGGTGTATTTTTCACTTAAAACAACAAAGCAAGGATTATCTGGTTCCTAAAGAAGGATGCCAAACAGTTCTTAAAGCTATGTTAAATGTTAGAAATATTTCTGGTTCTATTTCAAAGTTTTACACTATAAAATTCTGCCATCTCAACTGTGATACGCTCAGGCAAAATTCACCACATCAGCCTAACTCCCACAGCAGAGCCAAATGCCTTGATATATCTGGAATACAACATAAGTCTTTGATACCATTAACCACAAAAGAAAGACGCTTAACCAAATATTACTCTAATTAACTGGCTGCTGCCTGCAACAGTGATTCAGGTTTTGCTGAAAGATAGCACTAACTGTGGACTGAAGTTCAACTTTGCCCTGGTGACATCAAATCACATTACAGCTAAATTAACAGTTGTGAAAAATTTTGGCCTGGTAGCCCCCATCCTACATAGCCTTTAAATGTAATTTCAGTTCCTATCGAGTAGGGAATCAGCCATTATAACTTTTTATACAGCTGCAAAACAATAGGACCAGTTAATAGCTGAACTTTTGACAGCACTATTCATGATGATTTATGAGTTTGTATATAATTTGATTATTCTATTAATTCTGCTGATTATTGTTTCAGCTAATACAGTGAAGGTCACGTCCAAAATAAATCTTCATTACATTTCACTGAAAGTAATTGCCTCCAAGTAGTTGTTTTCTTTAATTAAACACTAATGTAACAAGAAATAAAATAGGCTTCAGGGTTGACGCATCTGTTGCTACAAGAGAAATATACTTCACTGATGTTAAAATAGCCAATGCTAACATAAAAACATAGAAAGCTTCTCTTCCTCAACCCAGCTATTCAACAAACTACTTCGCAAACACATTCTTTTTGATCAATTCCAAAATCAGAGAAGAACTAAACTGTACTAACGACTAAGAAACTGAATTCATACCACACAAGTAGAAGCCAAAAAAAAACCCCTCTTTTTTCCAACTCGTGTAAAATGCAATATGATATTTTCATTTCTAGACTTATGTATATAGGACTCTATGTATGAAAAATGAATAGGAGTCTTTGTCATAACTGTGGTTTTTCTAAAGGTGGCAATAGACTTTCTCCATCCCTAAAGAGGAATACTGGGCACCAGGCCCTGAGAGTTCTGGAGAGAGATCAGAGAAAAAATGGCAAGGTACCACATTAATACATTATCCTCATTCAAGCTTATTTTGTACACAGAACACACTGTGTCCTGGATTTCACGTTTTATTTCCTTGGTTCTCTCAAAGGTCTCCAGGCCCTAAGCATTTCCTAGATTACAATGTCCTACCTAAAAAGAAAACATACTGTCAAGGCATAAAACAACTACCTCAAATTGACAAGACTAATAGAAAAATGAAAGGGCATTCTCAAACTCAATATTTAAAGGGCACATAAGCTTGGCTATTTAAAGGTGTTTGAAACCAAGATAATGTGAATGAACATTTGGTTGCAATTTGTGTGGGACACACAAAACTGAAAATTGGAAGGGGGGGAGTACATTACATATTCACATTTTTATTTAAACTGGATCTCCACATCTTGACTAGACTGGAAGTATATGGGCTACATATAGGTCAAATCAGCTCCACCAACTGATCTGCATGCGAACTTTGACCTGTTCTGTTTCTAATCTGGATCAGTTCACCTCTTCTTAGACAACCTGGTACCCTCCTACTGTTGCCCCTCCCCACTCACGGAAGTTCATAATATTGATGGCAAACTTAATGTGGACACGTGATTAGCATAGCCCAGTGCAGCTCAGAATTCCTAAATTCAAAAGATCTGCCACCCTTAGCCTTCCTGGGAGCTGAGATTACAAGGATGGGCCATAGAGGCCCAGCTTCAGACTCATATCTTGATTACTCCAAAACCCAACTCCATCTATATCTTTCAAAAATAAATTATGAGACTTGATAAGCAAGATGGAGGACTATACATTTTCTCTGATCCCCACAACTTCTCAAACCTTTTCAAAACATACATTATATACCAAAGATACAGCAACATCAGCTGTCTCCATGGTTAAGAAAATAAAGCTCTACAATCTGTTGATTACAAGGAACACATTCAAAAAACAAAAATATATGCAAAATAAAACTAAGGAGATAGAAAAAATTTACTATATATCAAGTGAATTCATAAAAGCAGGACTTGCAATCAACACTATATGACAAAGCAAAAAAATATTCAAAAAAATTTAAAAAGGGATAAATAAGGAAATACATTATGCTGAAAGGAACCATAGACAACTAACCAATATCAAAAATAAATATATATGCTCCAAATTCATAAAGGAAACGTCAATTGAACTACAAGACATAAATGGTAACATAATAATGATAGGAGACTTCAATATCCCCCTCTCGGTTTTGGATGAGTCTAATGAAAAAACAAACAAAAAGGAAAATATGGAATTGAATAAGTTGCTGGAATAACTACAGTTAAAAGATGTATATCATCTTCTAAAAGAGAATATATTTATTTCTTATCATCACATGGAAATTTTACAAAAACTAACCATGTATTTGGGAATAGAAATATTATAAACAAATGTAAAAAAGCATATATCCTTTACAGACCACAACACAATAAAAAATCATTAGCTTAGGGATCACAAACAAAAGACAGTCTCAAATGGAGACTTAACAATGAAATCCTAAGTAATGAATGGATCAAAGAACAAATCATAGAAACAATGAATAATTACATGAAAGAAAACGATGATGATGAAACAACAAAATTCTTGGAACGCAGCTAAAGCAATTCTCAGGAGGAAAATCATATCTTGACAAACACACATTAACAAAATAGAAAGTGGGAGGATTAATGAACTAAATATGTATTTAAAAATGAAAGACAACAAATAAATCCAAAATAAGCACAAAAGAGGAGATATTAAAAATTAAAAGAGAAATCAATAAATTGGAAACAAAATAATCCATAAAAACAATGAATAAAATTAAAATCTGGTTCTTTGAAAAGACTAATAAAATTGATAAAACGTTAGCTAATCTGATTAAAAGAGGGCAGAAAATAAAATAAATAAAATAGCAAATGAGCAAAGTGAAACCATAACAGAACCAGAAGAAATAAAAAGATTAATCAAACCATATTGTGCACAATTATATGCTAAAAAATGAGAACACAAAAGAGGAATACCTTCAAAAATATAAAATATTCAAACTATCAGAAGACTAGTCTGAGATGTTAAATAGCCCAGTCTCAGAAAAGGAAATAGATCTGGTTGTAAAAGAACTACAAAAGAAAAAAAATCCCTGATCCTAATCGATTCACAGTAAAATTTCTATTAAACTTTTAAAGAATAATTAGTACCTATACTTCACAAATTATTTTCAAAAACTGAGAAAGTACCCTACCCAGATCCCTTTATGAAATAAATATACTCCCAATGCCGAAACCAGAAAAAGAACAGAAGGAAAATTATGGATCAATATAATTAATGAATATTGATCCAAAAATTTTCAACAAAATCTTGTCAGACTACGGTATTTTACCCAAGAAATCATTCATTATAAACAAGTGCAATTTATACCAGAGATGCAAGAATGATTTAACATTAGGAAAACAAGTGACATAATTAATCATATCAAAGGCCAAAACATCAAAAAGTATAAGATTATCTCAACAGACGCAGAAAAAAAAAACCCTTGACAAAGTACAGCAGTCTTATGCTAAAAATCTTCCAAATTATAGGCACAAAGAAATCTTCTTTCTTAATATCATAAAAAGTATCTATGTAAAATCAGATACACTAGGACCTTTTCCAATAAGTACAGGAGTGAAGCAAGGACTTCACCGTTCCCACTATTATTTGACATAATTCTTTAAATACTAGCAGCAGCAAAATAAGAGAAAGAAATAAAAGGTGTAAAGATTGGTAAAGAGGAAATAAAACTATCCCTATTTGCTGACAATATGTTAGTATATTTGGAAAATCCTAGGGAATCAGCAAAGGTACTAATTGAGAGAACAGCTTCATCAAAGTTGCAGGCTATGTTAAAAAAATCTTCAAAAATTAAAAGCATTTCTATATAATAATACCAAACCCCAAGAAGTAAAAATTGAAAGAGAAATTCCATTCTAAAAAGCAATAAGATATCTGGGGATCAATTTACTAAAGCACACAAATGACTTGATAGATTCAATTACCAAGTGCTCAGAATTAGGGTTAGAGATAAAGAACCACTTAAATAGAGGAATAGTTAATGGGGAAAGACAAAACAGATTGGTATATGAATGCAATGAAATATTACTGTCTATAAAAAAATAATGGGTGTGATAAATACAGAGAAACATGAAAAATCAACATGAACTGATACAGAGTGAAGTAAACAGAGCCAAGCAAACAATATACATTATGACTACAACAATGAAAATGAGAACAACCACACACCAAAAACTCCAAAGTGAATGTAACAGAACTATAAAGATCAAACAAAACTCAAATGAGATATGAAAGGATGCCCCCCTCCCTAGCCTTTCATGAACATGGGAGAACCACAAATGTGACATACTGCACATGTTTTGGAACTTTTTCAATGTACATGGTTGGTTATGCTGACTTTTTTTCCTTGTTATATGATGGGGAGGAGAGATACTGAGGGTAACTGATGATGTAAGAAAGAGAAGACATCAGTACAAACTTATTTTAAAAACAACAATCAATACTGAGTTTATCACTGGAATTTTTCTGTTTGTGGCTTTATAACTGCTTGAATTTCCAATCTTTGTCAGAGAATCCATTAAGTGTTAGCAATACCTAAATATTCTGCTTAGAACTATCCTGGACACATAAACAAACGGCTCCTGAAGAATTTCATTGAGATCTCTGTGATGCCACAAACAACATATCATGTTTCCAAATGGTGAGCAGCAATATTCACTGAGTATAAGTGAAGTAATGAGTAGGCCAACTTCCACAAAATACGCTTGTGAAGTCATTTTGTTATGTTGTGTTCAGCAGGCAAACAAGAAACATTGCATCTTTAAAAATACAGTTTACAGAATTACAGAATGTGAAAAGTGGAAGGGATTTCAATGGCTGCCAGATGACACTGCTAACTCATATTGAGCCTAGAGTCCACTAAAATCTACAGATCTTTTTCCAGACAAACATGTCTAATCATGTCTCCCCATCCTTTACTTATGAAGCTTATTTCTTTTGTACTGAAGTACTTAATTTTTTTTATTTTATATTTATCCTTACTGAATTTCAATTTATTACCTTCAGTCCAATGATCTAGTCCAGGGGTCAGCAAACTATGGCCCAGAGCCAGGTACTGTCTGTTTTTGAATAGTTTCAGAAGCTAAGTATGATTTTTACACTTTCAAATATTTTGAAAATATTTAAAATGTAAAAACCATTCTAAGCTCAGAGGCTTTACAAAAACAGGTTGTGGAATTGGTTCTATAGCCTGGTTTGCCTGTCCCTACTCTAGTCTTTCAAGATCTTTTTGGATCCTGACTCTAACATTACCAATGATCTCAATCACCAAATCTGATGGTCTTTTCTCAGTCCTAATCCTCTACCTGTCTGCTGCATGTGATACCATGGATCATACTCTCTGCCTTTATAATCTCTCCACTCTAGGTTTTCAGGACCTTACTGTCTTCTGATTCTCCTTCCACCTGTCTGACTTCCCCTTCTCCATCTTCTTTACTGGGTCATCATCCATATCCCTAAATATGGGTGCTCCTGCAGGTTCTACCCTTTCTGCTCTCTTTTCTCCCCCACAACCTCACCAGTTCCCATGGGTTTAACCAGTACCTAGATGCAGATGATTTCCATGTTGCAATATCTCTCCTGAGCTTCAGTCCTGGATCACCAACTATCTACCACCATTTTAAACTGAACATCCTGGAGACATGTTAAACGCAACACATCCGAAAACGGAATTATTTTCTTTCCGCCAAAAAACTCTCCCCTGTTCCAAACTTTCCTATTTCTGAGGAAGATGCCACCATCTTTCTAGTCTCCTGGGCTCATAACCTCAACATTATCACGGACTCCTCACTTTCCCTCACCCCATATACCCATTCAGTTGCCACAGTTTGCCATTCCTTACCTCTGTTGAAAGTATCATCATTCATCCAGTTACCCAGGTTCACAACTTCAGAGCCAATCTCAACTTCTCCCTCCCTCATCTCCAATATTCCATCACTTGCAAAATCTGGAGCAGCTAGTTGGTGCAATGGATAGAGCACCAGGCCCAGAGTCAAGAAGACCTGAGCTCAAATCCAGCTTCACGTAATTCCAAACTGTTTGACCCTGGGCAAGTCACTCAACCTCTCAGCCTCAGTTTCTTGAACTGTAAAATGGAGATCATAGCTACACTCACCTCTCAAGGTTATAGGGGGGATCAAATCAGATAATATTTATAAATTACTCTATAAACCTTAAAGTACCACATGTCAGCCATTAGCTATTTTAAATCTCACTGATTCTTCCCTTACAACATCTCCCACGTAGCCATGACTGAGAATCTGGTTTGGATTACTTCTCACCCAGGCTATTCCAACAGCTTCCTTATTGGGCTCGTTGTCTCATGCTTCTCTCCCCTTTCCAATCTCTCTGCTACAGAGCTGCCAACAGGTATTCCTAAAGCCTAGATTTAACCGGGCTACCCCAACTCAAACTCCAATATTCCCTGTTATGGTGAGGATCAAATGCAAACTCTTCTCGTTGGCTCTGAAAGTTCTTCCGAACCTGGCTCCAACAAGCTTTTCCATATTTCTTATACATTCTTATATACCCTTTTCATGTAGGCTTCTATTTAACCAAACTCATCTTTCTGCTGTCCCTCAACATGAAATTCCATCTCCCATCTTACTATCCCCCATTCCTGGAAAGCACCACTCCTTCCTCTGCCTTTGAAAAGCCCTAGTTCCCTTCAAACCTCAACTCAAAAGCCACCACTTACATGAGGCTTTTCCCATCGCATTGAGCTTCTAATTCTTCCATCTTCCAGATTGCCTTTTTATTTTTTTATATACATTTTTGCATACTCTACAACTAAAAGTCTAAGAGAGATGCCAAGAGCACTGGTTCACAAAGTGAAGTTAACAGAGCCCTGGGGGTCCTCAAAAAACCCTTTGGTCTTGATGGTCTATAAGGTCAAAACTATTTTCATAAGAATACTAAGACTTTTTTGCCTTTTTCACTGTCATTCTCTCACAAATATACAGTGACGTTTTCTAGAGGCTACATGACTTCTGAATTAAAGATTTAGCTGCAAACATTAAGACTGACTATTAAGTCATATCTCATCCACAAACTTATATTTTGCTTTACAAACAGAAAGATCTCCAGATGTGGTAGACTTGGTATCTTGCTTGTATTCATCTAGCATCAACTAATCATCGAAGAAGATCTTTGATGTAAATACTTGGCAACAAAAACAGGTGGTGTTGAAATTTTTCAAAGTGTAGAACTTTTGTGAACTTCATGGTTTATCCTGAAATAACTGCTGATATTTGCACTGATGATAGAAAAGAAATGGTGAGCACAACTGCTGGCACCTAAGCACAAATCAAGGCAGTGGCACCAAAATATACTAAGAATCACTGCATTCCTCACTGCCAACACAAACACAGTTTAAAAAAAAATCCAGTTTCACCTAAGAATGTCTTAGAAACAATAAATCTAATTTAATTCCATTTTGATAAATAAGTAAATATCTTTTTAATATTCTGTGTGACAAAATGGGAAGTACCCAAAAAACACTTCTGCACATGAAAGCATGATGGTTGTCATGAGGAAAAACGCTTGTACAATTGAGATGTGAGATGAACTAGCAGATTTTTTGCATGGAACACAATTTTTACTTGAAAGAATAACTAACAAATAAACTATGCTTTTTTAGGCTTGGGTATTTGGCAGGCATTTTCTCGAAAATGAACAAAGTAAGCCTGTCACTTCAAGGAAAACATCTGACAGTATTTGTTGACAGTAAGAAAATTCAAACGTTCAAAAGAAAATTCAAATTTTGGAAAACTTGTAACCGCCACCAAGAGGTTGACAATTTCTCAATACTTGAAGACTTTTCTGATGAGATCAGTGGTGCTATTAACAAAAGTGATTTTTGATGCTGTATAATGAAAAGTGTCAACATTTGGAAGTTACAAAATCTTGCATGGGTAAAAGATTCATTCAAAGTGCAAAATAGACCAATGGATTTCATGCATGGATAAAAGAACCATTCACAGTACGAGACAGACCAATAGATTTAAATATAACAGAGTACAAAAAGATAATTCAAATAGGTTCATATTCCACATTGCAACTAATCTTTAAGAAATTGCCACTTGATGAATTCTGGTTGTAGAACCAAAGAAGCATTCAAAGAGAAATATTCACTGTTATCTGAAAAGACAATTAAAATGCTCCTCCCTTTTCCAATTACCTGAGGTAAGATTTTCTTCATATGCTTCAACCAAAATAACATTATAACAGAAATGAACACACAAATAAATATGAGAATCCAGCTGCTTTCTATTATCCCAGGTATTAAAGAGATTTGTAAAAATGTAAAAACGATGCCACTCCTCATTAAATTTTGTTTTGGAACACAGTTATTTTTCATAAAGATGTTTATCTGTCACCTCCACCAGCCTTATTGTTAGCAATGCTTTCTAAGGTCCACTTGATTTCATTGTCCAGGATGCCTGGCTCTAGATCAGAAATCACACCATCAAGATTATCAATAATGTTAAGATCTTTCTTGTACAGTTCTTTTATATATTCTTCCCACCTCTTCGTAACCTCTTCTGCTTCGGTTAAATCCCTACCATTTTTGTCTTTGATCATGCCTATTTTTGCATGAAACTTTCCCTTGATATATCTATTTTTCTTGAAGAGATCTCCTCTTCCTCACTCTATTGTTTTCTTCTATTTCTTTGCACTGCTCGTTTAAGAAAACTGCCTTATATTTGCTACTTATATAAATAGACTGATCTGTAGTCTCAAATATTTTCTTTTTTGTTGACTTGGCTTGATCTGAGAAACATTCAGGGTGAACTTTTTGTCATTCTCACTTACATACATAAACCATATACTCCAAAACCACAAAAAATTAAGATGTTTAAAATCATGTGGCTTTCTACCTTAGCTTAACATGATAGATTAAGAATCGCAACTCAAAGACAGACTCTACCCACTACTTTGTTCACTTTTTCCAAGGCACACAAAATCTAATGTGTTGATAATCTCCAAATCTTCCAGTATTGTCTCTAGGTCTTTGCTTGACCATCCACCTCCAGTGCCAAGACATAGTTCTTCCTTATTTCCAAACCCAAAGAGTCACTCTCTTCCTTTAAGATGTAGCTCAAGATGAATGAAATCTTTCTTGATGCCCTGTTAATGTCTGTTCTCTAAACTATCTCATTTAAACCATCTGACATATATTTGTATTTATTAATGTATTTTGTATTTACATATATTATTTGTTATCTTGACACATAGCAGGCACTCAATACTTTTGATGGGTGGATTGATAATGTCAAGTTATGTCTGTAGAGTAATCATAGCTTCCAACATAATCTTTCTAAAGGCAGCCATAACCATGTCACTCTCCTGTTTAGAAGCCTTCACTGGCTCCCTACTGCCTCTAAGATAAAAAACAAACTCCTCAGTCTGCCATTTAAGGCCTGCACAGTCATTCTAGCTTAGGGTCCCAGACATTTCACATCACTCCCTTTTATGCACTCTCTATTCCAGAGTAGCTGTTTTCTGAACTAAATATTCCATCTCCTATCTCTGTGTATTCATATAATCTATGTCCCAGAAGCCTTATCTTTTATAGCTCAAGTACAATCTCCTTCAGGGAGGAAGGCTTCCTTGATACTCCGCAGTTTATCATGCTCTCTCCCTCCTCATATTACTTCTGATTTACTTATGTACTTTTCTCCAGTAGAATGCGTGCTGCTTGAAAGACAGGAACTGTTTGGGTTTTTGCATCTATTTCCCAAACCTGGCTAAGTAAGTGCCTTATGCACACCAAATGCTTAATACTAGCTGACTGAACTAATAAGAGGTTCACATTTATATTGATCTCTGCAATTTACACAATACTGTCACATATATGATGTCATTCAATTCATACAACAATTTGCAGGAATAGCATTACTCCCACTTAACCAGTGAAGTTGATTGACAGAGGCTCAAAAGTTACATGCCTTGACTTGCTCACAGCCACACAGACAAGGCCAATTAAGTGGCAGAGTAGAATTAAAACTCAGGGCTTGACTCATGCATTCAGTCATTTATTTATTCCACAAACTTTAGTAAGTGTCTATTCTTTGCAAGAATATACAAAGATAAATAAGACAGATGCTTGAAATCTAGTAAGTCAACTAACACAGCTACTAAAACCAAACAGCAGAAGTAGCAGAGAGGTGTTATGGTAGTTCATGGGAACATCATTACTGATTGGGGAGAAGGCTAGAAATTTAGCCTTTAAAGTTTCAAAAGGGGGTAGTAAGTGAGCTAGATTAGGATAAAGTAGGATTTAAATAAGTATAGATGGAGAGAAGTCAGCAAACTAGTTATCAGTAACTATTGGAATAACGTCCCAGAGGTGAGAAAGTTCATGTTGTTCACAGAGGTGCAAGGAGCTAAGTTTGAGTATCATGGCGAGTGTGTGGCAATTTAGGTCAAGTTGGGAAAAAGGTGATATTGGGTATTTATTCCCCAAACTAGACACTCTCTAAGTAGGAACAGTTTATTTGAATGCTTTCTAACATGGTCAGGTAACTTCTACTTGCTACTGTGGCTAAGGCCATGACTGTGGCTGTTTGACAAGACTACACAATTACTATCTAATTCACTGTGATATGATCATATCATTCTGTAGAAGCCTAAAAATATCTCTCCCTCCTAGTGCTTGCATGTTATTAAAATGACTCAAGGCAAACTGTATGGCCCACAGGCTTCAGATCTGTACTGAATCTAGGAGAGTCAGTCTTGGTTGCTTTTAGGTTACTGTAAGACCATTTAGAACACTGAAGCATTAATCAGCTGAAAAATACCACATTATAATCTTCTGCTTTTTCCTTTAGAAGTTCAGAGACCTCAGGATCTCTGCACTGGAAAGAGATCTCAGGGGCCATTTAGTCCAAGCTATACTGATTTTCTTCTGATTTAGTTATGAAATAATTATCCAAAACACCACCATGAAGCAGGAGAAGGTATTCTAGAGTTGCCTCACCAAAGAAAACAAACTATTGTGTTTTTTGTGGGGAGATCAGTGAGTGATATATCCTAAGTCTGAAATGGCAGGGCAGACCAGTGTTTTGCGTGCTCCTGTACCCTACCCACAGTCCCTCTGGCACCAAGCAGTGAACAACTGTGGTCCTTAAATAAAGTCAAGAAGCCGAGAAATGCTGCAAGGGGGCAGTGATGATAACTACTAGAAGCTCAACACATCAGCTACCCAAAAGCGCACAACCCTGTATGAGCTTGTAGGAAATCCATGTTATAGCTTCCTACCCACACTAGTATTAGAAAAATATTCTTGAAAAGAAAGTGCTATTTTGGTGTTAAAGAAATTACAATCGAGTATCTCAATTCCTCTTGCCAAAAATGCCTAAGAATTACAGGTTGAATATTTCACTGATGATCAGACTACCGGAAGGAATGGTTTGGCTTCTCAAAAAAATAATTTTCTGATTCTCCTACAATAAATGAGAGGAATAATAGAGCTTACAGCACATAAAAATTGTGAAACTGTATAAAAAAGAGGAGTCTGAGGTCACCTGAGGGACAGTGACATCTCATTTCCTGGTTACAAATTGGGGTGCTTCTCATGGAAGTTCATTGTTTAAGTGGTTGTTTAAAACTTATGGAAGTGATCATGGAAAACTGAAAATAAATTAATTTTAAAAAAGAAATGATGAGCAGGCAAATTTCAAAAAAACTTGGAATTACATGAACTGAGGCTGAGTGAAGTAAGCAGAACCAGAAGACCATTGTACACGGTAATAGCAACAATGTGCAATGATCAATTTGGAGAGAACTGACTCTACTCAGCAATACAATTCACCAATACAATTCCGAAAGATTCATGATGGAAAATACTATCCACATCCAGAGAAAGAACCATGGAGTCTGAATTCAGATTGACGCATACTATAGTCACCTTTTTGGGGTTGTTATTTTTCTCTTGATTTTTTCCCTTTTGTTCTGATTCTTCTTTCACACTATAATGTGAAAATATGTTTAATATGATTATATATGTATAACCAATACCAGACTGCTTGTTGTATTGGGGAAGGGACAGGGGAGGGAGGAAGAAAAAAGTGTAGAACTCAAAATCTTATAAAAGTGAATGTTGAAAACTTTCTTTACATGTAATTGGAAAAAAATACCGTTAAAAATTTAAAAAAAAAACAAATTGAGGTGGAAGCAATTTGAATTTGGGAGGTGCAAGTTATTACCTTTATGACTTAACTTATATGACTTGACTTAACTGTCTGTGTCTTGGTATCTTCAATTTTAAGATGAGGGAGTTGGAACAGGAGATCTCCAAGGTCCCTTCCAGTTATAGATTTATAACTATTTATTATATTTCATATAATCTTATGGTCACTAATAAATGACTAAAAGGTTTAATTACCAAGTAAGAATTCTTTTGCATGCAAATGAATGGTTTCAGAAGCTGCTGAAACCAGTTTGGTTTCTCAAATGGGCTTGATAGGACCCCAAAAATCTTTTTATTCTCCAAAAGTATAAAGTAAATCTTATTTGAAATTATCATCGACTCCAAAATGAAATTCGAATGAATCAGCATTACTATATAAAGCCATTTAAAACAGATTTTTAAAAATTATATCAGACAGGAAACCTGCATATGTTCACACACACACACAGCCCCACCACACACGTATGTGCTTGAACTTTGAGGAAAGGCATGATAGCCAATCAGAGAATCACAGTCTCATCGTTACAAGGGCCCCCACTGCCGCCTCTGTTGCTATTATTCACTGAAACTTGATCCAGCTGTGGTGGATGCCACTACCAGCTTCCGAGGAGGGTCACCAGTCAACAAGAGGCCAACTTGATTCCAAGCTAGTCAATGAGCTTTCTGCTGCTGTCAGTCATCCTCACAACTCCACCTGAGCTGGCTGGCCCATAAAAGGGCTGCTCAGGTGGCTGTAAGATATTGAGACTTTTATTTTCCTCATCCCTCTCAAGGGAAGTCCCCAGCCATTAGTCATAGCTGAGTTAGGGTGAGCCGGCAAGAATTCCTTTCACCTCTGCCAAGCCTTGGGGTTCAGGCAAGGTGCACAGTCAGCACCTCCTGAAGAATCTCACTGAGGCTGAGGACAAAGCCATACCTGTTTCCAGTTGTCTCTTAGATTCTTGTCATGCCTTTAGGTAACTTGTTGATAGCCATCCAAATTCTCTTAAGGCATCCACAAGCTCCAAGAACATTGAGAGGAAATGTGTAAGCTGCTGACAGAGCTGGCCAAGCTCTTGCTC
This sequence comes from Notamacropus eugenii, assembly GCF_028372415.1. NCBI lineage: Eukaryota > Metazoa > Chordata > Mammalia > Diprotodontia > Macropodidae > Notamacropus > Notamacropus eugenii. The sequence continues at coordinate 80,343,826 of NC_092879.1, forward strand.
CCTTTAAATACTGAAAAAGTCACTTTCTAAGTATTCACAGTGGCCCCCAGAGATACAACAGGAGCAGTAGGGTTAGTGAATTAAGTTGCTCTTGCCAGTTCTGATTGACCATGTGAGAGCTCTGGAGTCTGCTTCTGACAGTGTGGTGACCCAGGGCAGAAAGGACTTTGGCCTTATGATATAACTCTACATGATCCTTTGGTCTTCCTCCCCCTCAGGCCAGTGTCAGAGTTCAAAGAAAAGAAAACTCTCACTTCAGCTGACACTCAAGGAAATAACTCTGAGACTTCCAGCAAGGGATACAGAGGGGCTGACTTTCCTCTACCCCAATATCATGACAACTGTGCCCATGTGGCTGCTGGTACAGGAGGACTCAAACAGACAAGCTGGCACCTAGGCACTTGGCTGGCTTTTCCACTTTTGCTCTTCCCTGATCTTAGCAGAACAAGCATCAAACTTGAGGTGGAAACATCCAAACCTAGAAGTGAGTTTGAGAGTCTCAGTGGCTGAAACTGAAAGGTGGCATGGGAATAGTCCTCAGCCACTATTCCAGACCTCTTGAAGAGAGGTTGGGAACCAACTGGAAGATCTTCCCTGGCCTGGTCATTTACCAGCAGGCATGCAATAAGAGTGGTTTGGAAAGTGCAGAGCCAACACATAATGCAAAATGCCTTATTAGCACTACAACAAACTGCTTTATGTTCTGCTGAAGTTTAAGTATCAGCCTCTCAAGAGATTTTAAGAGAAATTTTAAGTGCTCAGATCCTCTTCTGAGGGGTTTTGGGTGGTGGCTGTTGTTGTCAAATGCATACTTGTTAGTATCCAATGTTTAGTATCCCTTTTGTGTATACAAATTCCCTGTCTGGAGCCAGTCATAGTGTATTTACTCTCCCTTTTTGGGGAGAACACTGGACACAAGCTACAACCCAAGCTACAGGTAAATTTGGTCCTGGGTACATAAATCTGAGGGAGATGGGAAGGGAAAAGTTAATGAGATTAAGAGTGGGAGGATATGTACAAAAATATTTATGGCAGTTCTTTTTGTGTTGGCAAAGAATTGGAAATTCAGGGGATGCTCACGAACTGCGGAAAGGCTGAACAAGTTGTGGTATATAAATGTAATGGAATACTATTGTTCCATAAGGAATGATGAGCAGGCAGATTTCAGAAAAATCTGAGAAGACTTACACGAACTGATGCTGAGTGAACTTATCAGAACCAAGAGAACATTGTACACAGTAACAGCAACACTGTGAGATAAGCAACTTTGATAGACTTAGCTCTTCTCAGCAATACAAGGATCTAAGACAATTTCAAAAGATTCATAATGGAAAATGTTAACCACATCCAGAGAAAGAATATGGAGTGTGAATGAAGATTGAAGCATGCTATTTTCTCTCTTTTTCTTTACTTTTTCTTTCTTGTGATTTTCCCCATTTGTTCTGATTCTTCTTTCACAACACAACTAATGTAGAAATATGTTTAATATGATTGTATAAGTATAGCTTATATCAGATTGCTTGTCATCTTGGGGAGGGGATGGGAAGGGAGGGAGAAAAACTTTGGAACTCAAAATCATATAAAAGTGAATGTTGCAAACTAAAAAATTGAATAAATAAATAAATATAAAAAAAAGAAATTCTCCTCCAAAAAAAGAGTGGGAGAAGAAGGAACCTAGTACCCTTCTCATTAGAGGCCAAGATCTTCAGAGCTGAACTCCATGCCTGGAATCTAAATTTGGGGGTAGAAATAACATCCCAGACACTATGGACCCGGGGCAATTAGTCAAATTCAGATATATAATTCTGTAGCTGAAACAAATCAAAACTAAAAAATGTAACAAAATATTTTTTCCTTTTAAATTTTGAACTTATATATTCTCCTAAAAAAAGCATTTCCACACACAGAACACAAAAGGAGGATTCTATATGAAAGTATGAATCTTCATTTTATACCATCTGTTTTTTAAAAGTATATAAAATTCTATACATTACATTCAATATTGTCCTGCCTGTCTGTGCTTTCTTTTGAACTTCCTTCTGTTTGTTTCTGTGCATTTTTTTATGTTAGATTCTAATTACAGCACTGGGTGCAATTTACTCTAGAAATTTCTCCCTTTTGTATCCAATGCCCTTTGGCTAGCAAGCTAACTCCTATTCCCCTAATCCTTGTGACTGAAAGGCATCTCTATATCACCTCATTACTTCCCAGTCCAACCTTATATATCATCTAGTCCCTATCTTGCTCTGCTGATCTCTTTGCACTGTTCCTTTTAGAATCTATGCTCTACCACTAACAAACTCCCAACCCCCAACGGTCCCAGGGTCCACCATGAGACAATGAAGGTGGAGCAGCTACCATCTTCCAATAACTCCAGCCCAACCCCTATTGAACCAAAGCCTATCAGTTCTCCCACTTGCCCAACAGTCATGGGCATGGGGCCTTCTAGGTCCCTACACAGATGTGACCACTCATATCCTTCTCAATGAACAGGGAGTCAGAGATGGCAATCCCCCTGGTAAGATCAAGGACCACCAGGCTTTAACACTGGCCCTATAGTCATATCTTCTAGAACACTGGGCAATATCATGAGCTTAGATGTCATGCCCTGAAGTTTTCCTAGGCAGATTGTGGTTGAACAATTATATGTGTTGTTTCCCTCAATCATTATGAGAGAGCTTGGACAGTGGGGACTTTTGCTTTTCTATTTGTAATTCCAGCACTTGGCATAATGGCCTATAATAAAGGCTTTAAAATTGCTTTTCCATTCCATAGAATAATGTGCATAGATTTAGAGTTTAAAGGGGTTTTAAGCAATCATCAGATCCAACCCGCTCATTTTATAGATGTTGCAAATAAAGGTTAAGTGACTTTTCCTAGGTCATACAACATGTCTTCCTTTATGCTAAGTGGCCTCTCCCATTTCTCCCTCAATTCCCTCCTCTTATAGGGCCTGCATTGGGCAATAACTGAAACCTGCCTTTCTCCCATAGCCATCACACACCCATTTCCATGCTCTCCAATGCTGCTCCTTCTCTGTCCCTGACCTGAGCTCTTCTACTCTAAAACAAAACCAAAAGCTTTCCCCAGAGCCTACCAAACACCTCAAGCTTTGTTTTTCTTTACATCTCTCCTCCCTTTTATTGTTCAATGCCCCTAAAGAGCAGTCTCTACTTCCCTTTGTAATCTGGCTTCATATCCTACTGTTCTACTGAAATTTTTCTAATAAAGGTCAAGTATTGGCTTCTTCTCAATCCTCATGCTCCTTCTGACACTGTCCATCACTTCCTGCTGGACACTCTGTCTTGCCTAAGTTTCTATAACACTGCTGGTTCTCTTAGCTGTCTGACCATGAAGAGGAATAATATGAAAAAAGGATAAGGAGAACCTGACCTACCTGACTGAGAAGTTTGAAGTAGACACAGCATTAAACTTGCACTCAATAGAGCCTATAATCTCACTTCCAACACATACTAGCAATGGGGTATCAATGTGATCCAATGGAAAGAGAACTGGACTTGAATCAGAGGGCCTGAGTTCAAATCCTGGTTCTGCCACTTCTTACCTGTGTAACTTTGTGCAAGTTGTTTAACCTGCTGCGTCAGATTCCTCATCTCTACCATGGATGTGGGGTTTAAACCAGACAGACTTTCCAGTTCATTCCAGTTCTAAATCTATGAGTCAAAGGTCTTATTACACTCTTTGAGTCTCAATTTCCTCTTCTATCAAATGAAAATAACAATGGCATCTCTCTCACAGGTAGGGTGGTCAGAAGTATCAAATGATCATTTTGTAAAATGTTTTACAAATTTTAAAGTGCTATATAAATGTCAGCTATTATAGTTATACATTATGTCTTGCAGCCAAACTGGCCATGGCACCTCCTGTCTCCATATATTTGTACAAGTTCCCTATGCCTGGAATATACTCCTTTCTCTCTTCTCTGCCTTACAGAATTCTCAGCTCCTGAGTCACCTGAGTAACACCTTCCCTGAGAGCACTTTGTCTGGATCTCTCCTTACCCTTGCCACATTCTATCTTATAACATTCCTACCAATGTACCTGTTCCCTGGAATAAAAGATAAGCACCTTGTGTGAGGGGATTGTGCCTTTTCTTTCTTGGTACCCTTGGGACCTAGTACAGAGCAAGGCTTAATAAGTGTTTACAAAATTTGAGAACACTGTATACTACATATACACACACACACACACCCACCACCACCACCACCACCACCACAACTACCACGCATTTATATATGTTGTAGGCTTCAATAAAGGTTATTTTCAAATTAAAAGTCTTTTCCTGTCAAAACCTGAGGAATAATGCAGGCTAGGACACAAAGTATTCCATAGTTTTATTAACGACAATGCTCACTGATCTGTGAATAAACTGAAAAAAATGAAGATTATCGAGTTACTTTACCAATCTATCCATCCATCACTAGAGAACATGTTTCAAGATGATGGATTATCTCACCATTTTGCTGTTTATCCCAAGTAAGACTTTCTCCTCAAGGGAAAAACAAACAAATGATCATACAAACATAACAACCATGCTCACCTTCTATACTTTATGGATTGTCCTGATGCCAATATAACCTATTAACTAGAGGGGCAGCATCCTTTACAAACAGGAACAGAAAGGTCAGAAAATAAGAGCCATCTCTGTTTCCTGAGAACTCTAATCTTAGTCCTAATTTGGTTTCAAGCAGTCTCTTTCCAATGTGGAGAAACTCTTTACACTGTCCCTGGCATGGAAGCTTCCAACTTTAGGCTAATCTACTCTATGCTGCCTTTTCCATTTCCAAAGTAGTTATTCTGCCAAGGAGAGTTACACTGTTTAGGAAAGGAAAGTGGACTCAAGTACATAGCTGGGCCTTGATCCAGTGCTGAACTCAAACATGTGAGTTATTTTCTTTGCTCCAATATTGACTCTGAGCAACACCTCTGCAACCTCAACGATCTTATCACTTGCCAAATAAAGGTTATTCCTAAACTCCAAAGATACAAATTAAATAAAATTTGTGCTCCTTGGGGAAAGGTGGGCCAGTCCAATTGTTATGATTCAGTAACACATTCAATTCTCTAATGAGGAAACATCTGCTTTTACATTCTGTTGTTTCAGATGCTCAATCAATGGCCATATTTTGAGTCATTTTTTAAAAGATTTGTTACAAGTTTTCTAGAGGCAAGGGACTCTGAGATGCAGAGCAGCCAAAGGTAACACGAATTTAGAGCACAAACTCATTACAGAGGAGGATGTCAGATGATTACAGAGTTATCACTCACAAAATGGCAAAAATCCATTAAAGTTACAGGGGATAGAGAACTTAGTGGGAGACATCTATGCTACAAAGAGCATTTGCAGGTGATAAATCAAATAGACATGAAATTGATCAGCCTCCTATGAAGATCTATCCTTATCAGTGTGTGTGTGTGTGTGTGTGTGTGTATGTGAGTGTGTGTATAAGTATAAGCATATACGTGTATGTGTATATATACACACACACACATACACTGGAGGTGACATGAATTAAAAGTATTTAGGGATTGATCTTCAAGAAGGGAAGAACCAAAAGAACGGCTTAAAAAGAAAATCTCAGACAATACTACCATACTGTCCCCCTCCCCTCCCAAATGGCTACCAAAAGGATATCAGCAACTACCTGTCTATACGTCTACTATCTCTAGGAAACAAAACGGTCCTTACATTCACTGATAAAAACACAGGAAGGGAATAAGCAGTCTCTTGTAAACTATTGTAATAGAGGCAGTGTGGCATAACGGAAAGACTACCAGATTGGAAGCTAGAAGACATAAATCTTATTCTCAGTTCTGCTACTTATTACCTGTATGATCAATCTCTGCCAAATCACTTCATCTCTCTTGTTTCAGTTTTTTCATTTGTAAAAGGAGATGATTGGAATTGATAATCTCCAAGTTCCTGACAACTCAAAATCCTACGATCCCATTCTACAGGCAATCACATTTTTACACAACTGACAGTGGATAGGAACAGAAAATCCTGTTGTGTCTACTACTGATTATCCTCACAAAAAAGCACAGAATTCAACAGATCCAAGTGCAGGTTGAAGTTTCTCCTCAAACAAGATGTCTCTATCATGTATCTTAATATTATGCAAGAGTCATGACAAACACAAGTCATTTTGTTCAATAATCTGCTGAACACCAACATCAAGTGAGGTATAAAACAGACCTCTTTCCTTGGCAAATGGCTTCCTCAAAACGGTCCATGGTGACTCAAAAGACATCTGTCTAGTTAGTCAGTCAGACAGGAAAAATTAAGGGAACAGAGCAGATTGCACGTATTATGACATGAAGTTGGACAGAAAATCCATTGATTTGTTCCACCAAATAAAAGAGATTATATGTAATGAACTCCCTCGTGGAACTACATTTCATAATATGTATAATATGAGTTTTATATCTATCTTGGTCAGGTATTCCAGATGGACAAAATGGGCCAAAAACTCAAATGGATAAAATCTAGCTGGATTACATTTGGGAAATTGCACAGTGCAAATAATGCTTCTCTATTACAAAAAAAAAAACCCATGTTTTTAGCACCAATATTATCCCAGTGACACTATATAGTTAAGAATCAAAAAACATGATCTCTGAAAAATCAAAACTGTACATGACTCAAAGGGCAGGGTATGTTGGATATTATATTGTCAATGATGACTTGCATGAGAAGTAGAATAAAAGGCAAAGGATTATACAGTGCAGAGAAAGATGTGGCCTTGATCATCTAGACCACTGCACTCATTGCCAATATAGGGAAACTGAAGTTCACCACCATGTAAATATGTGTGAGTAGAGGTGGGATGATCATAATGAGGGATAATGAAGAGGGAGCTTAAGTGTAACACTGGCACCAAAGGAAGGATTCCAGTACGTTAAATAAGCCTTAGAGATTTGCAGACAAAGACAAGAACTGCATAGGAAAAGAAGCCATAAAAGTGTTGCCATATACATGGGAAGAAGTAGTAGTCACATCAAAAAGATCACAGACCCAAAGTATGCTAGGCATAACTAGTAACATAAAGAAATTAAGATGTTGCCTCCAAGGGCATTGTGACAGACAGATAAAGCATTCATTCACTAAGCACCTACTATGTGCCAGATACTGAGCTATGCACTGGAAATACAAATATAGGCAAAAAAAGTCCAGCTCCTATATTCAAGGAGCTTACATTCTAATAGGAGAAGACAACACATGAAAAGATGCTGAAATGCTGAAGGGGAAGAAGGAGGGGATAGGGAAAATGGAAAAGTCCAAAAGTTGGAAGTGGAGCCAGAAGAGAAATGAACATGAATTGCCCAGGCACTTCCTGAAATGGCGGTCACTGGCAGCAACTTACCAATCAGAGGATGGAGCTGCAGGGACAGAGGCATCTCCAGAGTGAGAAGTCCAACAAGTCAGGAGTGGAGGCGAGAGGGAAGTGAGCATGGAGGGCCTAGGCACTTCCTAAAACGGTGGTCCTGGACAGAAACTCACCAATCAGAGGAGGAGGCCACAGGGGTAGAAGCATCTCCAAGGTGGGAAGTCTGCTGGTGAGGAGGTGGAAAAGTCCAGAAAGTCAGGAGCAGAGCCAGGAGAGAGGGGAGTACATACAATAAAATACAAACAAATAACATAAGGCAGAATATGATCAGCATCAGGAAGGTGGTACAAAGTTCTGTAAAAGCTCATAGGACAGAAAGATGATGATTAATGGGGGATGAGAGAAACAGAGGTTTCATGAAGGAAATGGCATGAGCTAGATCATAAAGGATTGGGTAATATTTTGATAAGCAAAAAGGATGCATATTTCAAGAAAAAGGAATAGAAAAAGCAAACACACAGGAATGGGAATATGCTGGGCATGATTGGAAGAGAAGATGTATGGAAAATAAGACTCAAAATGCAATTCTGAGGCTATAATGGACAAAACAATCAAAGGACATTAATAGACACTTTGTAAAAGAGGAAAAACAATTTTGTGTTAATCACCTGAAGTGCTCAACCTCAGGTACTACTAAAGGGATGCAAATGTTACCTCATAAGTCAAGTTAGCAAGTAAATAAATATTAAATGCTCACTATGAGTTAGGCCTTATGCTAAGTACTATGGATACAAAGAAAGGCAAAAACAGTCCCTCCCTCAAGGAGCTCAGATTCTAAATGCAGAAGACAATAAGTAGACAACAACTTATAAACAAGATGAACAATGTAAAAGGAAAGTAATCTCAGAAGAAAGGTGCTTATGGAGGAATGGGGATGGGGGGAGGGTTAGAGACAAGGAAAGGTCTCTTGTAGAAGGTGAAATTTAAACTGAAACTTGAGGGAAGACAGTAAACAAAGAGGAGGGTCCATTCCAGGTGTGGGGAACAGCCAGTGAAAAAGTACAGAGATGGGAGACTGGGTGTCTCCTGGGAGGAAAAGCAAGAAGACCAGGTTCACAGGATTAAAGTGTAAAAACATTAGGAAGGAAAGAAATGGTCAGGTTGTGAAGGGCTTTATAGACCAAACAGGATTTTTATATTTGATCTTAGAGGTAACTGGGAGCCACTGGAGTTTACTGGAGGAATTGGTGGGGGTGGGAGGGAAGAGGGGGCAGAGTATTGGCAGAGTATTCATTTTGGTGGCTGAATGATGGAGTAGAAACAGACTTGAGGCAAGAAGATCAACCAACAGACTACTGCAATAATCCATGAAGTAATAAAGGTCTGTGCCATGGTAGTGGCTATTTAAGAGCAGAGAAGATGTATACTAGAGATGTTGTAAAGGAAGAACTGACAGGAGGTGGCAATATATTGGATCTGAGTAACAGAGTAGTAAGGAACACAGGATCACACCTAAGTTGTGATCCAGGGGAAACTTTGGAGAATGGTGGCACCTTAGATTGTAATAGACAAAATAAGAAGAGGGAAAGGTTTGGGGAGAAAGATGAATTCAATTTTAGACATGTTGAATTGAAGATGTCTACAAGATATCCAGTTGGAGATGTCCAATAGGAAGCTGAAGATGTGAGACTGGAAGTAAGAGAGAGGTTAGGGCTGGACAAACAGATCTGAGAATTACCTGTAAAGAGATAATAATAGAATCCATGGCAGCTGAGATCACTGAGAAAAATCATACAGAAAGAAAAGAGAAGAGAATCCAGGACAAAACTGTGGGAGTTACCCATGGTTAGCATACAGAACTTTGATGAAGATCTAGCAAAGGAGGCTGAAAAGGAGTGTTCACACAGGTAGAAAGAGAAGCAAGAAAGAGCTGTGTTGCAAAACCCCACTGAGAAGAGACTAATAAGGAGAGCAGAGTGATTAACAGTGTGTCAAAGGCTCCAGAGATGTAATGAAGGATGAAGACCAAGAAAAGTTCATTAGATTTGGAAATAAAGAAGTCAGTGCAACTAGTGGATTCGTTTCAGTTGAAAGATGGGGTTGGAAACCAGACTACAGAGGGTTTAAAATCAAGTGAGAAGAGAGGAATTAGAGGAATTATTTCCAAAGGAATTAGCCACAAAAGGGAAGAGAGATACAGGATAACAGGCAGCAGGGATTGGGGGAGGATTTTTTTAAGGACAAGAGACACAACAGACATGTCTGTAGGCATGAGGAAGGGAGGGAAAGGAATAAACAGTTATTAAACACCTACTATGTGTTACATGGTGGTAAGTGCTTTACAAATATCAACTGATTTTTATAACAAGCCTGCAAGGAAAATGCTATTATAATATTCATCTTGCAGTTGAAGAAAATGAGTTATAGAAACAACTAAATAACTTACCCAGGGTTACATAGCTTGTAAATGTCTGAGGTCAGATTTTCACTCAGGTCTTCCTGATTCTAGGCCCAGGATTCTACCCAGCAATAAGTATGCAGTCAATAAACAGAGAGAAATCTAAGAATAGTGAAATGGTGGGGATGATAGGAAGGGCAATCTCCTAGAGAAGACCAGATATAATGGAATCAAGTTCATATGCAGATCAGTTTGCCTTAGTAAGAAGACTCATGTGAGACAGGAATGAAGGAGATAGTTATGGGGTTGTGATATGAGTGGTGTGAGGTGAGGAAGAAAGGGGAAAAAAATGGATCTTATGATGAAGTCTCCATTTTTTTTTTTTTTACAGATATATGAGGTAAAATTCTTAGCTGAGAGAGTAAAAGGGAGGGGGTGCAGAGGTGGTTTGAAGAGACATGAAATGGTTTAGAAAAGCAGTTGTAGAAAGTAAGATAGCAAATTGATTAGGGAAGTATAAAAAGAATTGCTTGGTACATTGAGGGTCCAGATGAGACTAAAGAACATAAATTTATAACCTTTCTGGTGAGCATGGTTTCATGATTTTGTGAATGTCACAATTGTGAAATCCATGATTCGGGTTTGGCAACACACAACTGGTATTAGGCTAAAGGGGCAAGGAACTGACCTGTAGAGAGGAGTACAAAATAGAACTGGTTCACCAAAGGTTCAAGATAGGGAAGGGAGAAGAGTGCAGTCAGTATATAGTCAGGAAAGGAAGTGAGGTGTGGAGGGACTGGATGTTTCAGTAGAGACAAAGCACAGAATTAGTAATTGTAAAACAAGACAAAACAAAACAAAACTGTAATGAGCTAAAGAAATTTCAGAGTCCATGAATATGGAAGTAGAATACTTGCAGATGATGGTCAGATAAAGGGTATGACTATTTCTGAATGCAGCTGAGGTAGGGTGGAGGAAAAAGTCACAGGAAATGATCATGTTGAAGAAATTATGAAATTTGGCTATGAGGTAGTATTAGTACATATGTTTAAATCATTGAGAATGAGGAGAGGAGTTTGAGAGAAGAGAGAATGTGAGCCAGATATTAAATCACTGAGGAAGGATAGAGATTGCCCTGGGGGGTCAGTGGATAATAGTTAGTAAAATCTTGATTGAATGATAAATTTGAATATCATGAACTGAAAAGGAAGAGAGCTTGGTGAGTGATAGTGATAGTGAAAGAGGCTGGAAATAGCAATGGGGAGTAAGAAGAAGTATTCTGACACCTTCATCATGACTACTGACTTGGTGGTATGAGCAAAAGTAGAACTAGTACTGGAAAGGGCAGCCAGAGATGCTGTGTCATCAGGAGGGAGCCAGGTCTCAGTCAGTGTTAAAAGATGGAAAAAATAAGAAAGAAAAAGGTCAAAGATGAAAACAAGTTTGTTAACTATGGAGCAAATCTTCCAGAAAGCACAGTGGAAGGGACAGATAGATAGGTGTGAACACTTGGGGGACAAAAAGGACTGACAAGGATTAGAATAAGGGTGTGGGCAGTGGAAGACAGAATGAATGGGGTTTGTACAATGACAACTTGGGGCTCAGAATCACTGGAATAGGGAGAATAAGGGAACAGATATGCTAACCATTGAAAAATGAATATTAGTGGGCTGGAGAGAATTTTATTGAGGGAAGAAGGTTCGGGACATTCATCTCAACATACAGGAGCAAATGAAGGTACAGGACAGTTACAAGGTAGGGGCTGGCAATTCAAGGTGGATTTGGTCTAGGAACAGACTCCAAAACATGAGAGGAAATCCTATGGTAAAAAAAAAGAAAAGCCAGAGGCCTAAGGTCTGGCTCTGACACTAACAAAGTGCCTCTTGGAAAGACTCAGGAACAAGGAGACCATGAAAAGGGAGCTTAGACCAGGTGGGAATGGACAAACCTCATCTCAGATTACAATACTTTTGAAACACTGAAAACTTGCAGACCATCAGAATGAGCTTTGAAAGCAAAGTAAGAATATAAAAGAACAGAAACTGAGATCAGACACTTGCTCTCCCCCTAGAAGTGGGAAGACTAATATAAAGTCAAAAGTCAACGAGTAGGTTGGAAGAATGAGCAAAAAAAAGGAACTCCAAATAAAGAGCTAACGTGGTGATAAAGAGGTTCAAGACACAAACATAGAAGATAACATCTTGAAAACATCTTTCAGCAAATTCTTAAAGAAAAAGGCAAACTGGACACAAACCCAATAAGAATTCATAAAATATATGAAGAAAAAGTTTTTTTAAAGGGAGAAAGAATGATTTTTAAAATGAAATAACAAGAGAAGAAAAACATGGAAAAAGAAATGACAGCTATGAAAGAGATGAACAAAGAATTAATAGTTTGGTAAAAAAAAAAAAAAAAGGACAAAACTTTAGTGAAAAAAAATAACATTAAAAATGAGAATTAGCCAAATGGAAACTAATGACTTCATGAGACATCAAGGAATAACAAGATAAAGCCAAAAGGCTGAAAAAAATAGAAGTAAATATAAAATATTTCATAGACAAAACAAGTAACATGGAAAATAGATCAAAGAGATAATTTACGAATCACTAGATGACTTGAAAGCCGTGAAGACAAGAGACATCGTGTTTGAAGAAAGCATAAAAGAAAACTGTCCAGATATCTTAGAATAAGAGGGGAGAATTGAAATTGAAATAATCCACTGGTCACCTCCTGAAGGAAATACCAAGATGAAAACTCCCAGGAACATTACAGCCAAAATCAAGAGCTCCCAGGTCAAAGAGAGAATTCAAGTACCAAGGAGCCACAGTCAATATCACACATGATTTTGTAGCCACTACTTTGAAGAAGCAGAGAGCTTGGAATATATTGCAGAAGGCAAAGAATCTAGGATTAAAATCAAGAATAACCTACCCTGCACAACTAAGTATAATCCTACAGCGGGAATATGGCCCTTCAATGAAAGGGGACTTTCAAGCATTCCTAATGAAAAGACCAAAGCTGAGTAAAAAAAATAAGCCATTCAAATATAGGAGTCAAAAAGAAGTACAAAAAGGTAAACATGAGTGAGAAAACATACGGAATTAAACAAGGTTAAAATGTTTACATTATTATATGGGGAGATGATACATGAAGGCACTCAGAATTTTATTATCACCTGAGGTCACAGAAGGAGCCTTATCAGATTGAAGGTCTGGGTGGGATTCTATTATGTTTGAATGATCTCAAAAAAAGAATGGATGAGCAGAAGAGGGCAGAAAGTAGAGGAATGATGGAGAAAATTATATAAGTGGGGTATCCAAGAAAGAAATTAAACAACAAAGGAGGCAGTAGGGGGAAGCAAGTGATATCTGAACCTCATTCTCACCCGAAATGATTAAAGGAGAGAAGAAAAAACATACACAAACAGTTAAGTACAAAAATTCATCTTATCCAAAAGGGAAGTAGGAAGAAAAAGAGTTAAGAAAGGAGGAAGGGATAAGAGGGATGGTGTGTGTGTGTTCATCTTTCATTGCCGAAGACCATGCCATAAGAAACGTGATGACATGACTTGCACTTTACTTTGTTTTGAGTGAGGGAGGGCTGTGCAAGTCACCAGGCTCACTTCTCTTCCAAAGCCATCTGAATCCAGTGACCTAATATTCATCAGGATGACTGGAGATGACCCAGGATGAGGCAATTGGAGTTCAGTGACTTGTCCAAGCTAGTGAGTGTCAAGTGTCTGAGGTGACATTTGAATTCAGGTCCTCCTGACTCCTGCACTGGTGCTCTATCCACTGTATCACCTAGCTGCCCCAAGAGGGAGGGTAGATTAAGGAAGGCAGTGATGAGAAACAAAACTGACTCTTAAAGAAAAGGAAAAGTATAAGAGAATAGGATGAAGTAAAACACACAGTTAGCCATAATAACTGCGAATGCAAATGGGATAAATGCACCCATAAAACAGAAGAAGATAAAGTTTAGATTAGGAGAATCCAACAATATACTGTTTATAAGAAATATTCTTGAAACAGACAGATACTAAGAATTAACATGCTAACATAAATCTTTTTTAAGATTAACAAAGAGTTAAAGAGTTAATATAAGGGGTTGGAGCAGAATTTATTATACTTCAGCTGAGGTAAAAAAAAAAAAAAAAGCAGGTGTAGCAATCATGATGTCAGACAAAGCAAGAGCAAAAAAATAGACTTAATTAAAAGAGAAACAGGGAAATTACATTTTACTAAAAAGTGCCACAAACAATGAACTAACATCAATATTGAATATATATGCACCAAATGGCATAGCATCTAAATTGTTGAAAGAAAAGTTAAATGAGTTAACAGAAAGAAATAGATAATAAAGTTATATTAGAAGGGGACTTCGATTTATCCCTCTCAGACTCTAAATTGAAAAAATAAAAAAGCAAAAAAGAAGTTAAGGACCTGAATAGAATTATAGAAAAGTTAGATATGGGAGACCTTTGGAAAATACTGAATGGGAATGAAAAGGAGCAAAATTATTCTCAGTTGCTCATGGCACCTTCACAAAATTGACCATGTATTAGGGCATAGAAATCTCACAAACATGTAGGAAAGCAGAAATATTAAATGTATATTTTATAGACCATAATGCAATAAAAGTACATTCAATAAAGGGACACTGAAGCCTAGATTAAAAATTCATTGGAAACTAAATAACAATCCTAAAGAAAGAGTGGGTCAAAGAACAAATCATGGAAATAATCAACAATATCATTAAGGATAATGATAAAAATGAGAAAATATATCAAAATTTGTGGAATACAACCAAAGCAGTACTTAGGGGAAAATTTATATCTCTAAATATTTAAATCAATAAAAGAGAGAAAGAGCAGGGGATGTCATTTAAAAAACTAGAAAACCAATAAACGAAAAGATACCAATTAAGCAGAAAATAAACTTGAATTAAACTCTCAATTAAACAACAAAATAGAAATCCGAAACATCAAGGGAGATACTATCAAAACTGAAATTTAAAAAATAACTGACCTAATATATAAAACTAGGAGCTGTTTTTAAAAAAATAAAGAGATAAGTCATTACATAATTTAACTAAGAAAAAGAAAGAAGAAAACCAAATTACCAGTATCAAAAATGAAAATGGTTTCAGAGAAAATTGAGAAGACTTGTATGACCTGATATAAAGGGAAGTGAACAGAATCAGCATTATAAAGATAATCAACTTTGAAAGACTTAATAACTCTAAATCAACAAAATGATCAACCATAACTTCAAAGGACTGATGATGGAACATATTATCAACCTCCAAATAGAGAACAGATGGACTCAGATTGCAGATTGAAGCATATATTCTTCCCTTTCTTTTTCCATTTCTGGACATGGTAAACACAGAAATATTTTTGCATGACAATACTTATTTGTAAGGGTTTTTGTTTTTCTTTTCTTCTCAATGGATGAGGGAGGTAGAGGAGGGGAGGGAAAGAATTCAGAACTGAAAATAAAATTCAATTATTAGAAAAAATAAACCTATTGCCATCTAAAAAAAAAAAAAAAGAAGCAAGCACTTCCAACTAATGCTGCCAGGGAAGCATAGCTCATCAGTAGCTCACTAGGGGGTAAAAATTGTCCTACTGAATGCATCTAATAGATAAATGTCAACTTCAAAGACTGGTTCAACATAACTCCTTCTGTGAAAAAAATTATACACACAGATATATACTCATATATCTATATCACTAAATATCATATATGCATCAAACAGATTTTAAAGGTTCTCTGAACTCAAAAAATCAATTTAAATCCCATTCCCCAGCTTAATAGTAGTTTTAATCAACATGCTAGCTTGTTGCTTGCTCTAGCTTTCCCTTAACAAAAAAGCCAAAGCAATCAAATCAATTTACATCACTTCCCTTCAACTGCTATCTTTGCAGTTTGTTCATATTTCACACATTCTTTATTTAAATATGTTCTGCCTGAACTGACTATTAACCAGTCCTTTCCTTAACTCCAAATCATATAAATGACTTAGAGTAGCATATCTAATAGTTGATTAGTGTCCCTTCCTAAAATGTCCCATCAAGTGTCTCCAGATTCTCTTCCTTTGAGATAACTGTAAATCCACTAAGCCATGGAAATTACTTTTTTCCATCTCACTTTCAATTTAAAAAGCTCCAAAATAGATTTCTTCCCTTGCTACTTCCTTTAAAGCAGAATCAATCAAAAATATCTCCCCTCCCTGACCCAAAGCAAATATCAATTGAAATCTACTCTCTGAAAAAATGGCTCAGTGTCCAGGACTCTTGAGGTTCTTTTCTAATACTTACTTACCCAACTGTTTTATCCATTTTATTCTCTATGTCAGTCATACAAACTGGCCAAAAATCTGAAGATAATTACGCCAGATCTTAAAAAAAAGCAGCTTCATACAATGAGAAATCATTTACAAACTAATTTATACAACACCATGACAGCCTTTTCCCCAAGATACCACTGAAATAAACATTAGACCAAGCAGATCATAAAGAAATTATATGACTTCAATGAGACCAAGGTAAACACAAAGATCTAAGCCAATGGAAAGAAGATGGCCTATGTTTAACTTGCCCCAAACGACAATGCTCAGGATAATATCTATAATACTGGAATCATCCAAGCTATGTCTAGTCACATTGCTACACATAGCAAGGAGTTTTCCACTATAGTCAATCCTACATATGATATTAAGTTGTATGTTATTTTTAAAAAGCACTAGGGAAGAGGAAGGCTGAAGATTACAAACAATATTACTTCATAAAAGAGCAAAAAGTAGTAAAGGTGAAAATGAGTCTATCATAAGCTCAATGTGAGATCCAATTAACCCATCGATCACTCCAAGAATATGCACAGAAAAAGCCAGTAAGACAAGAAACAGATGGAAAATGGAACAAATTTGTCAACCGTGCTAATAATATAACAATCTACTTTTATTGTCAATGACAGAGGAACCATCACATTTACAGATAAGCACCTCAGTCCTCAAAGTGCTATATAACTAAGTAAAAATGACACATGATAAGAAACTTGTAAAGAACTCAACCAGAAGGACATCCATGCTGGTAGTGACAATTTTGAAAGAATTAAGAAAAATATTTTTATATATTAGGAAGGGGAAGACACAAAAAGGAAAGAAAATACTACCTATGGCAATACCCCACCCCCAACACTAATAGAAATTATGGAGGAGCAGAGCCAAGATGGCAGAGTAGAAGGATAGGCCTGCTCTAGCTCTACCCCCATAGCCCATAAAATGCCTGCAAAAAATGACTAAACAAATTCTAGAGCAGCAGAAGCCACAAAACGACAGAGTAAGAGAGATTTCCAGCCCAAGACAGCCTGGAAGAAAGACAGGAAAGGTCTATCGCATTGGGCTCAGAGCGGAGCACAGCCCAGCCTTGGCTGCATGGCACGGCACAGACAGGACTGGAGTAGTCTTCAGGATGCTGAATCATGGGTAGCAGCTGCAGTTCCCAGATGTCTCAACCCACAGATGCCAAAGACAGCTTCAAAGGTCAGTGAGAAAGCTTTCACCTGGATGAAAGGGGAGTGGTTTCTGGCCCCAGCTACAGCCCCAGGGCAATGACAGCCACTGCAGCAGCAGTGTCCATTTTTGGAGCCCTCAGACTAAAGACCCTGGGGGAATTCAGCGGCTGATCTGGGTCTCAGCTCTGAGTGGCAGTCCTAGGATGAGGAGGAGCACTGGTGTGGTGGAGCTGGTGGAGGCTCTGGAGAAGGAATCCTATTCACAGATCCTGGACAGAAAGGAGTACTTGTGGTTGCTCATACCCCAGAGCACAGGCCAGGAGAAGAGGAAATTCCTCTCCCTTGACTGTCCCACCTTGGAGGAAGTGAGAACTTACAGGTCCCTAGAGTATACCCTTCTCTTGACAAAGGACTCAAAAGTCAAGTAACTGGCTGGAAAAATGCCTAAAAAATGAAAAAAAAAATAAGACTATAGAAAGTTACTTTCTTGGTGGACAGGTATTTTCTTCCATTCTTTAGGATGAGGAAGAACAAAGCATACCATCAGAGGAAGACATCAAAGTCAAGGCTCTAAAATAAATATGCAGTGGTCTCAGGCCATGAAAGAGCTCAAAAAGGATTTTGAAAATCAAGTAAGCGAGGTGGAGGAAAAATCGGGAAGAGAAATGAGAGTGATACAAGAGAATCATGAAAAGCAAGTCAACAGTTTGCTAAAGGAGACGAAAAAAATGCTGAAGAAAATAACATCTTTAAAAATAGACTAACCCAAATGGCAAAAGAGGTCCAAAAAGAAATTATGTTCAAAGTCTGAAGATATGTTTAAAGTTCAGGACCTAAATTCTTTGTTAGTATTTACATTACAGTACTCTACAGTTCAGTCTCTAAATCAAGTTTCTATCAAGTAGCCAAAAACACTGGTAACTAGTGACCTATATGCTTATTTTCTCACCTTCATAAAATTTTTGAGAAAAATCCACATATATATCTAAGGTAACCTTGATGGGAAAAAAAATGTGAGAAGTGAACAGGGAGGCTTGCACAAAATTTTTTCTACAGCATACCACATTTTTTTATTGTTACAACAGGGAAAGGTACAGAGAATACAAATACTGCTAGATTTCTTTTCTGCTGATCATTATAAAAGCATTTACTTCAGTAGAGCAAAATTCAGCATTAAAGGCTGTCCTCCAGGAAAGACTCTCATGTATATGTTATAACCATATAATTTTCCTTAATAAATGCATCCCCCCTGCTTATTCACACTACATATAAAACTGGAGTGACAGATGCTCACCAAAGTTGCTCACCATCACCATGGATGATATCCAAATAGAAAAGGGATTCCCTACAGATGAAGAAATGCTCCTGTTTGTGAGTGATATTATACTGATTACAAGCCCCAGAACATCAAAGGTCCTCCTCAATAAGAACTGTGATTATTTAAAATAGATAGTTCCAACAATGAATACAAGAAAAATTAAAGAGACGAAAAATGTCTATTGCACAGACTACAGCATACAGGTAGAAGGCTAGTCTACTAATAAAACGTCAGCCTACAAACACATATGTACACAAACACACATATGTAGTAGATTAAGGAGGAGCTTGAGATATGGAGATCAAATCGGAGATTACTTCAATAGTCCAGAGAGAAAGTTGATGAAGCCCTAAATGAGAGTGGCAGATGTAAAAGCAGAAAGGAGACATTGGCAAGAAACATTGTGGACATAAAAAAGACTAGATATGACAAGTGACTCCACACATGGGGTGAATCAGAGTAGTAGTCAAAGAAGACACAGAATTCACAAACCTGGGGGTTGGAAGGAAGTTTGTGCCTGTTAATGCAGGTGATGGAATTATGTATCGACATGACCATTCTAGAAAATAATTTGGAATGATGCCCTAAGTCACTAAACTGTGTATATCTTTTGACCCAAATGCACTACTACTAGGCTCACACCTCCCAGAAGATAAAAAAGAAAGGAAAAGGACTTGCATAAAAATATTTACACCAATGCTTCCTTGTAGTGGCAAAGAACTGTAAGTTAAAGGAGATGACATCTATTGGGGAGATGATGAGTAGGTGAACAAAATCAAGGCGCTGACATTTCAATCAGTGTACATGAATGTGATGAAATACTATGTGCCATAAAAAATGACAAAAAGTGTGGTTTCAGAGAAGCCTGGAAAGACTTGTGCGAAATGATGAAGAATGAAGTGAGAAGCATTTATACAATGATACCAACACTATAAAGACAAGCAACTTTAAAAGAATTAAAACTCTAATTAGTGCAGTGGCTAATCACAATTCTGGCAGATAGATGATGAAGCATGCTACCCACCTCCTGCCAGAGAAATGATGGACTCAAGGTGCAGAATGACACATACGTTTTTGGACATGGTCAATGCCGGAATTTATTTTGCTTGACTGAATATTTGTTAAAAGGGTTTTGTTTTTGGTTTTCCTTCTTTTTATTTCTCAACTGGGAGAAAAAAATAAATGGTTATTGGCTGAAAAAAGCAAAATAGAAGTTATATTTTTTCAAGGATGCTAGTGCCCTTGACAAAAATAGTTAAGTTTGGAAGAGTGGGGCTTGGTGGGGGATGATAAATAAGTTTTGTTTCCCACAAATTGAGCCGGAGATGCCTATAGGACACTCAGTTCAAAATATCCAACAGAAACTAAAAGTCAAGAGAGAATCTAAGGCTGGATACATATATCTGAGAAGAATCTGTATAGAAACTGAATCCATGAGAGGTAATGAGATTCCAAGTGAGAGAGTAGAAAAAGAAAAGAAGTCCTAGGACAAAGCCTTGGGGGAATATTCACAAGTAGTAGATCTAACATGTCCAACCCTTTTGTCAATTTCTCAATTTCCAACCCTTTTCTTGACCTCTCTGCAGTATATGACATTTCTGACCACTCTCTCTCCTCATGGATTTCATGACTGCTTTGTCTTGCCTCTTTCTACCTATGTGATTGATCCTTCTCTACCTAGTCTACAGCATCTTCACCCATATCATGCCCAATAACTGTGGGTTACCCTCAAAGCTCTGTGCTCTTGGCCCTTCATCAGCTGCCACAGGCTCCATTATCTCTATACATATGACTTCCATAACTATATATCTAGCCCTAGGCCTTCTCCTGATCTGTAGCCCTGCACCACCAATAATTTATTGGACATTTTGA